>NW_026652276.1:98591456-98672040 GCF_009828535.3 Hylobates moloch
CTCTCCCATCTCCTGTGAATCTATCACTACTTCAAAATTAAAAAAAAAAAAGATTTCTAAGGCTGCCATTTAAGGCACAGATTGGAGAAAGTAGGAAGTAGAACCACAATATGTGGCACCAATCCACACTCAAGGAAAGGATTAAAATGAAAAAGAAAACATCCAGGTTGGTAAAGGAGCACCTGGAACTCTCATACGCTACTGGTGGAAAATGTAAATTGGTACAACCACTTTGGAAAAGCATTTGGCAAGTTTCATTGCAGTTGAACATATGCCTATTCCACAGTCCAGTGACTCTACTCCTGAGTATACACCCAACAGAAGTGTATGCAAATACTCACCAAAAGACACATACGTGAAAATTCCAAACAGCACTAGTCTTAAAAGCCAAAACTAGAAAGGACTCTGCTCATCAACAGATAAAGGGATAAATTATGGTATATGCCCATAATGAGATACTGAACAGCAAAGAGAATGACTGATGTACAACCACACATAACAATACGGATAAATCTCACAAAAATAACACTGAACAAAAGAAACCAGTTGCACACAGTATGATTCGATTAATACAAAGTTCAAAAACAGGCTGTTACAAGTGAGGACTGTGGTTATCTTTGGGTGGGGGTTCAGGGAGGTAGAAAGTGAGAATGAGGTATTTTCAGGATTGTGGGGACATTCCAAGCACCAGCAATATTCTATTTCTTGATCTAGATCAGGAAAAGTGCTTCTCTCCCCCCGCCACCTTTTTTTTTTGCGACAGGGTCTCACTCTGTAAGACTTAACGTGCCTTATTTACAGAGTTTTTTGGTTTTGTTTCGCTTTTTTTGCAAATTCTACACCTGAGCAATTTGTTTATTTTTCTCTTCTCCCCAGTCCTTAGAATCTGTGAACAATTTCCTGGTTTTGATATTATACCAGAGTTTTACAAGGGACTAAAACTTCTACCCATGTTTACAGGTATTTCCTAACCAGGCTCAAGTGAGGAACCATGTGAGAACCCTTTGGAAACTATGAAACAATGTACAGACGTGAGGCATTAGTATCACTGACAGGTATGAACAGGCAGCAAGCAGGTCTCACCTCTAGAATTTGTAGGTAATATATGTAGAAATAAAATTGAGTAAACTTTGGATTTTTTTACCCCAAAGACCTAAGAGGGGAAAAAAGCCGATATATGACATTGAGGGTACCATGTTTTCTACTGCTACAGAGCCAGATGCCAATATTGCTTCTTAAAGCACTTCTAAAATTAAAAACAATCCCTTAAAAAAGTTCATGGCAAACACATTGACTATAAATAGTTGGAAAAATACTAAATTATGATTACTGACTTATGCAAATGAGCATTTTACTCCTACTTTAGGGATGAGATTATTTTATAGAAATAGGTCAGAGATAACCCCAAATGACATTCTAAATAAATTATGTAAACCACTATTATTCAGAACCAAGACCTCAGTTTTTTAAAGAACTCACTGAATAAACAAGATCTAAGGAGTCCAAATTTCTTCATCTGAAAGTAATCATTTTGCCTTATTTTAATATGATAGAACAAGCTTTTTGGGGGGTCAGGCATCTCACTATTATATAATAAACATACTCTCTGGGAAAATAAGTCTGTTCAGAGCTATAAGACAAGTAGCCAAGAATTTTATTCTGTAGAACCCAGGAATCTTCCTAGTGAGGAAGTCCTTATGAGTATGTACTTTGAAATGCTATAATATTTTAGCCTTTTAAAATACATTTGGCACAATCATTTTGATTTTTCAGAATGTCTATATTTCAAAACAATTACTATTGGCAGTTAGTGTACTTACTAGTTGCTCTAAGAAATTCTTATCTATTTAAGAGCTTTTTAATCTTTTTAATTGTTGAAAAGCAATATATGCTCAAGGGGGTGAGAGAAGGGAGGAGATTAAATATTACAAAAGGCATATAATGAAAAGTCACCCTCTCTTCTCTCTTTTCTCTCCTCTCTCCCTCTCCTCTCTTTTCTCTCCTCTCTCCCTCTCTCCTCTCTTTTCTCTCCTCTCTCCCTCTCTCCTCTCTTTTCTCTCCTCTCTCCCTCTTTCCTCTCTCTCTCTTTCCTCTGAAGAGGAGAACAGGAGAATCTCTTCAAAGGAAATCAATAGTCAACATCTTCCAGTCATATTCTATACAGACCTATCTACAGATTCCCCCTTTATTTTTATTTCTTGTTTTATTATTCAAATAGTACACACACTGGCCTCTGTTTTGAATCATGCTTTTTCCCCCCACTCAATAATATATCTTGGAGAATGTTCCATATCAGAATATAAAACACTATCTTATTATGTTAAACAGCTACACATCATTGGGGATACACGATAATTTACTTAACTAGTCCCTGCTGATACATATTCACATTGATTTCAGTCTTTTGTAATTTCAAACAATGCTGCAATGATTTTGCACACCAGACTTTACATAAATGTGTGAAAGCACCCGTAAGAAAAAAGTCCTACATGCAGAATTGCTAGATCAAAGAGCATAAACATTTATGATCTGATAGACAGTGCCAAACTGCCCTTAGTACCTACTCTATCAATTTATTTTCTCAACCACTAGGGTAAAAGACCTGTTTTTCCACACCCTTGTCTCCTCACAGAAGATTTTCAAACTCTTTGATCTGCCACTCTTCTAGATGAAAAATTGTTTCATTCTTACTTTTAATTTGTAGTTTGTTTAGTATGAATAGGGCTGATTATCAATTAAAAATAAATTTTTAGAGAAAGAAAATGGGTATTAGAGAGAACAGGGCACAGCGGCATATACTTGTAGTCCCAGCTACTCAGGAAGCTGATGATCGCTTGAGCCCAGGAGTTCCAGGCTGCAGTGAGCTATGATCACGCCAGTGTACTCTAGCCTAGCCTGGGCGACAGAGCAAGACCCCATCTCTAAAAAAGAAAAGGAAAGAGGAAGAGAGAAAATAGGGTTGTCTTTTCACATGTTTCAACTCCGTTTCCATTTTCTTTTCTGTGAATTGTCCATATTCTTTGCCTATTAGGTACTGGCCTTTTCCTAATTGATTTTGAAGGCTCTTTATATATTAGGAACCCAGACTTTCACTTTCATATCCATTATAGATTGTTTTTCCTAGTTTGTCTTTGCATGTTGATTTTATCCTATTTTTTTGCCATGGAGAAATTTTCCATCCAGCTAAAGTTTTTTTATTGTTTATAAGTGTTTTTCAGCTGATCTTTTGGGCTTTTAAAGATATAACTTCTGTAAATAACAGCAATTTTGTTTCCTGCTTTCTGATGTCTTTCTCTAGTTATTAATAATAACTATCTTGACAGTGTATATCCCTGCATTGTTCCTGATTTTAATGGGAATGTATCCACAATTTCATCATTTAAAGATGATGCTGGCTAGGTGCAGTGGCTCATGCCTGTAATCCACGCACTTTGGGAGGCTGAGGCAGGTGGATTGCTTGAGCTCAGGAATTCAAGACCAGCCGGGCAACAGGGCGAAACCCCATCTCTACCAAATCTAAAATGATTAGCCGGCCGTGGTGGCACATGCCTGTGGTCTCAGCTGCTCAGGAGGCTGAGGTGGGAGGATCACTGGAGCCCAGGAAGTCGAGGCTGCAGTGAGCCGTGATCGTGCCACTGCACCCCAGTTTGGGTAACAGAGCGAGACCCCGTCTCCAAACAAAACAAAAAATAAACATGATGCTGCCCGATGGCACATTACCCGGCCTGGGAAAAACATAAAATAAAATAAAAATATTTTATTTTTAATGCTGGTTTTGGCTTCTAACACTATTTCTCTAAGGAATTTCTGAATACATAATTTATCAATTCACTGTATTATTTTTCCATGTTTATTAACTGGTTCTATAGATTTTCTTCAATGTCAGAGTACATTATTAGCTTTACTATTTACCTGGCTAGTTAGGAATAAGAAATAACAGGAATTTATGACCGTATTAACATTGTGCTACTCTATAAATAATTCATAATTACCCATTAAAATATTTAATCCGTCTCTAGCAGGTCCTTTTGTGATCTAAAAAGACAGACCTCTGGCACTAAAGATAGAAAACCGAATCATGAAAAGATTGTAATTCTATGCACCCCCTCTCCTTTCTTCACTGTGGTACTTGTGTGAATTAGAAATCAAATTCAGACCTTCTGATCCCCAGTCCAGTGTTGGAACCACAGGAAAGCACCATGCCCTTTAGAGAACTCAGCGGATGCCCAACATACAAAGAAGAACGCAGGCTGCCATCTACAATCTGCAGCTTCGCGACAGGCTCTTCCAGACTCCTGAAAGCAAGCCGCAACTTGGGCTCCGGAGCTTTAAACATCTGAAATGCATCACCCAGCAGCCAGGAGGGTAGGTTCCTGCTCAGTGATGAACAATGTTGCCGACATTCCTCAGCCAATTAGAATTCCTTTCAGCTGCAGTGGAGGTGAACACAGCTGCAATTACAGAGTGGGGCGCATCACCAGACGCGCTGATTATACATTATTTAAGCCTTGTTTTAAAACAATACGAGGGTTTTTTCCCCCATTAGTCCAGAAATGTGGAATCAACATTCCACTTGGTTTAAATATCTAAATATTAAATTGCATCTGGAGACAAAAAGTAATAGTGACATTTTAAAAAGAAGATATGGCCAAGCCCCATGGCTATGTGCTTTTGTTTTTTAAACATAGCTCCATGGCTTTCCTTTAACTAGAAAGGCCTTAGGGACTTAGTCAGAATGAGTTCCCTGGACAAGAAGCTAATTTAAGTTGGAGGCTTTCACTTACAAACTCACTTACAAAATAACCAGTAATTTAAAACGTTCAGTGACAAAAAAAAAAAAATGTATATTCCTTATTTGTTTAAAAAAATTAGCCTCTAAAACGGTTTTGAAATTATAAAAAATTGATCCAAATAAGCATCCTAAAAGTTAGCTTTCTTACCCAGCAAATCAGAGCATGGCGAAGATACCAAGTTATTTCATCCATTTGAGGCTTTTTTGAACCACTGAATAAAATGCACAATTCAGCTATTTTAACTGTTAACCAGTGCCCACGATGTTGTACAAAACAGCCAGTCTAGTTAACTGGATCACTAAGGTGATATTGAAACATTATTTGTCTTTTTGTCTTTTTTTCTTTCTTAATCCATGAGGAAATATTTCATAAATAACACAGCCTCCAAAACCTCCTTTCTTTCACCCAATTTTCCACACTGGAACCTGACATTGTGACTGAACCAAGAAAATGAAAATGTGTGGAAGACAGAAAAACCCAACATTCAGAAACGACTTTTGTAACTGCAAGACTAGAGGTTTTAAACTCTGACAGATGGACTTGAAGTAAAAAAATCCTAGTTTGATAAATCAAAACTACTGTAAAAATGGAGATAGAAATAAAGCATATGAAAGATTTCATGTCTAAAGTCAGTTGGGTGGGTCAAGAAGACTAAAAGGAAAAAAAATGGATTTGAAAAAAGAAAGTTGTTTTAAAGGGCAACACAAATGTGATCAAATCACAAAATCAATGACAAAAACCTCCATTTGGCAGAATGTGATTCTTCTTAAAGTATAATTGCAATTCAAGTTTTGCAACAGCATTTGTTCTAACCCATCCTACACCTTCCAATAATTCATCTCAAAGAACTGCCTTAACTGTATCTTCCTAAACTTGAGGCAGACCCTAAGGAAAATGTAAATGCAAAGGGAGCTAAAAACTGACCACTTATTCCATCTTATCACAGCAACTGTGTTATATGGTTTTTGAAACAAAAGTTTTGCCTGCCTTACATAAGTGAGGTTCTTAGCTGGTACAAATTGACAAAGTCAACAGTCTTAACAATTTTCTTAATCTTTCTTGAGAAACTTAACTATTTTGAATCAATTGAGACACCTGTAATTGATCAATCAACGTCATCAACCGCTATTACTACAACTATTTCACTCAAAGTTGCACCATCTGAATGCCAAAACACAAGTCACCCTTACATCCCATGAGCTACAATTTTAAAAACAACCTCATATTTCCACATGCTATCAAGGAAAGTCTCTTTGTTCCTCTCTATTTGGAATTAAGAGTTTTTCTTGCTTCACAATATGCAGTCATGCTCCAAAAGATATAAAAACACCAGGAAATCTGAGAGTATTTCAATGCATAAAAGCACAAAAAAGTTTAGGCACTTGGTATTTCAACTAATTGGTTGACATTACAATAAAATTTAACTTTCTTGAAGAGCATTGTAGAACCCCGAATTCCATTCTTTTACCCAAAGTGGTCTAAACAACGTGTCTGGGATTCATTTGTGTACTAGATAAGAACAAAGTTTTTGCAAATCCTGCTTGATTTTTCAATCAAAATGTTTCTACAGTGTTTGATTTGCCAGTGAACTCCAATGACTACAAGATAATGCTCTTTAACAAAGATCACTTGATTCTGGATATATTATGCCCCCAAACCTACTGAAACCACTTAAAAACTATTTTCCTACTAAAATACCACAAAAACATTCGTTAAAATGTTATTATTTTAAATATAAAGGCTCAAAGATTCTTCTACTGTTTAGACCAGGTTGCCAAAGCAGTTCAACATATTACCTAACAGTTTTCAAAAACAATCCCACATGAAGAAATAAAGTCATAAATGTAATCAATACACAAAATTAATGCTTGGCATAAGTCAAACACATGTGCTACACTCCAACACAATTTTCTGAATATCACGATTAAGAATACCAGTAAGCCCAAGTGCCCAACAGTAATTTGAAATAAGTAGGTAGCTAAATTGATATATCCTGTGAGAAGGAGGATCAAAGAGTATTATAATGGAGCTGAAATCTCATTTGATATATAAAGAAACTGAGACCCAAAAAGGTTAAGTAACTTGTTCCGTAACATGTAGTTAATGAGAAATCTGTCTAGAATCTAGGTCTCTTAACTGTAAATCTAATGCCCTATTCACCCCCAAATAGAATCGTGGACCCCAAAGTTCTAAATGTAGTATCTTCAATATCTTTTTTTTTTTTTTTTTGAGACAGAGTCTGGTCTGTCGCCAGGCTGAAGTGCAGTGGCGCAATCTCGGCTCACTGCAAGCTCCACCTCCCAGGTTCAAGCCATTCTCCTGCCTCAGCCTACCGAGTAGCTGGGACTACAGGTGCGTGCCACCACACCCAGCTAATTTTTTGTATTTCTACTAGAGACGAGGTTTCGCTGTGTTAGGACGGTCTCAATCTCCTAACCTCGTGATCCGCCCCACCTCAGCCTCCCAAAGTGCTGGGATTACAGGCGTCAGCAACCACGCCCAGCTAATTTTTTGTATGTCTAGTAGAGACGGGGTTTCACCGTGTTAGCCAGGATGGTCTCAATCTCCTGACCTCGTGATCCGCCTCAGCCTCCCAAAGTGCTGGGATTCAGGCGTGAGCCAGGGCGCCAGGCCATCTTCACTATCTTTGCACTGAATTTCGCTTTGTGTGTATTCATTGACTGGTTGAAATATCCCTCATTTTTAAAAGTCCTTTTTTTTTTTCAAATAACAAACATGGAAATAAACTCTGAAACCTGTAACAAAAGTATTCAACTTTTGAAAAGATTGCTACTCAACATCCCAGAAGTGAGAATTCAAACTTCCCTTAACCAGAAAGATGAGGCTAAAACCTATTCCACTGTCAACAAATTTCTAGTTCAAACCTTTCAAGGTAAACTAAGGTTCCACGTACTGGCATTGCATGTATACACCATCACCGCTAAACCGCAATCCTACTGTAAGGATGATCACACTCACAAATTCTCTCAAACCATTCATAACATCTACTGAAAGGGAAAGGAAAAGGGAAAAGGTGTTTCAGAAAGAATACTCATCACCTGATCCTTCCCTATCAAATGTCATCCAAAAATTCCTTAAAGGATTCTTGCTTCGATAATCTAAATTCCTGAATCCAAAAATAATTTGGGAGGAGGACAAACCAAGCCCTCTCTTTCAAGGCCCAGGCTTGGCAACTGGATTGATTAATATATATATACCAGACATAAACATTTCAATTAAAACCTATTCTTTCTAAAACATTCATCATATTTCTAACACAAAATCAGTTGCTTTCGCTTTTAACAAGATTCCTGAAACCAATCTGATGTCAGTTACAGACTGAGTTGTAAATCAGAACCAAGTTAAAAGCTTTACAAGTATTACAATCTCAAAAATGTTACTTTTATCTTACCACATAAATAAAAGTGTATCTACATTGTATCTACAAAGTGAGAAGTGTTTCCTATCAGCCCTGGCATAAGAAATGTATTTCCCTAGAAGCAAAGATCCCAGGGGAAACTACCTCTTACGTTACAAAACCAGGGTCTGGGTTTGGGTCCAAATCATTATCTGATATCTTTATACAAAAAAACAAAACCTTCTCTTAAGACAAAAGTTGGGCCATGCAACAACTATGGGCTCTCAAAGTAAATTTTAGTTAAGAAAAAGTTACCTATTGTTTGCATGGATTTTACCGATGACTTTATGGCTGCGCATCTGCCATAAAGTGTTCAAAACGCTCATTCTCTCTTTGAAAGGACCTGACCAGACCAGGACTTTGGAGTTCTCACCCGACTGAGCCACTGAACAGAAAAATCCAGGGGAAAATCCCTGACGGGGATTAGAATGAACTTTTTAGTTTCCTTCGAGAGCTGGAAATATTCGAGTTTGGAAAGTCCCGGAGCAGAGCCACATTTGCAACACGGCCATCCTGCTTCAGGGATGAACTGAAACTGGGAAGAGAGTAGTACCAATGAGTGTGAGAAAGGGAAGACGAGGATGCAGCCTGGTCCAGAACCTCTGGAGCCCGGGGGGAGACAGGTTGGCATCACATCCGCGCCACCAAGTCGCAGGCCCACGGCAGAGCGTTGCGCTCACCCTTGACGGTGGCACTACAGGAAACACGGACTTTTCATTGAAGACGAAATGAATCAAGGAGCCTGCGTGTGGGCAGCTTCCAAAGCCTCCAGTGAGTGTGGGAGTAGGGATCAGAGTCTCACGGGCGCTGGGGGTTGCTGAGTGTGGGGGTGATGGTGAAACAAAATGCAGAAAAGGTAAAAATTGAAGAAGCAGAGTCAAAAGTAGCTAGCGGTCTGGCCTGAGAGACAGGAAGTGGCCCAGACTGAGAATGAAGAGGGCTGGACCAGGGGGAAGTGAGGAGAGCAGGACTGGGAGCAGCTACAAGATAGGATTGAGGAATTTCAGGCTGAAGGAAAGAAAGGGTGGAGGCCCCGCCAGACAGCAGCGAGGGGGCGGGGCTAGGCAGGAATTAAGGCGGGGCTTGAAAGTGAGGGGCGGGGCTAGGGGAAGCAGGGAGGAGGACGGTGTGGGGGGTGAGGGAGAAACGAAAGAGGATGGGGGAGTGAGAAGAGGGTGGGTCGGGGCAGGAGGGGAGAAGCAAGGGGGCAAGTGGAAGGGGAGGTAGCAAAATAGGTTGGAAGTGGTGGGAAAGAACAGGAGGATGAGGGGAGGGAGGAGGTGGGAGGGGAAACAAGAAAGCAAGAGAGATGATGGGAAAGTGGTGAGAAGTGAGGGATGGGACCAGGGGAATAGAGGCAAGGCCAGGAGGGAAAAGCGAGGGGGCAGGTGGGCGGAGAGGATGGGAAGCGAGGAGAAGGATGGAGGGGGTAAAAACGGCGGAGGAGAAAAAAAGGAGAGAAGGGGGCGGGACCAGGAAGAAGTGAGGGCCGATGCTAGGAAAGAAGTGAGGAGGCGGGACCAGGAAGAAGTGAGGGCCCAGGCTAGGAAAGAAGTGAGGGGGCGGGACCAGAGAGAAGCGAGAGAGCTGGACGCAGGGAGAAGCGAGGGGGCGGGGCCAGAAAGTAAGGAGGCGGGAGCAGAGAGGAGAGGGGGCGGGGCCAGGGAGATGTGAGGGGTCAGGTGCGGGGGGCGGGGGAAAAGGTGGGGAAGAGAGAGGACCACCAGGGATGGAGGTGAACGGCAAGGGGGCGGGGCCTGGAGGGAGAAGCGAGGGGTCAGGTGCTAGGGAGAGGAAGGGAAGCGAGAGGCAAGGGGCCGAGCCGGGGAGAGGTGAGGGGAAAGGGAAAGGGCCTGGAAGGAGATGCAAGGGGCTGGGCCAGGAAAAGAGAAGCGAGGGGCGGGGCCAGGGAAGAAGATGCAAGGGGCGTGGTCGTGAATGGAAATGAGAGGGGCGGGGCCAGGACAGAGATGCGAGGGGGCAGGTGCGGGGGAACAGGAGGGAACGCGAGACCGAGGGGGCGCGAGCGGCCAGGGGGCGGGGCCGGGCAACAGCGAGGGGGCGGGGCCGGGAGGGAGAAGCAAGGGGCGCACGCCGAAAGGGGTGACGAGGTCCTGGGACAACGGCCGGCGTGGGGGAGGGCCGCTTCCAAGGGCGCCCTGCGGGGAATTCCGGGGCGGGCGAGGGAGCGCCGGGGCGCGGGTGGGCCTCCCGCCGGCCGTACCTGTCAGACGGATCTTGATGCTGGAGCCGTTCCTGCGTGTCCCAGGGTTCGACATCTCCCGCCAACGATCGGGCAGCCGCGGATCCAGCGCCGCCGCCCCCCGGCCCGGCCCGGCCCGGCCCCGCCGCCGCCGCCTCAAGGTTACGGCTCCGGGCTGGGCGCCGGGGTCCGAGCCGGGACACAAACTCCGCGGCCCAGGCGTCCGGGCGGCAGGCGGATGGTCGAGCCGGGAGATCAGCGCTCGCTGCGGCGCTCTGACCCTCGCTCCTCCCAACCGAGCCCAGTCCCGAGTCGCCGCCGCCGCCTCCACCACCTCAGAGCCGGACGCCCGCCGCCCTCGCCGCTTCCGCCGCTGCCGCCGCCTCCCCGAGCCGCGCGCGCGCCCGCCGCCGTGCCGGCCAGGCCCTGCGCGCCCCCGCACCTGCGTGCGCGCGCGCCCCCGCCACGTACGCCGGGGCGGGGCGGGGTGCGCCGCTACGTCGCCCGCCTGCCTGCCTCGAGCGCGCGGGGCCCGAATCCCGGGGATTGGGGTCTTCCCGCTTCCTCGGGCCGGTGGGTGGGAGGGTGTGGCCCCGAGCCCGGGAAGGGAGAGCAGAGCTGGCCCTGGGGCCCAGCGCGCCGTCGCCCTCTGTCTTGGCCCCTGTCTCTGCGAGGCTCTGGGCTCCTGAGTGACTGAGGAGTGGTTTGCATGAAACCGTGGGCTGTGTCCACACCAAGCACCTGTGCACACAGGCGTGCAATACCAGTTTTTTTCAGTTAAGAGCTTTCGATCGTGCAAGTTCAAGGGAGGGACTTCTCAAAGAGACAAAGCCCTTAGGCGTGTTCTGTGCAACGGGTGTGCTCCACTGACCCATAACAAAGTTGCCAGAATCGCAGAAGTGCCATATACGGACAAGGAAAACGAGATGAGAGAGAGGGATGAAGTTGAGAGGCGGATGTTTGTTATTATCCATTCTGCATACAATTTTACCAAACAAGAAACTAGCTTGTGGTTTGTGTTCCCATGTCTTCTGCTAAATTTCCTCTTCTCCCAGGGTTGCAGGTTAGAACCAAAAGCTCATGGCTGGGTACGGTGGCTGTAGCCTGTAATCCCAGCACTTTGGGAGGCCGAGGCGGGCGGATCACTTGAGCCCAGGACTTTGAGGCCAGCCTGGGCAACATAGGGAGACCCCATCTCTACAAAAAATACAAAAATCATCTGGGCATGGTGGTGCGCGCCTGTAGTCCCAGGTACTGGGAGGCTGAGGTGGGAGGATCACTTGAGCCCCAGAGTTCATGGCTGCAGTGAGCTATGATCAGGCCACTGCACTACAGCCTGGGAGACAGAGCTAGACACTGTCTCAAACACACACACACACACACACACACACACACAGAAAAAGCTCATTATGCGCTTTCTCCAGCAAACAAACTCCTCTCTGTTAGCATGTTATAGAAATAAAATGATGTTATTAGAAAGAGAGAAAACTAGGTTTATCAAACTTGTTTTTTACCCTCTACCCTTTTTTTTTTTTTTTTTTTTTTTGAGACAGGGTCTCACTGTCACCCAGGCTGGAGCGCAGTGGCATGATCTTGGCTCACTGCAACCTCCACCTCCTGGGTTCAAGCGATTCTCGTTTCTCAGCCTCTTGTATAGCTGGGATTACAGGCGTTAGCCACCACACCCGGCTAATTTTTGTATTTTTGGTAGAGATGGGGTTTCGCTGTTTTGGCCAGGCTGGTCTCAAACTTCTGAGATCAGGTGATCTGCCCGCTTCAGCCTCCCAAAGTGCTGGGATTTCAGGCGTGAGCCACCGCTCCCAGCCCCCACTACCCATTTTCATGTACAAATTCTTTTTTATTTTTATTTGATTCTTCATCAATCAACTTGAACAAATTCTTTTAATACCGTGTGTGTGTCCCAAGGAAAGTAGGCTCTGGGCCATTGCTACCATCCCCTGCAGCCTTGTGCCTGTCCTGAGGTCACAGTCTTCGGAACAGAGCCTTCTACCTAGAGCGCCTAGACATGCCTGCCTGCCTGCCTGCCTGCCTCAGGATGACCCTAGTGAAAGCAGAGTCTCTCCTGGGCAGGATTCAAGGCATCACATCTGTCAAATAAAAGGATGGTCCTAGGTCATTTCTATGGCACCTTGCGGCTCTTTCAGTTATCCTCAAGACAGACCCAAGAATACAAGCAATGTTTAAGCAATAGTAGCAGAGCCACAATCCAGCTGTTTCCGTTTGTAGATGATTGTCACAGAGAGTGGATGCCTGGGTCTGAATTAATCCATCCAGTCTCTAATGCTCCCAAGTAATCCCCGTTCTTCTGCCAATCCCGTTAGTATTTCCCCCTCCTCTTTATTCCCCTATTCAGTCTCCTCTCTAAACAAAACCAGACATCACTCTCTGCCTACCTGGGTGCAGGCTCCTGTTCTTATCCCCAGGTGTTCCTGACCTAGAAACTTTTCATTGCTTAATTTTGTTTTTCTCCCTGCCCTGACGGCTGGTTCTTCGTTGGCTTGACTGTTTCCTTAATCTTTGAGTCAGGAGGTTGCCTCTGGAGGTTTCTAAAAGGCATTTTGTTCTTTCATTAACAAGTACAGGTGCTCCTTGATGTACAATGGGGTTACATTCTGATAAACCCATAATATGTTGAAAATAAAAATGCATTTGCGGAGGCCGGGCATGGTGGTTCATGCCTGTAATCTCAGCACTTTAGAAGGCTGAGGTGGGGGGATTACCTGAGAGCAGGAGTTCGAGACCATCCTGGCTAACATGGTGAAACCCTGTCTACTAAAAATACAAAAGTTAACTGGGTGTGGTGGCGTGCACCTGTAGTCCCAGCTACTCGGGAGGTTGAGGCACAAAAATCACTTAAACTCGGGAGGCAGAGGTTGCAGTGAGGCGAGATTGTGCCACTGTTCTTCAGCCTGGGCAACAGAGCAAGACTCTGTCTAAAAAAAAAAACAAAAAAAACTGGAAAATGCATTTACTACACCTAAGCTACCAGCCATTATAGCTTAGCCCAGCCTACCTTAAATGTGCACAGAACACTTTCATTACCGTACAGTGGGGCAAAATCATCTAACACAACGCTTATTTTACGATAAAGTTATTATAAAGAATTTTGAATCAAAATTTGAAATTTGAAGTATGGTTTCTACTGAATGTGTGTCGCTTTCCTACCATAACATCAAAAAATTGTAAGTCAAACCATCATAGATTGGGACCATTTGAAATTGCTGTATATACCCAATAGTATCTTTCACCACAGCTGCACAAAGGGGACCTTCCTACCTGGAAGCTAATGTTTTACTCATTCAGCAAACATTGGCCACCTACTATGTGGCTAGGAACAAGGAACACAAAGTAAATCTATTACAGCTTCAGCATTCCGGAGAGTCAGTTAACTGAAACAGACATGAGCAACTGACAATGATACAGGGATGGGGATGGGTATAGCGGGCTAGAACGTAGATGACAGAACAATTCTGCATAAGAAGAGAAATGGAGACATCTCGAGTCACAGATGACCTTAATCTAGAGCTTAAAGCCAATGTACAAGTTTGCTGGGCAAAGTGGTGAGGAAGGACATTATAGATAGAAGGAACAGCTGTACAAAGGCATGAACGTGAATGGCATTTTCCAGCATCACTTTCAATAAAAATGTACTCATGGAGCTGCTTGTATACTCTATCTATACAACTTACTCCATTAGAAGTTGATAAAAGGCCGGGCACAGTGGCTCACGCCTGTAATCCCAGCATTTTGGGAGACCAAAGCGGATGGATCACCTGAGGTCAGGAGTTTGAGACCAGCCTGGCCAACATGGTGAAACTCCGTCTCTACTAAAAATACAAAAATTACCTGGGTATAGTGGCAGGCGCCTGTAATCCCAGCTACTCGGGAGGCTGAGGCAGGAGAATCTCTTGAACCCGGGAGGCAGAGGTTGCAGTGAGCCGAGATTGCACCACTGCACTCCAGCCTGGGTGACAAGAGCAAGACTCCATCTCAAAAAAAAATTTTTTTTTGATAAAAGCCTGGGCAACATAACAAGACCCGCATCTCTACAAAAAATTTAAAAATTATCTGGGTGAGGTGGTGCATGTCTGTAGTCCTAGCTACTCGGGAGGCCAAGGTGGGAGGATGGCCTGAGCCCAGTAGCACAAGGCTGCAGTGAGCTATGATTGTGCCACTGCATTCCAGCCTAGATCACAGAATGAGGACCCATGTCTTAAAAAAAAAAAAAAAAAGTTGATTAAAAATAACAAAAAGAATTTGCCCACTTAAAAATCATCAGACACTATCATATTGAACTTAAGATATATCATCTTCACTTCCTTTCATCATGTATCACATTCCTCGAAAATACGATCTTCTAAAGCTATCTGGAACAAACAGATGCAAAATGTCAAACAATTCTGCTGAAACAGAGATGGAATTCGGTGAGCCTCTTCAAGTGTCCTCTTTGCAATGGCTTTACACAGAGCAGTTTTGACCCTGCTTTCTAGGTAGGATTTGACTGCTTTTACTTCCCAGAAATGTATCAGTTCCCTGTGTCACTGTTATTGGGCATTTGAAATATTTTCCAGTGGGCAAATCTGTCTTTGGATCTCACTACAGTAGTTCTTAACCAGTTTCTGAGTCCCAAACCTCTTTGACAATCTGATGGAAACTCTGGACTTCCTCCAGAAAAATTCATCTGTGCAAATACACATCAAAATTTGCTTCTGATTTCAGTGGGTTTATGATCACCTGAAACCAATTTATGAATCCTGTAAGGGCCTGTAGTCCCTAGATTAATAACTCCTTATTTATTCTTTAAGAGAGAGGGTCTCACTCTGTCACCCAGGCTGGAAGGCAATGCCGTGATCATAGCTGACTTCAGCCTCGAACTCCTGGGCTCAAGCGATCCTCCCGCCTCAGTCTCCCAAGTACCTGGGACTACAGGCATGTGCCACCAAACATACCTGGTTAAATTTTTTTATTTTTTATACACACATGGTCTCACTCTGTCAGCCAGGCTAGTCGCCTCAAGTGGTCCTCCTGCTTTAGCCTCCCAAAGGGCTAAGATTACAGGCATGAGCCACCGCACTCAGCCCAAGAACCATTTTTTTTTTTTTTTTTTTTTTTGAGATGGAGTCTTGCCCTGTCACCCAGGCTGGAGTACAATGGCACCATCTCGGCTCACAGCAACCTCCGCCTCCCAGATTCAAGCAATTCTCCTGCCTCAGCCTTCCGAGTAGCTGGGATTACAAGCGTGCACCATCACACCCAGCTAATTTTTGTATTTTTAGTAGTTAGTAGAGATGAGATTTCACCATGTTGGCCGAGCTGGTCTCAAACTCCTGACCTCAAGTGATCTGCCTGCCTCTGCCTCCCAAAGTGCTGTGATTTCAGGCATGAGCCACCATGCCTGGCCCCAATAATTCTTTTCTAAAGGAAATTATCAAGCAAATGATGTTGAGCATATCCCGCATGTATGTGTTCAGGATCCAGGACAATAATAACTCTTTTGAAAGGTAGCGGGTGTGCTGAAAAGAGGAAGACTATGACCCACAGAGGCCCACACTCTACCCGGCCTCCACCACATCACCAGCCAGTGCTGAAGCAAGATATTAAAATTCTCCAAGCCTCGCTTTGCTTATCTGTAAAATGGAAATAATACTTCTCCCTGAAAGTTATTGGTGAGGCTTCAATCATGAATGTAGATTCAGCATTCCAGTACAGCAAGTTCTTGGTAAACGGCAGTTCTCATTAGTATGTGCGTGATTGCCTTTGCTCCAAAAGCTCCTAGTGAAGCTTCTTACCCTGAGAAAATCTGGGATTTTGTGCAGAGGGTCCCTGGCAGGAGTGGACAGTTATAGTGAATGCCTCTTGAGAGCACATTTCTGTTCCTGAGCTGGTGCCTCTGAGGCCAGTGGCCAGATCATATTAGCCTTTAAAATCTTCTCTATCTAGGGTCTAGGCTTCTTTTGCTTTTCATCTGAGCATCAAGTTGTTTTTTGTTTTTTTTTTCCAGATGGAGTCTTGCTTTGTCACCCAGGCTGGAGTATAGTGGCACAATCTCGGCTCACGTGCAACCTGCAACCTCTGCCTCCTGGGTTCAAGCGATTCTCCTGCCTCAGCCTCCCGAGTAGCTCAGACGAACTACAGGCACGTGCCACCATGCCCGGCTAATTTTTGTATTTTTAGTAGAAACGGAGTTTCACCATGTTGCCCAGGCTTGTCTCGAACTCCTGACTTCATATGATCCACCTGCCTCAGCCTCCCAAAGTGCTGGGATTACAGGCATGAGCCACCGTGCCAGGCCTTTGTTTCTGTTTTTGAGACAGGGTCTTGTTCTGTTGCCCAGGCTGGGGTGCAGTGGTGCAATCATAATTCAGGGCAGCCTTGACCTCCTCAGCTCAAGCAATCCTCCCACCTCAGCCTCCTGAGTAGCTAAGACTACAGGCACATGCCACCAAACCCGGCTAATTTTTATATTTTTAGTAGAGACAGGGTTTCACCATGTTGGCCAGACTGGTCTTGAACTCTTGACCTCAAGTGATCTCCCCACCTCGGCCGCCCCCTAAAGTGCTGGGATTACAGGCATGGTGACATTAAACAAACTGGAAACTTCATGAATCAGACATTCTTTTCCTTTTTTTTTTTTTTTTTGAGATGGAGTTTCACTCTTGTTGCCCAGGCTGGAGTGCAATGGCGCGATCTCAGCTCACCACAACCTCCGCCTCCTGGGTTCAAGCGATTCTCCTGCCTCAGCCTCCCGAGTAGTTGGGAATATAGGCATGCACCACTACACCTGGCTAATTTTTGTATTTTTTAGTAGAGATGGTTTTTCTCCATGTTAGCCAGGCTGGTCTCGAACTCCTGACCTCAGGTGATCCGCCAGCCTCAGCCTCCCAAACTGCTGGGATTACAGGCATGAGCCATCATGCCCAGCCAGACATTCGCGTACTAATCAAGAAGAACGGGAGTTGAGTGCCCAGCTCTGGCAAATATTCATCATAGTTCCTGCTGGCAAGGAGATGACCCAATTCTCTAGTCATACAGTTGTGCAAAACCCGTAACCAAATCATTGCCCTATGCATTTGCAGAGTATTTAAATCAAACTCATCCTTCTGCTGAGTCCTGGTGAGGCTCTAATCTTACCCTGATTGTGCAAAAATAGAACCAAGTATGGATCAATGTGACAAAGATTCCCCTACTACCAAGAAAGGGGTGGGGAGCTGTACCTCATTACTTAAAGGCATTCATATAAACAAATTAAATTAATTTGAGGTTTAGTGGCATCTGGTTTGTGTGAGGGAGGGATGCTAGATAATTATTAGTCACTATTTCTGCTTAGTGAACATGATGAAGCTTTTTCAAGGAGAGAGATCGCCAATCCAGGTTCCTGCCCTTTTTTCTGGTGCCTGCATTGTGCTGATAGCCAACACCGTCTGTCTGTCTCTTTAGCCTCCATCAATCCTCCATCTGCCTAGGACTTCTCTGAACCTAGTCCTACCTAGGACTTAGTCCATAGAATGGCTTTAAGATTTTGATTTTTTTCTTCCCAGGAACCATATTCTAGAAAACACAATTTTGTCATTTGTATGCAACTATTAGTAATATTAATTCATTGTTCCTCCCTTTGTACTGTAGAATAGTAAGCAAAGTGGTTGTTTTTTTTTTTTTTTGAGACAGAGTCTTTCCCTGTTGCCCAGGCTAGAGTGCAGTGGTGTGATCATAGCTCACTGCAGTCTCCACTTCCTGGGCTTGACTGATCCTCCAGCCTCAGCCTCCCAATCCTGAGATCACAGGTGCGCACCATCATGCCTGGCTAATGAAAAAAAAAAATTTTTTTTTCTAGAGACAGGTTCTCTCTGTGTTGCCCAGGCTGGTGTCAAACCCCTGGGCTCAAGCAGTCCTCCTGCCTCAGCCTCCCAAAATGCTGGGATTATAGGTGTGAGCCACTGCACCTGGCCACAAACATTAAGAACCTCCTATGTATCAGGCAATGTGGTAACATGCAAGGAATTTTAAAAGATCAACAAGATATAGTCCCTGTATTTTGTGGTTCACTTCTAGTCATGGAGCCCATCACATAAATGCATCATTAAAACAATGTATAGGCCGGGTGCGGTGGCTCATGCCTGTAATCCCAGCACTTTGGGAGGCCAAGGCAGGCGGATCACAAGGTCAGGAGGTCGAGACCATCCTGGCTAACACGGTGAAACTCCGTCTCTACTAAAAATACAAAAAATTAGCTGGGCGTGGTGGCACACACCTGTAGTCCCAGCTACTCGGGAAGCTGAGGCAGGAGAATCTCTTCAGCCCAGGAGGCAGAGGTTGCAGTGAGCCGAGATCACGCCACTGCACTCCAGCCTGGGCGACAGAGCGAGATTCTGTCTCAAAAAAACAAACAACAACAACAACAACAATTAGCCAGGCGTGGTGGCAGGTGCCTATAATCCCAGTTACGCGGGAGGCTGAGGCAAGAGAATTGCTTGAACCCAGGAGGCAGAAGTTGCAGTGAGCCAAGATTGTGCCACTGCACTCCCGACAGAGCGAGACTCCGTCTCAAAAAAAAAAAAAAAAAAAGAAAAAAAAAAGGAAAAATGAGGCAGAAGGGTCCAATTGAACCTTCCCTTTCTCTGTGGACATCAATATGCCTTGGATATGGGCATACAAAGGGAAGTGTTTGGCGGGTTCACCAGGATTATATGCGGAAAGTAACTTCATGTTTGGTGTTTTTGCTGCTTATCTTAGTTTCTAAAGAGATTCAAAAATTAACAGTGGTTAATTCAGGAACCTTACCAATTTAAATATACTTGGGACATATCTTTGGTAACTTTATTTCTTGTAAGGCAGCCCCAACCTTTGCTATTTAAAAGGCTTGAGCAGTTCTGTCTCTACAAGCCGCATGTATTTCTGCTGTGACTTTTCATCTCGGGTTGTCACTTAGAGGTATAATCATTTTAGACATCGCAATCTGCTCAGAGAGCAAGGCCTGTGGTATCTTCACTGAGTGCAGGATGAGGGCTGCCGTGCCTCTCTTTACTGAGAGTCCTCAGAATCAAATGGGAAAACAGTTTTATTTTTCACTAAGGAAAGACTGTACTTACTTTAGTTGAATTTATAGATTATGGTTGGATTCTCAATTTATTGACAAAAATTAAGGTTAAATGTTAATTGTGACAAGCCACCACCATGCATCGGAATGGAATATTTTTATAATAACAGGCTGGTCTTAGGAGAATGCTTACCTCGCAAACGGGGTGAGGATTATAGGATGTTTCATGGAATCTGTTGGACTAACACATCTTTCCCCGAAGGAGTTTCTGCTCCTTAAATGCAATCCTTTGCAGAATAATTTTTATATAAGTGGGAGGAGAAAGGAAGTGAGTGGGGGTTGGTACCAACGGTGAATGACTTTAAAAAGATATAAACCTACTGTTGCTTAGAATATGGTATTTGGGGCTGGGCAGTGGCTCAAGCCTGTAATCCCAGCACTTTGGGAAGCCGAGGCAGGCGGATTGCTTGAGGTCAGGAGTTTGAGACCAGCCTGGCCAACATACTGAAACCTCATCTCTACTAAAAATACAAAAATTAGTTGAGCATGGTGGCCCTCGCCTGTAATCCTAGCTACTCGGGAGGCTGAGGCAGGAGAATTGCTTGAACCTGGGAGGCGGAGGTTGCAGTGAGCTGAGATTGCACCACTGCACTCCAGCCTGGGCAACAGAGAGTGAGACTCGGTCTCAAAAAAAAAAAAAAAAAAAGAATAACCCCAGAACAATTAATTCCCTGGCATGAATTTGGCATCAACAGGTTCCCTTAAATTCTGAGATTCCAGTTTTGTTATCTATAAAACAGAGGTGATACCAACATCATACAGCTATTGTAAACATTACTGGTATAGAAGATGATGTGTGTGAAAGTTCTTTGTAGAAGTGTTATATAAATGATTATTTCTGGCCAGGCACAGTGGCTCATGCTTGTAATCCCAGCACTTTGGGAGGCCAAGGCAGGCAGATCACCTGAGATCAGAAGTTCGAGACCGGCCTGGCCAACATGGTGAAACCCCATCTCTACTAAAAATACAAAAAATTAGCCAGGCATGTGCCTGTAATCCCAGCTACTCGGGAGGCTGAGGCAGGAGAATCACTTGAACCCAGGAGGCGGAGGTTGCAGTGAGCCAAGATTGTACCACTGCACTCCAGCCCAGGTAACAGAGCAAGACTCTGTCTCCAAAAAAAAAACAAAAAAGATCGTTCTTGATCTTTGAGCAAACCTGCAAGTGTCTAAAAAGAGACTTTGGTTTCCTTCGTATACTTACTGAATGGAATGCATAGATAGTGACCAGAACTTTATAAATAATAAAGGTTCCAGATGGGTGCAGTGGCTCATGCCTGTAATCCCAGCACTTTACGGGGCCAAAGTGATAGGATTGCTTGAGCCCAGGAATTCAAGATCAGCCTGGGCACATAGCAAGACCTCATCTCTACAAAAAAAAATAAAAATAAAAATCAGCCCGGTGTGGTTGCTCATGCCTGTAGTCCCTGCTATTTGGAAGTCTGAGGTGGATCATTTGAGCCCAGGAGTTCAAGGCTGCAGTGAGCTATAATCACACTACTGCACTTCAGCCTGGGTGACAGAGTGAGAGTCTCTAAAAAAAAGAAAAGAAAAAAAAAGTTTCCATAATTTTTAATAATTGTTGAATGTTATGATCCCCTCCCCCTCCCAAAAAACACTTAAATGTTTTCTAAATAATCACACTTCTGAAAGACAAGTAAATCAGGGATACAGGATATTTTTCACATTAATGATTCACCAAAAGTAAGAGTAGCTCACACACAATAAATTTTTTTTTTTTTTTTTTTTTTTGAGACAGAGTCTCTGTCACCCAGGCTGGAGTGCAGTGGCATGATCTCAGCTCACTGCAACCTCTGCCTTCTGGGTTAAAGTGATTCTCATGCCTCAGCCTCCCGAGTAGCTAGGACTACAGGTGCCCACCACCACACCTGGCTAATTTATGTATTTTTAGTAGAGACAGGGTTTCACCATGTTGACCAGGCTGGTCTCGAACTCCTGACCTCAAGCAATCCGCCCACCTTGGCCTCCCAAAGTGCTGGGAATACATGTGTGAGCCACCACACCCAGCAAAAATGCCTTTTTATTACAGGTAACTCCCAGGTCATTTATCAGAATTTCAGGTCATTTATCAGACTTTCACTGTATTTAGTTATGCTTCAGAAACTTAGGTCTTTTTTTTTTTTTTCTGGAGACGGAGTCTCGCTCTGTCACCCAGGCTGGAGTGCAATGGCATGATCTCGGCTCACTGCAACCTCCACCTCCTGGGTTCAAGCGATTCTCCTGCCTCAGCCTCCTGAGTAGCTGGGATTACAGGTGCGTGCCACCACGCCCGACTAATTTTTTTTTTTTTTCATATTTTTAGTAGAGACAGGTTTTCACCATGTTGGCCAAGCTGGTCTCGATCTCCTGACCTTGTGAACCACCCACCTCAACCTCCCAAAGTGCTGGGATTACAGGCATGAGTCTTGAATCTATGTTCATGTAATATATACCATGAAATTACACAGTTTTAATGTATTTGAGGTTTTCCTAAATTTTAAATCACTAAAAAGCTACCAATGACAAAATTGACATACCCCCTCAATTCTATCTCCTAGTCAGAAGTCAGCAGTTTGGTGAACATGCTTCCAGAATTATTTTCTATACATATACTAACACATATATACTTTTTATAAAAGTTTATATATATATATGTGTGTGTGTGTGTGCATATATATATATATAGACATATGCACATATATTTATTGATTCACCAATTTAGGACATTATCTGTTAGCTCTTCATTTATGAAAGATGAGGAGTTAGGTGACTAACACTTCCCTCTTCCTGCCTCCATTTTTATAGTTACTATTTTCAGTTCTTCTATTTCTACTTTTAAATATTTTTTTGAACCTGTGTTTCCTATCAGCTTGTAACTTATGATCCCCTCCATGTTAGACAAAGATATTGGCGCTGAACCATCTGTTCCAGTCTATACTCCCACCTTCATCCTTCTCAGCTGAACATTGACAATGTCAAGGATGACAACAATCACATTCTCTTCTGTGTGCATTGCTGACTTCCCTGTTTTATCTGTTGATTCCATAAATGGATTGTTTCAGAATCAAGGTCAAAATCACACCACATTTCACTTGGCTTCACCTTTGGACCTGGAGTTTTCTTACACATTTTTTTCTTGTTTCTCATTGCCTTATCTTCCTCTTACTGATGGAAGACACAGATTTATGGGGTTGTTCTTGGTTTTGAGATAGGATCTCGCTCTGTTGCCCAGGCTGGAGTGCAGTGGCATGATCACAGCTCACTGCAGCCTCAACTTCCTGGGCTCAAATGATCCTCTCACCTCAGCCTCCCGAGTAGCTGGGACTAGCAGTGCATGCCACCACACTCGGCTTTTTTATTTTTTTTTATTTTTTATAGAGTTGGGTTTTCATCATGTTGCCCAGGCTGGTCTCAACCTCCTGGGCTCCAGCAGTCTGCCTGCCTTGGCCTCCCAAAGTGCTGGGATTACAGACATGAGTTACTGTGCCCAGCCCAGATTTATGTTTTGTCACGTCATTAGTATCATCTGGCATCTTAGCCATTCTGTCTATTACTTGGAATCAATTTCATCCTTCCAACAAGAACGAATCAACTTCATTCTTCTTGTTGAAGACAGTCTACCTGGAGCTCGCTGCCTGTCTGTTCTAATATGGGAAAAACAGGCTTCCAGGTTTGCTGTTCAGTTCTCATCTTGGGATTGTTTTTCAGTAGACTTCTAGGTTGGTTTCACCATTTCTTGTATCTTTCTCTTTTTGGGAGGTCGAGTATATTATTTACTTCCTTTCTTGATGGAGTGCATTCTCAAGTAACTTCCTTAGTACTTGAAATGTAATCTTTCTGAGTTTATATCTGAAAATATAATGTCTTACATGGCTATGTGGTTCTAAATAATTTATGATTCTAAATTTATGGCTCTAATTTTCCTTCAGAACTTGGAATTTTTCTATCATTCAGAGTCCACAAAGAGAAATCTGATGCCAGTCTGATTCTCATTCTTTTATAGGTAATCTATTTTTTATTTCTGGAAAGACTCTTCTGTTTATTCTTGGTATTCTGAAATTTCACAGCATTGAATCCAGGGATTGATCTTTTATTTATTTATTCTGCTTGGCATTCAATGAACCCTTTCAGCCTGGAGATTTACTTTCTTCAATTCTGATACTTTTTTTTTTTTTTGAGACAGAGTTTTGCCCTTGTCACCCAGGCTGGAGTGCAATGGCACAATTTTAGCTCACTGCAACTTCCGCCTCCCAGGTTCAAGTGATTCTCCTGCCTCAGCCTCCCAAGTAGCTAGGATTACAGACGCCCACCACCACACTCAGCAAATTTTTGTATTTTTAGTAGAGACAGGGTTTCCTCATGTTGGCCAAGCTAGTCTCAAAGTCCTGACTTCAAATGATCCACTCCCCTTGGCCTCCCACAGTGCTGGGATTACAGGCATGAGCCACCATGCCTGGCCTCAATTCTGATAAATTTTCTTCTAGGGTTTCTTTGATAATGTCTTTCCCTATATTTTCTGTCTTTTTCTAGAACTTCAGTTACTCAGATGGTAAGCCTCCTGAACTGACTTTTTTTCTTCTCCCCAAACTTTCATCTCTTTGTAACTTTCTGGTCTATATTCTGAAAGATTTATCTTCAAACCTTTCTCTTGAATTTTTTTTTCTGGTAATCATTTAATTTCTGAGATTATTCCTTTTTCATGGCACTTTTGTTTTATGGCCACAGAATCTTCCCAAATCTGTTGAGAATATAAATTAGAGGATGTTGGTTTTAATTCCCCCCGATTCTCTTATGACTGTTTCTTCTGGGAAATGGTTGTTTTGTTCATTTGCCTTTTTCTTTTCCATCATGCTTTTTTTTTTTTTTTTTGACAGAGTTTTGCTTTTGTTGCCCAGGCTGGAGTGCAATGGCACGATCTTGGCTGACTGCAACCTCCACCTCCCAGGTTCAAGCGATTCTCCTGCCTCAGCCTCCCGAGTAGCTGAGATTACAGGCATGCGCCACCACGCCCGGCTAATTTTGTATTTTTAGCAGAAACGGGGTTTCTCCATGTTGGTCAGGCTGGTCTTGAACTCCCAGCCTCAGGTGATCCACCTGCCTTGGCCTCTCAAAGTGTTGGGATTATAGGCATGAGCCACTGCACCTGGCCCCGATTTTCTTCTTGTGTCTGATCTTTGGTATTTAAGAATGGGAGCCCCAGTTGATTTTTCAGGACAACTCATTTAGATTTCTTCTATACATCTGTGCATTCCTGTTAGAATTCTATGAATAGATTAGCTAACTGAATGCCCTATGGATGTGATTTTAAAATTTCTTGACTGTCAGGTAAGAAAGCAAGCCACTGTGATTCTTGATCTTCCATATATGACTTCTTTTTACACTCTAGATATAAGTTTTGTTTTTTGATACAGGGTCTCACTGTCACGCAGGCTGGAGTGCAGTGGTGTGATCACAGCTCACTGCAGCCTCGACCTCCTGGACTTAAGCAATCCTCCCACCTCAGCCTCCTGAGTAGCTGAGACTACAGGCAGGTGTTACCACACCTGGCTAATTTTTTTGATTTTTTGTAGAGATGGGTCTCCTTATGTTGCCCAGGCTGGTCTTGAACTCCTGGCCTCCTGAGTAGCTGGGACTACAGGTACATGCCACCACATTTCGCTAATTTTTTTTTTTTAATAGAGATGGGTCTCCTTATGTTGTCCACACTAGTCTGGTACCACCCCCCCCCCCCCGCCCCCGCCTCAAGCGATCCTCCCACCTCAGCCTCCCAAAGTGCTGGGATTACAGGCATGCGCCACCACACCCAACTGGATCTTTTTCTTTAATCAGAGTTTTAAATTTTCACAATGATATGCTTTGGCATAAATGAGCTTTCATCCATTTTTCTGCGCTATTCACTGGATCCTTTAAATGTGGAGATCAGTTTTCTTCTGTTTGGGGAAATGGTCTTATCTGATAATTTTCTTTCCTCTATATTTTTTTTTTCTGTACTTCTGGAACTCCTTTATTCAGATTTCAGACCTCCAGTTCTGGACTTTATATAATTTCATCTTTTCTATTTTTGCTATTTTGCTCTACTTTATGGGAAATATCCTCAATTTCATCTTCCAATTCTGTTTTCATTTTTACTATCTTTTTATTATTTTTTTAGATGGAGTCTTACTCTGTCACCCAGGCTGGAGTGCAGTGGCATGATCTCGGCTCACTGCAACCTGCACCTCCTGAGTTCAAGCGATTCTCATGCCTCATCCTCCCGAGTAGCTGGGACTGTAGGTGTGCACCACCACACCCAGCTAGTTTTTGTGTTTTTAGTAAAGACAGGGCTTCACTATGTTGGCCAGGCTGGTCTCAAACTCCTGACTTCAAGTGATCCCCCACTCGGCCTCCCAAAGTACTGGGATGACAGGTGTGAGCCACCACACTCAGCCCAGTTCTACTGTCTTTTCTAATTTCCAATAATCCTTTTTGTTCTTGGAATGTATATAAACAGCATCCTTTTTTTTTCTTTTGAGATGGAGTCTAGCTCTGTCACCCAGGCTGGAGTGTAGTGGTGCAATCTTGGCTCACTGCAACCTCCGCCTCCTGGATTGAAGTGATTTTCCTGTCTCAGCTTCCCAAGTAGTTGGAACTACAGGTGCACACCACCACGCCTGGCTAACTTTTGTATTTTTAGTAGAGATGGGGTTTCACCATGTTGGTCAGGCTGGTCTTGAACTCCTGACCTCAGGTGATCTGCCCACCTCAGGCTCCCAAAGTGCCAGGATTACAGGCGTGAGCCACCATGCCCAGCCACATCCTATGTTTTGCTTCATAAAAGCAATGTCATTAGCCGGGCATGGTAGTGCGTGCCTGTAGTCCCAGCTACTTGGGAGGCTGAGGTGGGAGGATTCCTTGAGCCCGGGAGTTCAAGGCTGTACTGAGCTGATAGTGCTACTTCACTCCAGCCTAGGTGACACAGGGAGACCCTGTCTCAAAAAAAGAAAAAAAAAAAAAAAGGAATAAACTTCCAGTTTACTGCCAGGTGGGGCAGGGGGCATTTGGTCAGCTTCGTGGAATAGGGGGATATAACAGCTTTTTGTCTTTTCAACTTTACATTATGGAGAACTTCAACCACCCACAGAAAGAAACAGAATAGAACAGAACTCCCCATGGACCTATCACCAGCCCCAGTAACCATGATCACATTGCCAATTCCACCCCATGCGTGTATCTTTCACTTCCCTCTTCCCATATTACTTTGAAACAAATTCCAAACATCACATCATTTCATCTATGATCATTCCGATTTCTCTAAAAGGACTTTATTTCTAATTAATATAGCCCCAATATGAGGATTAAACCAAAACACACAATAATTCTTTATCATCAAACCTTCATTCAATGCTCAAGTTTCCAATTGTCTCATAAATGTCATATGTGTTTCATTTTCTCAATTGTTTGGTGGTATCAGAATACAAATGATGCCCACTCTAGTTAGTCAATACGTCATTTAAGTCTAAATTTATGAGTTCCCCCCCAAGCAATTTTTTAGTTGGAATTTATTAAGAGAAGGAAAGAAGTGCCTTGTCTGCAGGGTTTCTCACAGTCTGGAGTCTGCTGCTTGCTTTTCTGAAGTGTAGCTTAGTGTTTCTCCTTTTTTTTTTTTTTTTTTTTTTTTTTTGAGACAGAGTCTTGCTCTGTTGCCCAGGCTGGAGTGCAGTGGCGTGATCTTGGCTCACTGCAAGCTCTGCCTCCTGGGTTCACGTCATTCTCCTGCCTCAGCCTCCTGAGTAGCTGGGACTACAGGCACCTGCCACCATGCCCAGCTAATTTTTTGTATTTTTAGTAGAGATGGGGTTTCACCGTGTTAGCCAGGATGGTGTCAATCTCCTGACCTCGTGATCTGCCTATCTCGGCCTCCCAAAGTGCTGGGATTACAGGCGTGAGCCACCACACCCGGCCTCTCCTCTGTCTTTTGTATTTCTTATAAATTGGTAGTTGCATCTAGAGGTTTAATTGTAGCTTCCTATTGTTTTATCTTCAACTTCATGGATTCTTGCCTGTCTCCTCCATTCTGCTGTTAAGCCCATCCAGTAAATTTTATTTATTTTAGAGACAGGGTCTCCCTATGTTGTCCAGGTGCGTTTTGAACTCCTAGGCTCAAGCAATCCTCCTGCCTTGGCCTTCCAAAGGGCTGGGATTCAGGTTTGAGTCACTGCACCCAGCCATCATCCAGTAAATTTTAAATTCCAATTACTGTATTTGTCAGTTCTAACATTTACATTTGATTCTCTTCTATTTCTTTGCTGAGACTTCAGTGACCCTGGGTTATCATTTAAATGATGTCTTTTCAAATGAGAACAAATAATCCACTCCAGGGTGGAGTGGATGAGTAGGAAAGCCAGCCTCCAAGATGGTTCCCAATGACCTCTGTCTTCTGGTCTTTGCACCTCTGCATAGCCCCTCCCACATCCTACAAGGTTAGTGTATAGCAGAGTGATTGTATGCCACCTTTTTTTTTTTTGAGACAGAGTCTTACTCTGTCACCCAGACTGGAGTGCAGTCACATGATGTCAGCTCACTGCAACCTCCCAGGTTCAAGCGATCCTCCTGCCTCAGCCTCCCGAGTAGCTGGGACTACAGGCATGCACCACCATACCTGGCTTCTTTTCATATTTTTTAGTAAAGACAGGGTTTCACTGTGTTTACCAGGTTGGTCTTGAGCTCCTAACCTCAAGTGACGTGCTCACCTCAGCCTCTCAAAGTGCTAGGATTACAGGCTTGAGCCACCATGCCTTCTAAGATTAGGTTATAAAGGACCATGTCTTCTGTCTTGGGGATTCTGTCTCCCATGTACACAAACTCTCTCTCTCTCTCTCTC
Source organism: Hylobates moloch (assembly GCF_009828535.3). NCBI lineage: Eukaryota > Metazoa > Chordata > Mammalia > Primates > Hylobatidae > Hylobates > Hylobates moloch. The sequence goes on from NW_026652276.1 coordinate 98,619,845, forward strand.
TCTGATCACTTGCTCTGGGAGAAGCAAACTTCCCTTTTATTGGAGATTCAGGAAGCCTCAGGGAAAGCCTATGTAGTGTGGAACTGAAATATCCAGCCATCAGCCACTGAAGAACTGAAACCCTCTAACTACCACATACTACCATTGTAAGTAGGTCCTCTCCCAGTTGAGCCTTCAGATGAGACCACAATTCTGGCTGACAGCTTAAGTCCAACCTCATAAAAGACCTTGAGAGCCAGAACCACCTAAATTGTCCCCCAGATTCTTGCCTTACAGAAACTGTGTATAATAATCTTTTAAGCTAAGTTTCTGGGAAATTTGTTATACAGCAAATAACTAATTCATGAGGCTTTGAATTAGGTATTAGTGATTCCCTGTCTGCCACTTACTGAAAGATGAAGGGCAAGTTGGCTAACCTTATGAGCTCCAGTTTACTTGGAAATTGAGGATAACCATTTTTGCATCACCTTTTTTGATACTTGAACCCCTTCTTTTACAGATGAAAAAAACTGAAGCCCAAAGGAATTGACAGAAAAGAATCCACAAATGAGGCACTTAACAGTGAAATTACATGACATGTCCAGGCTTAGGCTATTTAGAAAAAGAGTAGGACTGACCCCAGGGCTCATGGCTCCAAGATACTCTTTTATGCCTTAAAGCAACCTGTGCTGCCTTATAATGCATGCCATTATCATTAACACAGTCCATGTTTCAGGAAAAAAATAGCAGATAAGTTACGCAGTGTGCATGGCTAACCAAGATTGCAATTTGTTTTTTGTTTTGTTTTTTTTTTTTTTTTTTGAGATTGAGTTTCGCTCTTGTTGCCCAGGCTGGAGTGCAGTGGTGCAATCTCAGCTCACTACAACCTCCACCTCCTGGGTTCAAGTGATTCTCCAGCCTTGCCTCCCGAGTAACTGGGATTACAGGCATGTGCCACCATGCCCAGCTAATTTTGTATTTTTAGCAGAGACAGGGTCTCACTATGTTGGCCAGGCTGGTCTTGAACTCCTGACCTCAGGTGATCCACCTGCCTTGGCCTCCCAAAGTGCTGGAATTATAGGCATGAGCCACCATGCCCAGCTGAGAATTGCATTATTTGAGGTACATGACAATTTCTGGGCAAATGCAAAAGGTCAAAGTTGTTCCAGTTCAGTGTTCACACTGTAAACCAACCTATGCCATTCACACCTTCCTTCCTCTCTTTGTTGCCTCGCCAGTCATCCCAACTCCCGAGTCTAAGCACGTGGGCACACAGCCAGAAGGTGACTAACACCATCTCTTTGCACCCAGACCATGTACAAAAGGCAAATCGCTCCTTTTTTTAAACCTTGCTAGGCAAGTCGGTATTAGCATCTTCAAACTACAAAGGCTCCTTTGTCATGCAAAGAGAAGGAAAAAAAGAGGTTGACAGTATTTTGAGCCAACAAGGTTAGATCACTCGGACAACAGTGACTAAGCTCAACAGGGCTTCCAGCTCTTTTAATTAAAAAAATTTTTTCTCAAAGACCTATCTTTGTAAACCGTCTCACCTTTCCGCCTCCCTTCAACTACAGTCTACGAACGGGGAAAAATGCTTTAAGATGTTGAAAAAGAATCTGTATTCCAATCAGATTCTTTAAAAAAATATATATGTAAGGCTGGACACGATAGCTCACGCCTGTAATCCCAACACTTTGGGAGGCTGAGGCAGGCAGATCAACTGAGGTTGGGAGTTCAAGACCAGCCTGATCAACATGGAGAAACCCTAGCTCTTCTAAAAATACAAAAATTAGCTGGATGTGGTGGCACACTCCTATAATCCCAGCTACTCAGGAAGCTGAGGCAGGAGGTTGCAGTGAGCCGAGATTGCGCCACTGCACTCCAGCCTGGGCAACATGAGCAAAACTCTGCCTCAGGAAAAAAAAAAAAGTGTATGTAAATTCAACCTAGAAAAGAAATGCAGACAAAAATTATTGTGGTGAAGTCATAGGACCATTTTTTCAATATATTTTTTTCAATTACAAATATATTAAATTTGTAATATATTTATATATAATATACATATTTTATATATGCACTATATAAATATATGAGTGCGTGTGTATATATATATATATATGTATATATATATATATTTTTTTTTTTTTTTGAGACAGGGTCTCACTTTGTTGCCTAGACTGGAGTGCAGTGGTGCAATTGTAGCTCACTGTAACCTTGAACTCCTGGGTTCAAGTGGCCCTTCTACCTCAGCCTCCTGAGTAGCTGGGGCTACAGATCCTCACCACCATGCCCAGCTAATTTTTTATTTTTATAGAGATGGGGTCATGCTGTGTTGCCCAGGCTGGTCTTGAACTCATGGCCTCAAGTGATTCTCCCACCTCAGCCTTCCAAAGTGCTGAGATTATAGGTATAAGCCACCATGCCTGGCCTAATGTGTATTTTATATATAACAAATATTACCTATTTAGCTTTATTTAATGTAAAAATTCAAATGTTATATACTGTCTCTATTTTGACAGAATGGGACAATCTTTTGGATTTAAATAATGTCTCGAGTTGTGGTATCATTTTCTACTCCTCATGGGCATCACTTAAGATCTTTCAGTCTCAAGCAACAGGAACCTACTCTGGCTACTTAAAAAGAATTTCTTGGAAGAGTATGGGAGAGCGCCCAAGACCAAAAAGGCGGCCTGGGGAGGCAGGATGCAGGCAGCCACTGGAAACGTCCACAGCAGGGCTTGCCACTGGAGTCATCAAAGACACACGAGCTATTTCTTCTGTCCCCAGCCCCTGGGTTTAAGATTCAAAGTCTCAGACCGGGTGTGGTGGCTCATGCCTGTAATCCCAGCACTTTGGGAGGCCAAGGCGGGAGGATCACCTGAGTTCAGGAGTTTTGATACCAGCCTGGTCAACGTGGCGAAACCCTGTCTACTAAAAATACAAAAATTAGCCGAGTATGGTAGTACACACCTGTGGTCCCAGCTACTAGGGAGGCCGAGCATGGTGGCGTGTGCCTGTAATGCCAGCTACTCAGGAGGCTGAGGCAGGAGGATCACTTGAGCCTGGGAGGCAGAGGTTGCAGTGAGCCGAGATCATGCCACTGCACTCCAGCCTGGGCGACAGAACAAGACTTTGTCTCAAAAAATAAAAATAATATTTACAGCTCTGATCACTGGGATCACTTGTTGGAATGGGCAGGTTCCTGTGTGGTCACCCAGCAGATGTCCACCAATGACAGGCCCTACTCACAGCCACTGCACTCCAGCTTGGGCGGCAGACTGAGACCTTGTCTTTTAAAAAAAAAAAAAAAAAAAAAAAATCTCAGAGAAAGAGTACGCTTGGCCAAAGATCTGCCACCTAGGGCATCCTGAGCTGATGAGGAAAGAGGGCGCAGAGTGGAGTGTCCCAGGTGCCCCCATCTCCATGTGGGATGGCACAGCCCCTCGAGGGGTGCCCCACCTCCAGCATAGCTCTCAGCAGTGGACAGATAATCACTGCAGGAGGAGAATGAAGATACTGATTGCAGGCCCCAGTGTCCATTAAATCATAGACTTGCTGTCATCACTAAATGAGAAGTTGGTACAGGTGAACTGTCTTCCAGCAGTATTTTAGGCTAACACCCAAACACTTTTTCTCCTCATTTATCAAAGGCCACCAAAGACCTGCTTTGGGCATGATGTGTTGGTGTGACACTTCTGAGCCAAAATTTAGCTTAATCTCTACACTCAACTTGTACAGATCAAGCCCAATCCCTTTGAGACAGGGTCTTGCTATGTTGTCCAGGCTGGACTTGAACTCCTGGGCTCAAGGGATCCTCCAGCTTCAGCTTCTCAGGTAACTGGGTGATAGGGTTTGGATTTGTGTCTCCGACCAAATCTCATGTCAAATAATAATCCCCAATGTTGGAGGTGGGGCCTGGTAGGAGGTGATTGGATCATGGAGGCAGATTTCCCCCTTGCTGTTCTTGTCATAGTGGGTTCTCATGAGATCTGGTTGTTGAAAAGTGTGTAGCACCTCCCCCTTCTCTCTCTTCCTTCTGCTCTGGCCATGTAAGAGGTGCCTGCCTCCCCTTCACCTTCTGCCATGATTGAAAATTTCCTGAGGCCTTCCCAGCCATGCTTCCTGTGCAGCCTGCAGAATCATGAGCCAATTAAACATCTTTTCTTTATAAACCACCCAGACTCAGGTATTTATTTATAGCAATGCCAAAACAGACTAATACACTGGGATTACAGGTGCACATCAGCATGCCCAGTTTAATCCCTCTTTCAACATCTCCTATCCATGGCCACACTGCCTAGCACCTACTGTGTTTCTAGGTCCTTTCCATCCTCGTTACTTTTTTTGAGATGGTCTCTCTGTCATCCAGGCTGCAGTGCAGTGGCGTGATCTCGGCTCGCTGCAACCTCTGCCCCCGACGTTCAAGCGATTTTCCAGCATCAGCCTCCTGAGTAGCTGGGATTACAAGTGTGCACCACCTTGCTCAGCTAATTTTTGTATTTTTAGTAGAGATGGGGTTTTACCATGTTGGCCAGGCTGGTCTTGAGCTCCTGACCTTAGGTGATCCACCCACCTTGGGCTCCCAAAGTGCTGGGATTACAGGCATGAGCCACCGTGCCCGGCCTTTCTATTTTTTTTTTTTTTTTTTTTTTGAGGTGGAATTTCACCCTGTTGCCCAGGCTGGAGTGCAATGGCACAATCTTGGCTCACTGCGACGTCTGCCTCCCAGGTTCAAGTGATTCTCCTACCTCAGCCTCCCAAGTAGCTGGGATTACAGGCACGTGCCACCATGCCCAGCTAATTTTTTGTATCTTTAGTAGAGACAAGGTTTCACCATGTCGGCCAGGCTGGTCTCAAACTCTTGACCTTGTGATCCACCACCTCGACCTCCCAAAGTGCTGGGATTACAGGCATGAGCCACCATGGCCAGTCTAGTTACTCCCTTTTTGACCACTGCCTACACAGATTTTTCTGAAGAATGTTCTTCATTCACAGGTGTTATATGAAAAGTGAAGGGGACCAAATGTCACATGTGTTTGGGAGATTCCCGTAATATTTAGAATAAAATTCAAAGTCTGCATCTTAGCTTACAAGGCTCCCTGATGTGACGGTCTCCAACCTCAGCCTCTCATACCCCAACTCCACCTTGCTCCAGCCACGGAGCCAGCTCCCACCTCTGTGCCCTGGCCCCACTCTCTCCTCTGCCTGGGATGCCTTTCCCGGAGATCTGCAGGACTACCTTCTTCACCTCCTTCAGGGCCAGCCTTGCCTTAGCACAGCGGTCCCTAATTCCTAGACCAGTCCGTAGCCTGACAGGAACCGGGCCACCCAGCAGGAGGTGAGCAGCAGGTGAGCAAAGCTGAGCTCTGCCTCTTGTCAGATCAGTGGCACATTAGATTCCCATAGGAGAGAAAAGCCTATTGTGAACTGTGCGTGCAAGGGATCTAGGTTGCATACTCCTCAGAATTTTTCAGATAGGGTCAAAAAAAAAGGCTGCAGTGTACTGGCACAACCTTGGCTCACTGCAACCTCCACCTCCCGGGTTCAAGCAATTCTCCTGCCTCAGCTTCCTAAGTAGCTGGGACTACAAGCTCATGCCATCATGCATTTTTTTTTTTTTTTTTTTTTGCATTTTTAGTAGAGACAGGGTTTCGCCATGTTGGCCAGGCTGGTCTTGAATTCCTGACCTCAGGAGATCTGCCCACCTTGGCCTCCCAAAGTGCTAGGATTACAGTCATGAGCCACTGTGCCTGGCCTCCTTATGAGAATCTAATGCCTGATGATCTGTCACTGTCTCCCATCATCCCCAGATGGGACTATCTAGTTGCAGGAAAACAAGCTCAGGGCTCCCACTGATTCTACATTATGGTGAGTTATAGAATTGCTTCATTATCTATTACAATGCAATAATAAAGTACACAATAAATGGAATGTGCTTGAATTATCCCCAGACCATGCCCCCCGCCCCCGTACCCCCCTATCCGTGGAAAAATTGCCTTCCACAAAACCAGTCCATGGTGTCCAAAAGGGAACTACTGCCTTGGCACCAAGTCTAAAACAACACTCTTGTCATGTTTTCTTATCCTGCTTTTTCTTCCTGGAACTTGACTTACCTTACATTGGTTTATTGTCTGTCTCCTTAACTAGAATCTAAACCTCTTGAGGGCAGGAACTTCATCTGCTTTAGCAGTTGCCTCTCAAATGCCCCTGGGAAGCTGGTTATACACATTGATACTTAGGTCTTACCCCGCAGAGTCTGTTTGAGGTGCAAGAATTCTGCATTTTTGCCATGTTGTTGGATGGTTCTCAGACAAGTGGCCATAGCCAGCACTCTGAGGGATGTGGGAATAGGGGGGTTAATATCCCCAACAGAGCAAAACCCCCCTCCCCTCCCACACACACAAAACATGTGCTTCCAGACCAGCAGGGTAAATCCTGGCCCTGCTCTTACTTGGTGTTCATCTTTACCACTTTGGGACTTGTTTCCTTATTTATTTATTTTTTTTTTTTTTTAAGAGATAGGGTCTGGCTCTGTCCCCCAGGCTGGGGTGTAATGGCAGGATCATGGCTCACAGCTGCCTCAACCTCCTGGGCTCAAGTGATCCTCCTGCCTCAGGCTCCCAAGTAGCTAGGACCACTGGTGTGCACCACCCCATCCAGCTAATTTTTTAAATTTGTAGAGATGGGATCTTGCTATGATGCCTAGGCTGGTCTCAAACTCCTGGCCTCAAGCGATTCTTCCACCTCGGTCTCCTGAGTAGCTGGCACCACAGGTGCACACCACCATGCCTGGCTGTGTTTCCTTATCTTTGACATGGATGCACCGCCACCCACTTCAAAGAACTTTAAAGCATATCTAGCCCTTGACAGTTTGCTTCCAATCCTGAACTCTCCATTAATGTAACCGCGGTGGCTCACACCTGTAATCCCAGGACTTTTGGAGGCCAAGATGGGTGGATCACAAGGTCAAGAGATTGAGACCATCCTGGCCAACATGGTGAAACCCCATCTCTACCAAAAATACAAACGTTACCTGGCCGTGGTGGCACACGCCTGTAATCCCAGCTACCCAGGAGGCGGAGGTTGCAGTGAGCTGGATCGTGCCACTTCACTCCAGCCTGGCGACAGAGAGACTGTCTCAAATAAATATTTTTTTTAAATAATGTAACCTGAAACAATTTTATTGGATTTTTAGCCCCCAGGCTGAAAGCTTGGCGGGTCGCTGGGAGGGTGGGTGTAATGACTCTGGACTTGGGGAGGACAGCATCTGAGGGAGCAAAACTGAGAAAAATGAGTATTTTGCTTACTGAACAACCTGACCTTGGCTGGGTGCAGTGGCTCACGCCTGTAATCCCAACACTTTGGGAGGCTAAGGTGGGCAGATCACTTGAGGTCAGGAGTTCGAGACCAGCCTGGCCAACATGGTGAAACCCTATCTGTACTAAAAATACAAAAATTAGCCAGGCATGGTGGTGCACGCCTGTAATCTCAGCTACTCAGGAGGCCGAGACAGGAGAATCACTTGAACCTGGGAACAGAGGTTGCAGTGAGCCGAGATCGCACCATTGCACTCCAGCCTGGGCGACAGAGCATGATTCCATCTCAAAAATAGATTAACAACCTGACCTTGTTCTCGTGCCCTGCCCAGAGAACGGAAGGAGGGAAGCATAAGTCTCACCAATGAATAGCTGAAGGACTCCTCTTTAGGAAAACTAACCAGCCCACGAAAAAAGATCTGCAGCTCTGGGCCAGGCACAGTGGCTCACACCTGTAATCCCAGCACTTTGGAAGGCCGAGGTGGGCGGGTCACTTCAGGTCAGGAATTCAAGACCATCCTGGTCAACGTGGTGAAACCCTGTCTCTACTAAGAATACAAAAATTAGCCGGGCATGGTGGCGTGTACATGTAATCCCAGCTACTTGGGAGGCTGAGGCAGGAGAAATCACTTGAACCCAGGAGGCGGAGGTTGCAGTGAGCAGAGATTGTGCCACTGCGCTCCAGCCTGGGTGGCAGAACAAGACTTTGTCTCAAAAAAAAAAAAAAAAAAAAAAAATCTGCAGCTCTGATTGTTGGGATCACTTGTTGGAATGGCCAGGTTCCTGTGGGGTCACCCAGCAGATATTCACTAATGACAGGCCCTGCTCACAGCCCGAGGACCTTTCTATTATAAGCAGAGATCCAAGGACACCAGACATCTGATGGAAGCCTTTGCAATGGGCACAGCAAACTAACAACAAACACCCCCCAAGAATCAATGCACAAAGAAAGCTGGGTCGATAGCACAGAGATAGGATCTTGCACTAATGAAGAAGGAGGCTTGAAAAGGGAAACCTGTGTAAACAGTGTCTCAAATTAAGTGACTACAGAAATGAAAAGCCTGGAAGAAGAGATAAGGTAAAGTAGAATAAATGCCCCCAGAAAGTAAAAAATAAAGATGGAAAATAGAGAACAGGACAAGAAAATGAGAGAATCAGTTTCAGTGGGAAAAAAAATGGTGGTGGCAGGGGAGATAATTCTTTTCTTTTTCGAGATGGGGTCTTGCTATGTTGCCCAGGCTGGTCTCAAACTCCTGGACTCAAGGGGTCCTCCCACCTCAGCCTCCCAAAGTGCTGGAATTATAGGCGTGAGCCACTGTTCCAAGCTCTTGTTTTTTAAAAAATTAAAAGGACATAATTCTAGACTGCAAGGCTCATAGTTAGATGTACAGAAAATAGGTTTCTATTCAGGACAGCACATTTAAGAATACTGGAGACACAACCTACAAACTTCAGTCAGTGGAGTTGAGACAGGGGAATAGAGTCATGCACAAAATAATTGACAATCAGAGTAGAAGACTTTGAACCCAACACTGAAAACTAGAAGATAATGATCGATGCTTGCAACATTCTGAAGGTCATAGTTTCCAGTCTAGAACACTGTCTGGAGCTGGATTATCAACCAGGAGTCAAAACAAAGTCCATGTTTTCAAGGCCAGGTGCAGTGGCTCACACCTGTAATCCCACTGAGGTCAGGAGTTCGAGACTAGCCTGTTCAACATGGTGAAACCCTGTCTCTACTAATAAAAAAAATACAAAAATTAGCTGGGCATGTTGGCAGGCACCTGTGATTCCAGCTACTCGGGAGGCTGAAGCAGGAGAATCGCTTGAACCCGGGAGGTGGAGGTTGCAGTGAGCCAAGATCGTGCCACTGCATTCCAGTCTGGGTAACAGAGCAAGACTCTGTCTCAAAAATAAATGTTTTTGGATGAGCAGTGTCTGAAATCTAACCTCCCATGCACCCTCTCTCAGAAGATACATATTAAAAGCCAGTGGGTCTCAGTGGCTCACGCCTGTAATCCCAACACTTCGAGAAGCCAAGGCAGGAGGATCGCTTGATCCCAGGAATTCAAGTCAGCTTTCCTGTTTCCTGGATCCCATGCCTACCTCATGCGATCATTTATTTTGGAGACAGGGTCTCACTTCATAGCCCAGACTGGAGTGCAGTGGCACCATCATAGCTCACTGCAGACTCGAACTCTCTGGCTCAAGCAATCTTCTTGCCTTGGCTTCCCAAAGACAAATTAATTAAAATTTTAAAAGCCAAATTAATTAAACAATTAGCCGGGCATAGTGGCACACACTTGTAGACCCAGCTACTCAGGAGGCTGATGCAGGAGGATTGCTTTAGCACAGCAGTTCAAGGCTGCCCTGAGCTGAGCTGTGATAGTGCCACTGCACTCCAGCCTGGGTGACAGAGTGAAAACTTGTCCCTAAAATAAAGGAGAAAACAAGCACAGGCAGGCATGAGATCCTGGAAACAGGGAAACTGACCCAGGAAAAGTGAGTAGAGCCCCCAGGGTGATGGTAAAAGTCGATCCCAGGACAATAGACGTGTACCAGAGGATGAGGGCAACTATTCCAGGCTGGAGCATGACAGAGAACTCTGCAGTGGGTGTGGATGACAAGCATGTTGGTAGATTACTGATGTATTACATACAGCAGGAGGTTTACACTTGTAGCAAAGAATTTGATATGAGGTAAACCCAAGGAAAACAAAGCATATGAGCGAAGATGTGGATTAATGCTAAGGAAAACACACTTCTGAATATAACTTACATCATTATGGTAAAATCTGGACATCAAGCTAACAAAAATTAGATATCTATGATGGGAAGACAGGGGGGTAGTATAAAAAAATGGCTATCTCTTCTGTAAATTCGAACATCATCTTTAAATGTAGCATAAGCATAATGTTTAGAATTACGAAAGCATAGACTAAACAGATCAGAGAGTAGAAAGTTCTGGCCTCTGGGGATGGGGTGGAAGAGGCATGGGTCCTCCCTTGCTTTAAATATCTATAGCTCTGTAAAATATGTACATTGTATCAAAGTTCATTTAAGTTATGAAAACTAAGTATACAAGAAAGTCATGGTTCAAATATAAAATGTAGGCCAGGCGCGGTGGCTCATGCTTGTAATCCCAGCACTTTGGGAGGCTGAAGGGACAGGATGGCTTGAGGCCAGGAGTTCAAGACTAACCTGGACATAGTAACACCCCATCTCTACAGAATTCTTTAAAAGGTTAGCTGCATGTGGTGGTGCTGCCCTGAAATATAGAAACACACACACTCGCTCTCTCTTTCTAGGAAGAATAAGAGAGATTGAGTTTCTAGAGAAAATTATCTTAGATCTTGTCAGTGTCAGGATATTAATTGCCAGAGGAAAGAAGGCCAGTAACACTGTCCCTGCAGCACCAAGAACCAATGATATTGTACCCGCAAGTCAAAGTCTGTGTAGAGACCAGGCATGGTGGCTCACGCCTGTAATCCAAGCACTTTGGGAGGCTGAGACATGTGGATCACCTGAGGCCATGAGTTCAAGACCAGCCTGGTCAACATGGTGAAACCCCATCTCTACCAAAAATACAAAAATTAGCCCGGCATGGTGGCAGGCACCTATAGTCCCAGCTATTTGGCAGGAGAGGCAGGAAAATCACTGGAACCCAGGAGACGGAAGTTGCAGTGAGCCTAGATCACACCATTGCACTCCAGCCTGAGTGACAAGAGCAAAACTTCATCTCAAAAAAAAAAAAAAAAAAAGAAAGAAAAAGAAAAAGTCTGTCCAGATAGCTATAAGACCATTCTACTCTGTCTTGAAGGTTTTGCTTTAAGACCTTTTAAAAGGCAATTACTAAACAAATGTTCTTTATTTTTTATTATTTTTTTTGAGATGGAGTTTCACTCTTGTTGCCCAGGCTGGAGTACAATGGCTGGATCTCAGTTCACTGCAACCTCCGCCCTCCTGGGTTCAAGCAGTTCTCCTGCCTCAACCTCCCAAATAGCTGGGATTACAGGCATGCGTCACCATGCCCAGCTAATTTTTTGTATTTTTAGCAGAGACGGAGTTTCATTGTGTTGGCCAGGCTGGTCTCAAACTCCTGACCTCAGGTGATCCACCCGCCTTGGCCTCTCAAAGTGCTGGGCTTACAGGTGTGAGCCGCCATGCACGGCCTAAACAAATGTTCTTAGGAGATGAATTCCACATGGTTTTAAGATGCAAGTCGTTTATCTGAAGTTCAGATAGAGAAAGGTGAAAGTGTTGAACATTTTATTAATGTCAAGTTTTAAAAGCTTCACATTTGGGTTACACTAAGATAGAGGACTGCTGCTTCTTAAAGAAGTTATCCTTTAGCACTGGGTTGTTGATTTAGGAGTTATGGAGCTTGGCTATTTTTTTGCTAAGCATTCATAATCTATAAATTCATAATCTTGGTCTATGACTTGGCTCAGTAAAGTTAGGCTCTCATCTTCTTCCTTCAGGAGAGAACAGACACTGTTATACCTCCATGATTCTCAGCACATTATCACTGCACATTTGGCAAGATGCACCTTCTAACAAAATGGACCCTCTTAACCATGTTTAAGCAGGTAGCTCGGTAGCAATTAAGTATATTCACATTGTTGGGCAACCATCACCACCACCCATCTCTAGAACTTTTTCATCTTGCACAACTGAAGCTTTGTACCTATTGCATCAGGGGTCCCCAACCCCCCATCTGTGGCCTATTAGGAACTGGGCCACAGAGCAGAAGGTGAGCAGCAGGCTAGCAAGCGAAGCTTCATCTGTATTTACAGCCACTCCCCATCACTCGCATTACCACCTGAGCTCTGCCTCCTGTCAGATCAGCGGCAGCATTAGATTCTCATAGCAGCACAAATCCTATTGTGAACTGCGCATGCCAGGGAACCAGGCTGCATGCTCCTTATGAGAATCTAGTGCCTGATGATCTGTCACTGTCTCCCATCACCCCCAGATGGGATCATCTAGTTGCGGGAAAAGAGCTCAGGGTTCCCACTGATTCTGTATTACAATGAGCTGTATAATTAATTCATTATATATTACCATGTAATAATATAAAGTGCACAATAAATATAATGCTCTCGAATCATCCTGAAACCATCCCCTCACCCGCCAGCCTGTGGAAAATTTGTCTTTCACAAAAACTGGTCCCTAGTGTCAAAAAGGTTGGGATCACTGTAATCACTCCTCATTCCCTCCTCCACCCAGCACCTGGCAACCACCATTCTACTTTGTCTCTACGAATTTGATGACTCTAGGTACCATATCTAAGTGGAATTGCATAATATTTGTCCTTTTGTGAGTAGCTCATTTTTAAATGCAGTTTTGATAGACATAGAACACCATCCTGACAATGAGTTAAGCAAATGATGGGTATAGCTACTACTTCTAGTCCAGAAATCTTTACCCTGGAGTTCTTGGATCAAGCCCCAGGGATCAAACCCCCTTTAAAAGATAAGTCTCTCATTATTTATTTATTTTTTTTTGAGATGGAGTCTCGCTCTGTCACCCAGGCTGGAGTGCAGTGGCATGATTGTGGCTCACTACAACCTCTGCTTTCCGGGTTCAAGTGATTCTGCTGCCTCAGCCTCCTGAGTAGCTGGGATTACGGGCGCCCATCACCACACCTAGCTAATTTTTGTATTTTTAGTAGAGACGGGGTTTTGCCATGTTGGCCAGGCTGGTCTCGAACTCCTGACCTCAGGTGATCCACCCGCCTCAGCCTCCCAAAGTGCTGGGATTACAGGCATAAGCCACTGCAACCAGCTGAGCTTCTTATTTATGAGGTTTTCATAGGAACCATTAACCTGAAAAATGCTTATCACCATTATCACCATTCTAGGTCTGGTCTCCTTTGAGAGCATTTTTTTATTTTTTAAGACAGTCTCGTGCTGTTGCCCAGGTTGGAGTAGAGTGGCACAATCACAGCTCAAGCAATCCTCCCACTGTAGCCTCCCGCGTAACTGGGATTACAGGCACATGCCATTACACCTGACTAATTTTTGTATTTTTTTTGATATGGGGCCCTCGCTATGTTGCCCAGGCTGGTCTCAGAGCTCCTGGGCTCAAGCAATCCACCCACATTAGCTTCCCAAAGTGCTGCAATTATAGGCATGAGCTACCACACCTGGCTTGAGAGCTTTTTTTTTTCTTTTTTTGGAGATGGAGTTTTGCTCTGTTGCCCAGGCTGGAATATAGTGGGACAATCTCAGCTCACTGCAACCTCTGTTCTGGGGTTCAAGCAATTCTCCTGCCTCAGCCTCCTGAGTAGCTGGGATTATGGGCACAAACCACCACACCCAGCTAATTTTGTATTTTTAGTAGAGACAGGGCTTCACCATGTTGGCCAGGCTGGTCTTGAACTCCTAACTTCGTGATCTGCCTGCCTCGGCCTCCCCAAGTGTTAGGATTACAGACATGAACCACTGCTCCCAGCCGAGAGCATCTTCTTGGTCCCAAATCAAGATTAACTGCCCCAGCTAACCACACCATCCACCTGGTCATATTGATTGTATGGTCCTTTATTTTGCTGATAAGTCACCTTTGACACCTAAGAGAAGTATCACTCTATAAACTCCTAGCCCCATGTTGATCTGGTCATGAAATAAATGTGAGGTTGCCTTCCTCATATGAAAAATTTCTGATATAAGTGCAAATCAAACCACAATGAGATACCACTTTATACCCATGAGGATATCTATTACCGAAACACCTAGAAAATAACAAATGTTGACAAGGGTGTGGAGAAATTGGAATCCTCATGCATTGTTGGTAGGGATGTGAAATGGTACATCTACTGTGGAAAAGAGCGTGGTAGTTCTTCAAAAATTCAAAATGGAATTACCACATAATCTAGCAATTCCACTCTGGGTATATACTCCAAAGAATTGGGCCAGGCACGGTAGCACACACCTGTAATCTCGGCACTTTGGGAGGCCGAGATGAGTGGCTTGCTTGAGCTCAGGGTTTTAGACCAACCTGGGCAACATGGAGAAATCCCATCTCTACAAAAAAAAAAAAAAAAAAAATACAAAAGTTAGCTGCCAGCATGGTGGTGCATGCTTGTAGTCCCAGCTACGTGGGAGGATTGCTTGAGCCCAGGGAAGTCAAGGCTGCAGTGAACAATCGTTGCGGCCACTGCCTTCCAGCCTGGGTGACAGAGCAGGACCCTGTCTTAAAAAAAAAAAAAAAAATTGGAAGCAGGGACTCTAACAGGCTTACACACCCATGTTCATAGCAGTGTATTCACCATGGCGAAATGGTAGAAGAAAGTCACATGTCGATTGACAGGTAAATGAATAAATACAACGTGGCATATATATACATTCAATGGAGTATTATTCAGCCTTAAAAAGGAAAGCAATCCTGACATGCTACAACACGGATGAACCTTGAAGAAGGTATGCCAAGAGGAAATATATCAGTCACAAAAGTACAAATACTGTACAATTCCACTCATGAGGTCCCTAGAATAGTCAAATTCATAGAGACAGAAAGCAAAATGATGGTTACTAAAAGGGCTAGGGGAAAGGTGTGTTGGGGACTCTGTAGTGAACGGGTAGGGAGTTTCAGTTTGGGAAGATAAATACTGTTGTAGAGACGGGCTGGGCATGGTGGCTCACGCCTGTGATCCCAGCACTTTGGGATTACGCCGAGGTGGGTGGATCACTTGAGGCCAGGGGTTTGAGAACAGCCTGGCTAACATAGGGAAACCCTGTCTCTACTAAAGATTAGCTGGGCACCGTAGTACATCTCTCTAATCCCAGCTACTCGGGTCACTGAGGCTCAAGAATCAACTGAATCTGGGAGACAGAAGTTGCAGTGAGCTGAGATGGTGCCTCTGCCCTCCAGCCTGGGCAACAGAGTGAAATCATCTCAAAAAAAAAAAAAAAAAAAAAAAAAAGTCACTTTAGCATCAAATCCTCTCCCCTGCCATACCTTTCCCAAAAAGGAGACCAGTAAAGTGAAGTGTTAAGCCAGAGGCAGCGGGACAAGCTCCCACGGAATTAGAATAGCTTCTAGGCACCAAGAAGTCACTACTCAAAGATGACCCGATACAGCAGGGGTAGGCGAAACACATTAACTTCAGAGGATGTAGCAGGAGTGAAGCCCACCTGCCCAGTCACCTGCCACATGCAACAGCCCAGGCCCCGGCAGGGTGACCCTCTGCAGAGCTGCCCCACCAGGACCCCTGGACACTCCTCCGCGATCCTAAGCCACTTACCTCACCAAAGTGCTTCTCGATGATGTTCAAAGCCGACCGGCCAATTTGACGGTTCTCATGCAGCTGTAAAGCCTCAATTCTATCAATCCCGCCGAGTTCTTCTATCAGAAGACACAGGTTTTCCTTCTCAGACCGTTTCTCTGCCGCCTGTGACCAAGTACAAGGGGACATGAGACCCCCACCAGCAGGAGCCCTTGTGGGATGGGGCCTCTGCCAGCCCTCAAGGGAGCTGCCCCCAGTGGAAGCAGACCAAAGGCTACCATTCCAGAATGGATAGTTGCAATCTTCCCATTTCAGGTATCCACAATATATAGACACATATCATAACTATAGGGCCGGGTGCAGTGGCTCATGCCTGTAATCCCAGCACTTTGGGAGGCCGAGGCAGGTGGATCACTTGAGACTCTCTGCGCGTCTCAGGAGTCTGAGACCAGCCTGGCCAACATGGTGAAACCCTGTCTCTACTAAAAATACAAAAATTAGTTGGGCGTGGTGGCAGGTGCCTGTAATCCCAGCTACTCAGGAGGCTGAGGCACAAGAATTGCTTGAACCAGGAGGCAGAGGTTGCAGTGAGCTGACATTGCACCACTGCACTCCAGCCTGGATGACAGCAAAAGACTCAGTCTCAAAAAAAAAATTAATGAAGAAGATACACAGGGAAGACTCAGAAGATATCATAATTTTGTTAACATTTTGTGTGGAGACAAGATCTTGCTGCATTACCCAGATTAGTCTCCACCTCCTGGCCTCAAGCAATCCTCCTGCCTTGGCCTCCCAAAGTGCTGGGATTACAGGCATGAGCCACTGCATTTGGCCCGAATATCTTTTTTTTTTTTTTTTTTTTGAGACAGAGCCTCGCTCTATCGCCCAGGCTGGAGTGCAGTGGCATAATCTTGGCTCACTACACTCTCTACCTCCCAGGTTCCAGAGATTCTCCTGCCTCAATCTGAGGCAAGTTCCTGAGACTACAGGTACACGCCATGCCAGGCTAACTTTTTTGTATTTTTGTAGAGATGGGGTTTCGCCATGTTGGCCAGGCTGGGCTCGAACTCCTAACCTCAGGTGATCCTCTCGCCTCGGCCTCCCGAAGTGCTGGGATTACAAGTATGAGCCAATGCACTTGGCCCAAATATCTATTCTTTATCTGTGTCGTTTGCTCCAAGTTTCAGGGTATCATTGGGTTGAGTTTCAAATCTAGTCTTGACTCAGATTGTTCTTTAAGAAAATTACATTAAAAAGATGCTTAAGTGGGCTTCTAAAAGGAGCTCCCTGGTGTTACTTTGAAGCTTTTCAGATGGTTTTGTCACCTATAAAAGAACCTTAACTAAGATGGACACAGTGGCCCATTCCTGTAATCCCAGCACTTTGGGAGGCTGAGGTGAGAAGATAACTTGAGCCCAGGAGTTTGAGACCAGCGTGGGCAACATAGCAAGACCCCATCTCTGCTAAAAATACAAAAATTAGCTAGGTGTGGTAGCACAAGCCTGTAATCCCATCTACTTGGAAGGCTAAGGTGGGAGGATCACCTGAGTGTAGGAAGTTGAGGCTGCAGTGAGCTGAGATCACACCACTGCATTCTAGCCTGGGTGACAGAGTGAGATCCTGTTTCAAAATATATATAATTTATATTTTTATTTATTTATTTTTAGAGATAGACTCTTGCTCTGTTGCCCAAGCTGGAGTGCAGTGGCATGATCTCGGCTCACTGCAACCTCCACCTCCCAGGTTCAAGTGATTCTCATGCCTCAGCCTCCCGAATAGCTGGGATTACAGGCATGAGCCACCATGCCTGGCTAATTTTTTTTGTAGAGATGGGGTTTCACGATGCTGGCCAGGCTTGTCTTGAAGTCCTGACCTCAGGTGATCTGCATACCTCGGCCTCCCAAAGTGCTGGATTACAGGTGTGAGTCACCATGCCCAGCCAAAAAACAGTAATTTTTTAATAGGACCCTAACCAAATGAATCCAGCTAGCCTCCAAGATTGCCCTGATGATCCCTGACCCCTGGTGCTCAAACCCTGTGTAGTTCCCCACTCACACTGAATGGGGATGACCTGTGTAACCATTAGGATGTTGTGGAAGTGACAGACAGAATGTGACCTCCAAGGTCAGGTCATGAAGGACATTGAGGCCTTCACCTTGCTTTTAGACCCCTTACTCCATAGGAAGCCAGCTGTCACGATGTGAGGACACTCAGGCAGCCCAGTGGAGAAGGTCCACGTGTCCAAGTGACTTCCCAGCCATCGTGTGAGCCTCCTCGGAAGCCAATCCTCTTGACCAGGCACGGTGGCTCACACCTGCAATCCCAGCACTTTGGGAGGCTGAGGCGGGAGGATGACTTGAGCCCAGGAGTTAGAGAACAGCCTGGGCAACATAGCAAGACCCTTTCTCTACTAAAAATACAAACATTGGCCAGGCGTGGTAGCATCTGGCTGTAGTGTCAGCGATTCAGGTGGCTGAGGTGGGAGGATTGCTTGAGCCCGGGAGATCAAGGCCGCAGTGAGCTAGGATCACAGCACTCCAGCGTGGGTGGCAGAGCAGAGATCCTATCTCTCTGTCTGTCTCTGTCTCTCTCTGTGTCTCTGTCTCTCTCTGTGTCTCTGTCTTGTCTCTGTCTCTCTCTGTGTCTCTGTCTCTCTCTGTGTCTCTGTCTGTCTCTGTGTCTCTGTCTCTGTGTCTCTGTGTCTCCATCTCTCTGCGCATCTCTCTCTCTGCGCGTCTGTCTCTCTGCGCGTCTGTCTCTGTGTGTCTGTCTCTCTCCCTGTCTCTGTGTCCATCTGTCTCCGTCTCTCTCCATCTCTGTCCGTCTCTCTCTCCGTCTCTCTCTCTCTGTCCATCTCTCTCTCTCCATCTCTGTCCATCTCTGTCTCCGTCTCTGTCCATCTCTCTGTCTCCGTCTCTGTCCATCTGTCTCTCCGTGTGTCTCTCTCTCTCCGTCTGTGTGTCTCTCTCCGTCTGTGTGTCTCTCTCTCTCTGTGTGTCTCTCTCTCTGTGTGTGTCTCTCTCCCTGTGTGTGTGTGTCTCTCTCCGTGTGTGTGTGTGTCTCTCTCCGTGTGTGTGTCTCTCTCCGTGTGTGTCTCTCTCCATGTGTGTGTGTCTCTCTCCGTCTGTGTCTCTCTCCGTCTGTGTCTCTCTCCGTCTGTCTCTGTCTCTGTCTGTCTGTCTCTTTCGCTGTCTCTGTCTCTATAAAGACAGCTATAGTCACTCCCCACCCTGAACTATTAGTGACTGCCCCTTTATCTGATTTACTTTATCAATTACTCCCTACCTGATGTGTCTGTCCTCCGTCTCTCCCCTCATACATAATGTCCATTACAGCAGGGACTTTGCACTGTCATAGTCTGAGCATCTGATAAAATATCTGGCACATAGACATTTGTTTGAGAAAACGAAGACCATGGTCCTTCGAGATGGCTCTTTTTGTGTTTATCCACAGGACACATGGACAGAGGAGGGTGGAGGTATTGGGGGAAGAGAAATAATCCAACTTGGGTTTTGTTTGAGACGGAGTCTGGCTCTGTCGCCCAGGCTGGAGTGCAGTGGCACCATCTTGGCTCAGCTGCAACCTCTGCCTCCCGGGTTTCAAGTGATTCTCCCACCTCAGCCTCCCGAGTAGCTGGGATACAGACGTGCACTACCATTCCCAGCTAATTTGACGGGGTTTCACTATGTTGGCCAGGCTGGCCTCAAACTCCTGACCTCAGGTGATCCACCCGTCTCGGCCTCCCAAAGTGCAACTTGAGTTTTAAGAGCCACATTAAATGCCTGTATCCAGTTGGAGACAGCTACTTACGAACCAACCTGTTCAGAACGGCTCACCTGGAGGATGCAAGAGATGACATCAAGGATGATGAGAACAATTTTAACATCCGGGGCAGTGAGCAGATTCACCAGTGGCTCCAGGACCCCAGAGTGGACGAGCTGGATCAGCTGATCCATGGTGGCCCCTGTTGCAAAGTTCGCCACTGTCCAGACAGCCTCTTTCTGGACTTTAAATTCTCCCTGCAGAACAAGAACGTTTACATTCTCTACAGATCCTCGAGAACCTAAATATAAGACACCAACTTGGTTCACTTTCTAGGGAGGCTGGTGACAGCCAGGACTGCATGTACAATTTACACAGAATGCCTTGGCTACCTGCCTCCAGCTCTTTCTTCCCCCCTCACTCTGTCGCCCAGGCTGTAGTGCAGTGGCGCGATCTCAGCTCACTGCAATCTCTACCTCCCAGGTTCAAGCGATTCTCCTGCCTCAGCCTCCTGAGTAGCTGGGACTACAGGCATGTGCTACCACAGCTAGCAAATTTTTTGTATTTTTAGTAGAGACGGGTTTCACCATGTTGGCCAGGATGGTCTCGATCTCTTGACCTCATGATGCACCTGCCTCGCTCAGCCTCCCAAAGTGCTGGGATTATAGGCACTCACCACCACACCCAGCTAATTTTTGTATTTTTAGTACAGACGGAGTTTCACCATGTTGGCCAGGATGGTCTCGAACTCCTGACCTCAAGTGATCCTCCCATCTCGGCCTCCCAAACTGTTGGGATTATAGGCACGAACCCCGTGCCCGGCTCCTGCCTCTAGTTCTTGGTCAGAAGATGGCATCTTTGGAAAGCCAAGGAGGAGGCAGGAGACTCAGGTGGGGTCTTAGAGGGAAACTCTAAGACCAAATAGGCTCATTTGCCCACATTAGGCTACAGGGAAAAAATGAAACTGACATTAACCAATTCAGGTAATCTACATAGACTAGGAGTTATGCTTGGGGTTTTAGATGACAGTGGCCTATGTCTGCATTTCTAGTCTTTCTGATCTAGTAAAGCTTTGGCCAAGAAGCTGTAAGGCTGGGCACACAGATACAACCTAAGGGACCAAGCCAGCCCAGAGGTGACAGAGAAAGACCATTGAAATATCATTCAGGTCGGGCACGGTGGCTCACACCTGCAATCCCAGCACTTTGGGAGGCCGAGGCAGGCAGATTGCCTGAGCTCAGGTGTTAGAGACTAGTCTTGGCAACATGGTGAAACCCTGTCTCTACTAAAATACAAAAAAATTAGCCGGGCGTGGAGGTGTGCACCTATAATCCCAGTTAATCAGGAGGCTGAGGAAGGAGAATCACTTGAACCAAGGAGGCAGAGGTTTCAGTGAGCCGAAATTGTCCCACTGCACTCCAGTCTGGGTGACAGAGCGAGACTCCATCTCCAAAAAAATAAAAAATAAGAAATAATTGCTCAATAAATCTTTGTATTTATAAAATGCACTTGGCCAGAGATACAGGAGGAATTTATCTTCTATTCTTCTATTCCTGGGTAGGATTTATTCCCATTTTATGGCTGAGGAAAACTGACCTCAGTGTAAAAAAACAAAACAAATAACTTATGGCTCCAAGCAAGTTATAGTTCAAAAGATACCACTTGAAATATGTTCTTTGATTCATAACTAGATGTTTCTCACTAGACTATGTACAGATTTACAGAGGCGTGCAGGACCAGAAGTACTGAACAGATTGGAAGATGCTATAATTTGGGCAACACACCTGGTCTTTCTCTCTTGCCTAGCTTGTCATACTTGGTGCACCCTGGGAACTCACTACCCAGCCTGAGAACAGGAACACCGCCAGTAGCTTCTCCTCAACCCCATGAGACTCCACCTGCCTCCCCACCCCCAGCCCAAGGTAACCACTCCTGACTATAGATGGTTTAAACATAGCTCATTCCTTTAAAGGTGGCAAAAAGAAAAATGCCAAGGATAGTCATTGCTCCTGCAAAAGGGGAGTACAAATCAGGAGAAATAACGAAGTTTTTTTTGTTCTTGTTTTTTTGAGACAGTTTTACTCTTGCTGCCCAGGCTGGAGTATAGTGGCGCAATCGCGGCTCACTGCAACCTCCACCCCCCAGGTTCAAGTGATTCTCCTGTCTTAGCCTCCCAAGTAGCTGGGATTACAGGCACCCACTACCACACACCTGGCTAATTTTTTGTGTTTTTAGTAGAGATGGGGTTTCACCACGTTGGCCAGGCTGGTATCGAACTCCTGATCTCAGGTGATCCACGTGCCTTGGCCTCCCAAAGTGCTGGGATTATGGGCTTAAGCCACTGTGCCTGCCCTCAACTTTTTTTTTTTTTTTTTTTTTTTTTTTTTTTTTTTTTTTTTTTTTTTGAGGCAGGGTCTCACTGTGTCACACAGGCTACAGTGCAGTGGTGTGATCCTAGCTCACGGCAGCCTTGACCTCCCGGGCTCAATTGATCCTCCTACCTTAGCCTCCCAAATAGCTGGGACTACAGGCATATGCCACCAAGCCTGGCTAATTTTTGTATACATATATTTTTTGTAGAGAGAGAGTTTCACCACATTGAGTTCAGGCATTTGAGACCAGCCTGGGCAATCTATCCATCTGACTGGGCCTCCCAAAATGTTGGAATTACAGCCATGAGCCACTGCACTCAGCCTGCTTTATTGTATTTCTACGTTTAGATTAGAATTTTGTTGACATGACCACTTTAATCAATTTAACTTGCCTTTCCTTCAGTGTATGGTATCACCATAGCATGATATGCTTTTCCTCCTAAAAATAAAAGCTCCACCCTCTTTTGGTAGAGAGAGAATAGATGGCACATTCTTTCACCACCGCTTAGACATAAGTCAATATTTACTAGCTCAAGAGCTTTCTGGATGTTTGAGCCATGGGGTCACCTTGTCATTGAATAATGCTTGTTCCGTCTTCCAAATCTTTAATGGGTTCTTCAGAATGGAACGCCCCCTTCCTTTTTTTCAGGCAGAGCTAGGACTCTGAGGTTTCAGAGCTCTGCTGTGATATCAATTTGCTTCTGCACCTGTGTCTGGATTCCTGAAGGAGTTCAACTCAGGGCTATTGGAAAGTAGTCCTTTGCCATGGTTGCTGTGTGTGCCACTTACGTTTTTTAGCAGAGCCACCAAGGGAGGCAAGACGTCGTAGGCAAGCAGCTGTTGGATGTGGTGACAAGGCCCCGCTGCTACGTTGCTCAGGGCCCAGGCTGCCTCCTTCTGGATGGAGGGCTTGTTGTGTTGCAGGAGCTGGGGGAGCACGTTCAGCATGCCTGCGTCGATGGCCATCTGCGTCTGCTCATCTGTGCCCGTGACAATGTTCCCCACGGTGCGGAGAGAAGGGGTCTGGAAGAGCAAGGCTAGAAGTCTAAGTATTTCAAGTCTATCCCAGGAGAAGGCAACAATCACACCAAGTTCTGTTCTCTCCCAAACATTGTCATGCTATAGCTGATGGTTGTCTGGAAGCCTGTGAACAGGAATTGTATCTGTGATCATTATTTATTCAATTCATCCATGGCCTTTTTTTTTTTTTTTTAAATAAAGAGACAGGGTCTTTCCTGTTACCCAGCCTGGAGTGCATGATCATAGCTCACTGCAGCCTTCAACTCTTGGGCTCAAGTGATCCTCCTTCCCCAGCCTCCCAAGTATCTGGGACTATACGGATGTGCCACCATGCCCGGATAATTTTTAAGATTTTTGTAGAGACAGGGGTCTTACTATGTTGTCCAGGCTGGTCTCAAGTGATCCTGCCTTGTCTTCCCAAAGTGCTGGGATTAGAATCATGAGCCACTGTGCCTGGCCCATGGATGTTTAAAGGTGATTTAAAGGAACTTTCCTGCTTCCCACTTGTTTGGCTCAAGTGGGACAGAAATACCCAAGAAATACCTTTATTGAGAAATGCTGCTGTTCTCATATGCTTTCAATTTCATCATCAAATGCTAAATTGACGATAGGTTTTTGTTTTTTGTTTTTTTTTTTGTTTTTTGAGACAAGGTCTTGCTGTTGCCCAGGCTGGAGTACAGTGGTACGATTTTGGCTCACTGTCACTGCAACCTCTGCCTCCTGGGTTCAAGCAATTCTCCTGCCTCAGCCTCCTGAGTAGCTGGGATTACAGGTGTGTACCACTATGCCTGGCTAATTTTTGTATTTTTAGTAGAGACGGGTTTCACCATGTTGCCCAGGCTTGTCTCGAACTCCTGACCTCAAGTGATCTGCCCAACTCGGCCTCCCAAAGTGCTGGGATTATAGACATGAGCTACTGCGCCCAGTGACTATACTCTTTATCGTATAATAATGACTGAATTAGTATTTATCATCAGTTTCAAGCGTGTTGCATATTTAATTGGAGATAATGAGATCTCAATGACATTTCCTGGTGTGATCAGGAAGCCCTCCGTGATGACTCAGAAGATCCCCAGGACAGGTCTACGACTGGGCTCAAAACAACAACTCTCCTACAATAGCGGACTATGGCTTTATTCAGATTTCTCTGTACTGTAGTGGCAGCCCCAGTAAAGCCCAGCAACAGTTCTAGAATTTTCCTAGCCTATTAGGCTGCTTACCTGATACCAAAGTGAGAGGTAGAAGTGGTACTTCAGGCCAGTCATGGCCTTACCAGGGCAGCTCCAAATGGGCCCCAGAACCCCGGGGTAAGCAACTTCTTAGAGAATTTACTTCTCCACTTTGGGAGGCCGAGGCAGATGGATCACTTGAGTCCAGGAGTTTGAGACCAGCCTGGCCAACATGGTGAAACCCTGTCTTTACTAAAAATACAAAAATTAGCTGGGTGTGGTGGTGCACACCAGCTACTTGGGAGGCTGAGGCAGGAAAATTGCTTGAACCCAGGAGACAGAGGTTGCAGGGAGCCAAGATTGTGTCACCGCACTCTGGCCTAGGCAACAGATTAAGGACTTTGTCAAAAAAAAAAAAAAAAAAAAAAAGCAACAACAACAACAAAAATTGCTTGTCTTATCTCATCCTCTCCATGCCCCTAGCACTATCCCGAAACCAACTCGACATCTGAGAAGTCCTATGCTAATCTCAAAATAGATGATCACTAAGGCTGCAGAATATGCAGTGTTAGGCAAAAGATTAAGAAAATAAAGAGCAGACAGCATAGAGACATCTTCAATATAATGCACCCACATTTCAAAGCAGTATATGATGTAGGTGACATGTTTAATAACATAGCAAAGCGGCAGGGCAGGGCACAGTGGCTCATGCCTGTAACCCCAGCACTTTGGGAGGCTGAGGTGGGCAGATCACCTGAGGTCAAGAGTTCAGGACCAGCCTGGCCAACCTGGTGAAACTCTGTCTCTACTAAAAATACAAAAATCAGCTGGGCGTAGTGGTAGTGGGTGCCTGTGATCCCAGCTACTCAGGAGGCTGAAGCAGGAGAATTGCTTGAACTTGGGAGGTGGAGGTTGCAGTGAGCCAAGATTGCACTCCAGCCTGGGTGACAGAGAGACTCCATCTCACACACACACACACAAAAAACCTAGAAAAGCAATTAGTAATGGTTTTACTTGCTTTCTGCCTATATCTGAGCTAGTCTAAGAGAACAAACTGGGGAGAAGATAATGGGTTTTTTTTTTAATCCCCAGAGTCTCACTCTGTCACTCTGGCTGGAGTACAGTGTGCCATCATAGCTCACTGCATCCTCAAACTTCTGGGCTCAATAAATTCTCCCAACTCTGCCTCCCCAGTAGCTGAGACTACAGGTATGCACCACCACACCCAGCTAATTTTTTTTTTTTTTTTTTTTTTGAGATGGAATCTCACTGTTACCCAGGCTGGAGTGCAGTGGCACGATCTCAGCTCACTGAAACCTCCACCTCCTGGGTTCAAGGAATTCTCCTGCCTCAGCCTCCCGTGTAGCTGGAATTACAGCTGTGCGCCACCACACTCAGCTAATTTTTTTGTGTTTTTACAAAGAAATTTTTGTATTTTTGTATTTTTACAGCTGTGAGCCACCGTGTCTGGCTTTTTTTTTTTTTTTTTTTTTTTTAAAAAAAGCTGAGGCCAGGCACGGTGGCTCATGCCTGTAATCCCAGCACTGTGGGAGACCGAGGTGGGCAGATCAAAAGGTCAGGAGATCGAGACCATCCTGGCTAACATGATGAAACCCCATTTCTACTAAAAATACAAAAATTAGCTGGGTGTGGTGGGGGGCGCCTGTAGTCCCAGCTACTCGGGAGGCTGAGGCAGGAGAATGGCGCGAAACTGGGAGGTGGAGCTTGCTGTGAGCAGAGATCACGCCACTGCACTCCAGCCTGGGCGACAAAGTGAGACTCTGTCTCAAAAAAAAAAAAAAAACAACAACAACAAAAAAAAACCAAAACAAAGGAGATGGGGTCTCACTATGTTTCCCAGGCTGGTCTCGAACTCTTGGCCTCAAGTAATCTGCCTGCCTCAGCCTCCCAAAATGTTGGATGACAGGCGTGAGTTAGTATACCCAGTGGAATTTTCTTTTATACTTGTATAAGAAATTCAGATGTTATGATGAGCTTATACGCCCATTCAGTGTAAGTCAATTTGCTGAAGTCTACACATATGGACTGCTAGAAGGAGACAGTGTATGAATAGTTCACTGGATGGTGGGATTATAAGTAATTTATTTCACTTGGTACTTTTCTTTTTCTAGTTATCCAGTTAAGAAAAAGTGTTACTTAACACCCACTAAGATTTGACATCAAAATAGATTCAAACTTTTGGCCACAGAGTAGCAAAGATGGGCAGGCACGGTGGCTCACGCCTCTAATCCTAGCCGTTTGGGAGGCCGAGGCAGGAGGATCACCTGAGGTCAGGAGTTTGAGACTAGCCTGGCCAACATGGTGAAACCCTGTCTCTACTAAAAATACAAAATGAGCCAGGCATGGTTGTGGGCACCTATAATCCCAGCTACTCGGGAGGCTGAGACAGGAGAATCACTTGAACCCGGGAGGCAGAGGTTGCAATGAGCTGAGATTGTGCCACTGCATTCCAGCCCGGGTGACAGAGCAAGACTCTGTCTCAAAAAAAAAAAAAAAAAAAAGAATAGCAAAGACCAGGGAAATGCAGATGACAAGCCTTGCCCCAGAACCTGCTAAAGTGACTATGACCCAAGGACTCAAATCTGCAGGGCCCGGGATTACATTTACCAAGACACTGAGTTCTGAGCTGGTCATGAGCACTACCAGCCTGGGCAGGACCCCCGTGTCAACCACTTGGCCGATGCGCTTATTGGAGCCGTCGGTGAGGTAGGACAGTGCCCAGCAGGCGTCTGAGAGAACCTCGCTGTCCTGGTGCTGCAGGAGGTGAAGGAGGGCCGGCAGTATCTGTTTCACCGCAGTGTCGCAAGGGTATGGGTTCTTGTTTCGGCACAGATTCGACAAGGTCCACGTGATGTTCCGCAGAAATGTGATCTGTAACAAAGAGACTGCCTCCAGCATTGGGTGCAAAGGAGAGAAAATGCAAACAGCAGTGTGTTCTTACCATTTCCAATCAATATCATAGATCAGTATGAACCAGAGCTCGTTAAAATTTTATTATTTTCAGACAGCCTTGCTCTGTCACCCAGGCTGGAGTGCGGTGATGCAATCTTGGCTCACTGCAACCTCTGCCTCCCGGATTCAAGTGATTCTCCTGCCTCTCTCTCCTGAGTAGCTGGGATTACAGGTGCCCGCCACCACACACGCCCAGCTAATTTTTGTATTTTTAGTAGAGACAAGGTTTCACCATGTTGCCCAGACTGGTCTCGAACTCCTGACCTCAAGTGATCTGCCGGTCTCGGCCTCCCAACGTGCTGGGATTACAGGGGTGAGCCATTGTGCCCAGCTGAACCAGCGCTTTTGAACTTCAAATAGAAATGTGTTCTAGGCAGTGATGTGTATTAGGGACACAGAACAAGATTTGTATTTCACATTCCAATGTTAGATGGAGGTTTCCTTGTGTCTTTCAAAATGTCCTTTCCCATTTGATTGATGACCTAATTTCATTTTTCACTGACAACAAGATCAAGCAGGAGTTACTTGGTCTTCCCACTGGTCTAAAACACTACTGGCATGTCATCTCCAGATTTCTAATCTTCTAATTGAGAATCAGTCTTTCTACTCTGCCTCTGGATCCCATCCCTTTTGGCCTTTTATTATTAGTTTTAGTTTTAGTAGAGACAGGGGTCTTGCTATGTTGCTCAGTCTGGACTTCAACTCCTGGGCTCAAGTGATCTGCCTACCTCCGCCTCCCAAAGTGATGATAGGCCTGAGTCACCACACCTGGCCCTTACTTTTTGCCTTTAACGATTCTGCCCAGAATCATCCCTGTCCCCAAATCACTCCCACCAGTAAGGAAACATACCCTGGGACTGTCAGCCCCTCCCCTTCCACCCCTTTCAGCCATCACCCCACTTCTGTCTTTCAGAGTCTACCCTCAGAGAGGCATCTACATTCACTGTCTACCTCCCAGATTCCCAATTGTTGGGGTTTTTTGTTTGTTGAGACAGGGTCTCACTCCAGACTGCAGTGCAGTGCCGTGATCATAGCTCACTACAGCCTCAACCTCCCAGGCCCAAGCGATCTGCCTACTTCTGCCTCCTGAGTAGCTGTGGCTACAGGCATGCTTTTTGGAGAGGAAGGTCTTGCTATGTTGCCCAGGCTGCTCTCAAACTCCTGGGCTCAAGGGATCCTCCCACCTTGGCCTCCCAAAGTGCTGGCATTACAGACATGAGCACCTGGCCTCCAATTGTTCTTCAGGCCATTCTAGTCATGTTTCTAACCCTTCTTTGGTGTTAGAGATGGGAATCAGCTCCTTCCAAGTCACCAAACTCAGCAGCTGCTTCTTGGTCCTAAAGTTACTGTCCCTCTCAGCTGTGGTTAGTAGTCAGCCCTTCCCTTTCGAATGAGCTCTTGGCCAGGTGTGGTGGCTCACACCTGTAATCCCAGCACTTTGGGAGGCCAAGGCAGGTAGATCATGAGGTCAGGAGTTCAAGACCAGCCTGGCCAAGATGGTAAAACCCCGTCTCTACTAAAAACACAAAAATTAGCCAGGCATGGTGGCATGTGCCTATAATCCTAGCTACTCAGAAAGCTGAAGCAGGAGAATCGCTTGAACCCAGGAGGCGGAGGTTGCAGTGAGCTGAGATTGCACCACTGCACTCCAGCCTGGTGACAGAGCAAGACTCGGTCTCAAAAAAAAAAAAAAAAAAGCATAAAAAAAAAGAAAGCTCTACTTGGCAACTGTGACACCAAACCTGGTTTTCTATGGCCAAATTAGCTGTTTCTACTCAGTCTTTTTGGCAGGCTCTGCCTGACTTTAGAACCTTAGAGCCCACAGGACTGGGTCCTAGGCTCTCCTCACACTCTAGGTCAGGGGTTGGCAAACTTTTTCTGTAAAGGGCCAGATTGCAAACATTTTTAGCTTGTGGCTTCTGTGGCAATAACAACTGCCCTTGTAGCCCAGGCAGTATGTAAATGAGTGGGCTGCATGCCAGTAAAACTTTTTTTTTTTTTTTTTTTGGAGACAGGGTCTCACTCCGTCACCCAGGCTGGAGTGCAGTGGTGCAATCACAGCTCACTGCAGCCTCAAACTCGAGCAATCCTCTCGCCTTGGCTTCCCAAGTAGCTGGGACTACAGACATGCGCCACCATGCCCAGCTTGATAAAACTTTATTGACAAAGCAAGTGGCCAGCCAGGTCAGGTTTGTGACCCCTGGCCCCAGCTGACCTTGCCTGGCTGGATGACATATACACATATGTCATCTAGCAGGGCACATCTGTCAATCCAACTCTGCTGCAATGGTGTCTCTAACTCGCCTCAACTTCATGCCTGCTACAAAAGCTCCAATTTCTTTTTTTCCTGCACTTTTCCCCTTTCTCTAGGAAGACAATCATCTGAACTATCTAACCTGAAACCTAGGGGCATCCTGGCTTCTTGCCGTCTCCCTTTCATGTCTAGGACGGCTACGTCCCAGACCCACCTGCTTCACCCTCTCTGCTATATAATTTTTTTTTTTGAGATGGAGCCTTGCTCTGTCACCAGGCTGGAGTGCAGTGGTGCGATCTCAGCTCACTGCAACCTCCGCCTCCCAGGTTCAAGCGATTCTCCTGCCTCAGCCGCCCGAGTAGCTGGGACTACAGGCGCCCACCATCATGCCTGCCTAGTTTTTTTTAGTAGAGCTAGGATTTCGCCATATTGGTCAGGCTGGTCTTGAACTCCTGACCTCAGGTGATCCACCCGCCTCAGCCTCCCAAAGTGTTGGGATTACAAGTGTGAGCCACTGTTCCCAGCTGAAGGTTTTGAACATAGTCCTCTGGCTTCTCTTTTTTTTTTTTTTTTTTTTTGAGGCAAATCTAGAACCCAGTTCCTAAACCAGAAGTCCTCTTCAATCAACCACAATCAACTAACCTTGACTCTAAGCCTCAAAAGAAGATCCTGTTCCCCATGAACAGAACTGGTGAGCCATTAACCCATTTATGCCAGAGGTTGCAAATTTTTGTGTGTGAAAAATCAGACATTGGCGATGACCTTGAGCAGTAGGATATAAATAACTCCCACAAGCTTAGCGTTCCAATAATGGAACACTAGGCATATATGCTAAACTGTGACCCTAGAATGGAGATTTCAGTCATCTATTTTGCAAGATGGTAAGCTTGTAGGCCTCTTCCAATGCCTCAAAGAGAAGTATCAGTGCTACTGGCCCCTAAAGACAGAGCTGAGTCAATCTTTACCTAAAATGATACTTAGTCCTAAGCTTTGCTATTATTAGTTTATTTAGAGACAGAGTCAATCTGTCACCCAGGCTGGAATGCAGTGGTGTGATCTTGGCTCTCTGCAGCCTCCATCTCCTGGGCTCAAGCAATCCTCCCACCTCAGCCTCCTGAGTAGCTGAGACTACAGGTGTCCACCACCATTCTCAGCTAATTTTTTTATTTTTAGAAGCATGGTCTCACTATGTTGCCCAGGCTGGTTTTGAACTCTTGGTGTCAAGTGATCCTTCTGTCTTGGCCTAGCAAGCACTGTAATCACAGACATGAGCCACCATGCCCAGCCCTGAGCCTTGTTTATGAGGTCCTAAGAGGCCAGGCAGCAGCCACATGATCTAGCATTGATTTGAAGTACGTCCCAATTTCCCGACATTAGAATTTGTTATTTAACAAGGTTCTCTCTCATTTAAAGACATTCACTTGGCCTGGTACTGTGGCTCATGTCCATAATCCCAGAACTTTGAGATGCCAAGGTAGGAGGATTGCTTGAGGCCAGGAGTTCCAGACCAGCCTGGGCAGAATGGTGAGGCTCCATCTTTATTAAGATTATTTTAAAATTTTAATTCAAAAAAAAAGAGAAAGAAAGAGACACTTACCGGTAGGGTGGGTGAAATCAAGGCTAGCAGATGCGGGATGGCATTGCTTGTGATGACGTTATCTCTGAACTCTGGGCCGTCACCTACAAATAGATCAGAATGTGACATTCAGAGAGAGAACAAAGACAATCCTCAAGTGGGAGACTAATTTTTTTAGAGTGTGCAAAGGGCAAGAGACAAAAACTCATTCCCAGATTTAGTAAGTAGGTAGTATAGCCACGTACTAAATTCTGGATCTCTGGCGTGGCTGGTGGGGGGACAGTCCTGATGTAATAGGCAGGCATCGCATGGCAGCAGCTGCTAGAAGCAGAGCCAGCCAACTCAGCCAATGTGGGCTGGTGGCATCTCACAGCATGGTTCTCAGGAAGACGAAGGCTGGTCCAGACCAAGTTGTCTTACTAGAAGACCTTGGCACAGGGCAGTAACTTCCAATGCAACTCAGAACAAAGCCTGGGGATCTGCAGGTGCTGGTGACCAGCCATCGGCTACCTTAGCTAGGATAACAATTTTAGACCCTAGAAGTCTCTATTTGTATTTGTCAACCATCAAAGGCAAGGCATCACATTGTACCATCCAGTCTTGCCTCCTTTGCTGCACCAAGCAAAATGAGAGACAACTTCTCTAACAGGCACTTTTTCCTTCTGCAGGCTTTTTTTCTTTCTTTTTTTTTTTTTTTTTGGATACAGGATCTCACTCTGTTGCCCTGGCTGGAGTGCAGTGGTGCGATCATAGCTCACTGCAGCCTCAACCTCCAGAACTCGAGCAATCCTCCCACTTTAGCCCCCTGAGTATCTGGGACTATAGGCATGCCCCACTATGCCTGGTGAATATTTTTGTTTATTTTTTGCAGAGATGAATTCTCACTACATTGCCCAGGCTGGTCTCAAACTCCTGGGCTCAAGCCATCCTCTCACCTCTGCCTCCTAAAGTGCTGAGATTAAAGGCATGAGTCACTACGCCAAGCATTGGCAAGCTTTTGTTTTCTTTTAGCAGTTATTTTGTATTCTGTTTGCTAATTCCAATATGTGGAGTCCTTGGAGGTCTAATCATACTGTTTCTGCTGACTCAGTCATGGGGGGTTGTTGCTTCTCTGAACTTGAAAATGCTAATAGTTGGCTGATCTTAATTTGTCAAAATCCTGAGGGATCTAATTGAGCTTTCCCAAGAAAGTCACTGGATTGATGTCAGCCAAGAATCTGGGGGCTTCCGACCCTACAGCACTAATTCACTAGACCATGTAGGAAACAGCATCGAGTGCCACATTCAGAAAAGTAGTCTGAGGATTCCACTTTCAGGGAAGGCTTGTTAGCCCAAACCAAGGAGGGTTTTTTTGTTTTTTGTTTGTTTGTTTGTTTTTTTGGCATGTTCCCTTAGCAACTTCCACTGAAGGCAGAGTCCTTCTGGGGTCCCGAGTTATGTAAGGGTCTGTCATAAACTCCCACGCTGCATAAGCCAAAGACTTGTTCTTGAAGCCACTAAGCCCTGAGGCTGTAGGACCTTAGTGTTGGCAGATGTCTCTAGTTAGCCTGTGGCTTCAGTACACACTGTATCGTCCTGTTTCAGCTTCAATATTTGGCCTCTAAACTTGGATTTGAGGGCTTTTGGTGTTTTGAGACAGAATCTCCCTCTGTTGCCCACACTGGAGTGCTGTGGCGTTATCTCAGCTCACTGCAACTTCGTACTCCCAGGTTCAAGCGATTGTCCTGCCTCAGCCTACCGAGTAGCTGGGACTACAGGGCATGCGCCACCATGCCTGGCTAATTTTTGTATATTTAGTAGAGATGGGGTTTCACCATGTTGGCCGGGCTGGTCTTGAACTCCTGACCTCAAGTGATCCATCCACCTTGGCCTCCCAACATGCTGGGATTACAGACGTGAGCCACCGTGCCTGGCCTGGCTTTGAGTTTTGAAACAGCTCATTGTACCCTTGCCAGCACTTCTAGGTATTTACATGACAAGGGATTCTGGGACATCAAGTATACCCCACCACCCAAAGAACCCTTACAGTATCCCACACGCCTGGCCCCCCATTTTCTTAGCCCACTAAGGGGAGTGTCTCACCGGCTATATTACCAAGAGCCCACACTGCCTGTTCACACACAGCCACGTTGGAGGAAGACAGGAGCTTGATTAAGGGCTGGATGGCTCCCCCTTCTACCACGGCGCGAGTCTGCTCCGACGTCCCCGAAGCGATGTTGGTCAGGGCCCAGGCAGCCTCAAACTGCAAGCAGGGGTAAAGTGATGACTTCAGGAACTCCACCATCCTGGGAATGAGGCCTGCTTCAATGACCAGTTTCAGAGGGGGGTTCTTTTCCTGGGATAGCATTTTCCTATGCAATGAAAGAGAGGGGAGGGGAGGGGGAGGTCATGTGAGGGAGGTATTAAGGACCTCCTTTTAGGCCAGGTGCAGTGGCTCACACCTGTAATTCCAGCACTTTGGGAGGCCAAGGCGGGCAGATCACTTGAGGTCACGAGGTCAGGAGTTTGAGACCAGCCTGGCCAACATGGTGAAACCCCGTCCCGTCTCTACTAAAAATACAAAAATTAGATGGGTGTGGTGGTGCATGCCTGTAATCTCAGCTTCTCTGGAGGCTGAGGCAGGAGAATCACTTGAACCCAGTAGGCGGAGGTTGCAGTGAGCCAAGATCATACCATTGCACTCCAGCCTGGTTGACAGAGTGAGACTCCATCTCAAAAGAGAAAAAAAGAACCTCCTTTTATACATGTTCTTGGCATTCCTAACTATCAGATGAGCCACATAGCTGGGCCGGAGCTACTTAACATCCGAATGTTCAGCCAATAGCAT
Source organism: Hylobates moloch (assembly GCF_009828535.3). Lineage (NCBI taxonomy): Eukaryota > Metazoa > Chordata > Mammalia > Primates > Hylobatidae > Hylobates > Hylobates moloch. The sequence continues at coordinate 98,653,319 of NW_026652276.1, forward strand.
TTTTCAGTGTTAAGTCAACATTTTCCCCTTTAAGGTATTATCTACAAGATGAAATTTCTGTAGAGGCCAATGTAAATTAAGCAATTCATCTCTGACAACACATCGAACCTTTTAAATTGCCCTCAAGGACAGTGTAGAATAGCAATTTCGTCTTTTAGATGGGCTAGCCTTTTCCTGTGTTTTACGAGCATGTTGCCAATGCCAAGAAACCAAATAGGCCACTGGAGCTCCAGCCATCAGAGCTCATTGCTAGCTATGAACCTGCAACAGCAGAAGTCTGTTTGGAGATACCTGGCTGTCTGGGTGGCCTGGAAACATAGGACTGGATCTGAGCTATTCACACCTTTGATTATTTCACCCAGAGTGAGGCTGACCTGCAAGGAGAGACACATTCAGGTCAGATTCTCTGCCAAAATGAGCTGTAAACATCACCTACTCCAGCCATCATCCGATTAAAACAGCCTGGCTTGAACAGGATGTCCCATCTTGCGTGCTGTCCTATATTTGGGGAGGGGGAAATAGAGTCCACAGATCTCACAGATCTGTGTGTCCCTTCCCATGCTTAGGGGAGAAGTAATTCCTATCATTAGTTGGATCCCAAGAACATTTTTATCCCATGCAGTAAGAATGTGCTAGTGGATACAAAACAAAATGGCAGACTAAGGACATCCAAAAAATTCTCTCCTCCATAGAGGCAAGGAGAAAACTGACAAAAATAGAATCAACTTTTTTAGCGCTGTAGAAATTGACCAAAGGCTTGCAGCCAATTGTTTTATTCAAGCCAGGAAGTGTTTATCCAAGAAAGACAGCTGAATCTCAGTAAGAAGCATGAGAGCTGTGTGGCATTTTGACTTGCCCTATTCCCACCCACCCTCAGCTCCATGGTAGCTTTGAAAACCAACAGTCCACAATCATTGTGAAAAACCAACAGCCTCACAGCCACCAGAAGAGGCAAAATAGGTAGGTGCTCCTTTGGAGCCTCATTCCCAGAAAATTATTTGATCTGTCTGGTCATTCCCTGAAAGATCCCACTTACAGACTATTGTGACTCAGAGCTTACTCAATATGAAAAGGCTTTTCCCTAAGAATGTTCATTGAAAACAGAGGAAGTTGTTTAACTTCACAGCTACCTGAGAGGTTGAATAAGAGTTGGGATAAACAACAGGCTAACAAAAAAACTTGAAAAGGAATATCATGTATAGGGCTATGCATATGCTTAAAAACAACAACAACAACAACAACAACAAAAAAAACTAAGACCCTCAGCTCTTACCTCTCACTGACTTTGAGGCTCTGTGCAAACAGGAAGTGAAGGCTTATGTCAGAATTGTCAACTGCCTGGCTGAGTGGTGAAGGCATGCCCCCAACACAGAGGTTCTTGGCAAAAATTGAGTGTTTTTTTCTTCGTGGTTCCAAGTGTTAAAATAAGTCTCTAATTATTAGTTGACCACTAAGCAAACCAAGCAGACACTTCAGCAGCCACACATCACAAAAAAATACAGATTTTAGATAATTAGTTCAGAAACTACTAAACAAGCACACCCAGCAACAACAACAAACCCTGGGGCAATGAAAATCTGATTTCTAGAGTTGTCACACTATTTTAGATGACTAGTTTTCAACAAAGATTGTGAGACAAGCAAAGAAAGTGTGACACACACATATACATATATATGTGAAAAAAGCAATCAATAGAAATAGTCACTGAGGAGACCAGATGTTGAACTAGACAAAGATTTTAAATATAGTCAAAGAACTAAACCATGACTAAAGAACTAAAGTGCAAAAATGGTGTGTCACTAAATAGAGAATATCAGTGAACAGATATCAGTTATTGGAAGGAGCCAGATACAAATTCTGGAATTGGAGAATACAATAACTGAAACAAAAAATTCGCTGAAGGAGCTTAACAGCAGATTTAAGCAGACATAATAAAGCAGCGGCGAAGCCAAAGATAGGTGAATTGGAATTGTCCAGTCTGAGGAAGATAACACACAAAAGAGACTGAAGATGAAAATTGAGAGATCTTTAGAGATCTGTGGGACATCATCAAGGATACCAACAAATGCAGAATAGGAAGGAGAAGAGGGAAAGAGGCAGAAAGTATATTTAAAGAGATAATGGCCAAAGAAATTCCCAAATCCAATAGAGTAATTAGTCTACACATCTGAAAAGCTCAATGAACTCCAAATGGAATAAATCCCAAGATCCAGACATATTATAATCTAACTGTTGAAAGCCAAAATTACAGAATCAAAAACATTGAAACCAGCAAAAGAGAAGCAATTAATGTACAAAGCCTCAATAAGATTAACAGCTGATTTCTTATCAGAAATCATCAAGGCCAAAAAGCTGAGGTGCAGTGAGCCAAGATTGCAGCATTGCACTCCAGCTTGGGTGATAAGAGTGAAATTCCATCTCGAAAAAAAAAAAAAAAAAAAAAACTTTACCAACTTTACAAAAAAAAATTTCTCACTCATTCTTTGAGGCTAGTATTACTCTGATACCAAACCAAGGATATTACAAGAAAAGTATACACTAATATCCCTTATAACTACTGATGCAAAAATTCAACAAAATAGGAGGAAACCAAATGCCTAAACGTATGAAACATATGGTCAACGTATTGGTCATCATGATGAATTAGGATTTAATTCAGGAGTGGTTTAACATGTGAAAAAAATCAACATAGTACCCTGTATTAAGGGGAGAACCCACATGATCCTCTCAATGCAGAAAAAACATTTAACAAAATTCAACATACTTCCATAATAAAAAAAAAAAAACACTCAACAAACTGGCATAAAAGGAAACTTCTTCATTCTGATAAAGGCATCTACAAAAAACTCAGAGGTAGCTCATACTTAATGGTGAAAGTCTAAAAGGTTTCCCCCAAGATCAGGAATAAGACAAGGATGTTACTCTTTTTACTTTTATCCAACATGGCATTGGAAGTTCTAGATGCATTAATTAGGCAACAAATAAAGTGCACCCAGATTGGAAAGGAAGAAATAAAACTATTTGCAAGTGATATAATCTTATATGTAGAAAATCCTAAGGAATTTACACGAAAAGCCTAGAGCTAATAAAGTTCAGCTAGGTTGCAGAATTGATATACAAAAATTGTAACTTTACACACTAGCAGTGATCAAAAATCAAAATAAAGCAATTCAATTTACAATATAAAAAGAATAAAACACTTAGTAATAAATTTATCGAAAGAAATCCAAGAGTTATATGCTGCAAACTGTAAAAAAAAATTAAATAAATAAATAAAGAGGACTGAAATGAAAAGGTATCCCATGTTCATGGACTGGAAGACTTAACATTGTTAAGATGGCAATACTCCAACCTTATAAGTTCAATGACTGCATTCTATAGGTTCGATGCAATCTCCATCAAAATCAGAGCTGCCTTTATTGTAGAAATTGACAAACTGATTTTAAAATACATATGGAAATACGAGGGATCCAGAACAGCCAAAATTATATTAAAAAAAAAACAAAGCTGGAAGACTCACACTTCCCAATTTCAAAACTTACCACAAAGCTACAGTAATCAAACATTTTTTTGATGACATAAAGATAAACATATAGATTGATGGAAGAGAACTGGGAGTCCACAAATGAACCCTCACATTCATGGTCAATTGATTTTTTTGGTAAAGTTACCAAGACAATTCAATGAGTAGAAAATAGTCTCAAATAATTGTACTGGTACAACTATATATCACACGCAAAAGCACAAAGTTGGACTCCCACTCTCACCATTTACAAAAAGTAACTCCAAATGGCTCAAAGGCCTAAAAGAGCTAAAATTATAAGCTCTTAGAAAGAAATATAGGCATAAATCTTTGTGACCTTAGATTAGGCAATGAATTCTTAGATATAGATGCCTAAAACACAAACAACCAAGAAAATAAACTAGACTTCTTCAAAATTAAAAAATTTTATGCTTCAAAAGATACTATCAAGAAAGCAAAAAGACAACCCACAGAACAGAATATATTTGCAAGTCATATCTGCTAAGGTTTAATACCTAGAATATACAAAGAATTCTTACAACTCAATAAAAAAATTTATTTGACTTAAAAATGGACAAAAGGCTTGAATTTTTTTTTGGTGGGGGGACACAGTCTCACTCTGTTACTCAGGCTGGAGTGCAGTGGCACAATCTCAGCTCACTGCTCAAGCTTTTCTCCTGCTTCAGCTTCCCGAATAGCTGGGACTACAGGTGCATGCCACCACACCCAGCTAATTTTTATATTTTTAGTAGAGATGGGATTTCACCATGTTGGTCAGGATGGTCTCGAACTCCTGACCTCAAGTGATCCACCTGCCTCAGCCTCCTAATATGCTGGGATTATAGGAGTGAGCCACCAGGCCTGGCTAATTTTAGTATTTTTCGTAGATATGCAGTTTCACCATGTTGGCCAGGCTGGTCTCGAACTCCTGAGCTCAAGTGATCCTCCTGCCTCAGCCTCCCAATGTGCTGGGATTACAGACATAAGCCACCATGCCCAGCATCTGCTTTTGTCATCACATTGCTCTTCTTATAAGAATCATCGAATGCCAGGCCCACCCAGATAATCCAGGATCACCTCTCTATCTCAATATCCTTAACTTAATCACATCTGCTACATCCCTTTCGTCACAGGGTAACATTCACAGTTTTGGGGATTAGAAGATGTAGACACTTGGGGTGCCATCATACAGCCTACCACAAAGAGTGAAACAGGCTTAGTACATAACCCAGTTATTCTCAGTGGAACTGAAGACACCCATCCACACAAAAACTTGTACACAAATGTTAATAACAGCACTCATCATAATAACCAAAAAGTGGAAACAACTCAAATGTCCCCCAACTAATAAATGGATAAACAGGCCAGGCGTGGTGGCTCATGCCTGTAATCCCAGCACTTTGGGAGGCCAAGGCAGGCAGATTGCTTGAGGTCAAGAGTTCGAGACCAGCCTGGCCAACATGGTGAAACCCCGTCTCTAGTAAAATATAAAATTAGCGGGTGACGCATGCCTGTAATCCTAGCTACTCGGGAGTCTGAGGCAGGAGAATGGCTTGAGCCTGGGAGACAAAAGTTGCAGTGAGCTGAGATTGTGCCATTGCATTCCAGCCTGGGTGACAGAGTAAGACTCCATCTCACAAATAAATGGATAAACAAGATGTGGTCTATCCATACAACAGAATATCATTCTGCCCAAAAGGAATGAAGTATTGATACGTGCTAGAACATGGATGAACTTTGAAAACATAAAAGCTCAATACAAAAGCTCACATGTTGTATGATTGCATTTACAGGGAATGTCTAGAATAGGTCATTTCAGAGAGGCAGAAAGTAGACTAGTGTTTGCAGAGACTGTGGGGGATGAGGAATGGGGAGTGACTCCTGAATGACTGTGGAGTTTCTATTTGAGGTGATGAATAGGTTCTGGAATTAGCTAGTGGCAATGGTTGCACAACTTTGTGACTATGCTGGAAACCACTGATTAGGTACTTAAAGAGTGAATTTTGATGCGAATGATACCTTCATTGCTTTAAAAAATATGCTAATACGACAGGCACAGTGGTTCATGCCTGTAAACCCAGCACTTCAGGAGGCTGAGGCAGACAGATCACAAGGTCAGGAGATTGAGACCATTCTGGCTAACACGGTAAAACACCGTCTCTACTAAAAATACAAAAAATTAGTCAGGTGTGGTGGTGGGCACCTGTAGTCCTAGCTACTAGGGAGGCTGAGGCAGAAGAATTGCTTGAACCCCGGAGGCAGAAGTTGCGGTGAGCCAAGATCGTGCCATTGCACTCCAGCCTGGGCGACAGAGTGAGACTCCGTCTCAAAAAAAAAAAAAAAAAGTGCTAATATGGGACCAAAAGAAAAACAACTTTTTGGGACTTTTTGTTGTTGTTGTTTGTTTTTGAGATGGAGTCTCACTCTGTCACCCATGGGTTGAAGTGCAGTGGCACGATCTTGGCTTAGTGCCACCTCTGCCTCCTAGGTTCAAGCGACTCTCCTGCTCAGCCTCCTGAGTAGCTGAGATTACAGGCACACACCACCAAACTAGGCTAATTTTTGTATTCTTAGTAGAGATGGGGTTTCACCATGTTGGCCAGGCTGGTCTCGAACTCCTGACCTCAGGTGATCCATCTACCTCAGCCTCCCAAAGTGCTAGGATTACAGGCGTGAACCACTGTGCTTGGCCTTTTTTTCCTTTTGTTTCATACCTTCCTCGGATGGAGGGATTCTAGGGACTGCTCCAAACAAATGAAGCTAACTAGAGATATAGTTCGGACTCCTGTGGCAATTCAGAGAATGACTGTACACATTTCCCTGATGAATGGGAATGCGTCATTGGACCCACTTGGCAGAAATGGAACCAGTCTCTGCCCTCTATGAGACCTAAACCGAGCAGGGTAAAAAGGGTGCATGTGGGTAGTTAAGGTAGGACAGACAGTGATGTACTCCAAAAGAATATAGAGACGCCATTATTGAGGTGCTAAGAAGGAAAACGTCCTGGTCAAGACATTCGGTATTCACAGAAACCAGACTAACCTTGAAGTCAACCCAGGATCTGCATTTAATAAGGTTGGGGTAGATGGAGAAGGGAAGACGGGACAGAAGTCAAAGTGTTAGGAAAGACCTCACCCATCCACGGACTAGATGCCTCTACTGAGAAATAACCTTCACCCACCCTCATTTCCTCAGTTTTCAGGCTTAGGGGTAGCAAGTAAATTTTCAATTAGAAATATCACATTTTTGGCCAGGTACAGTGGCTCACACCTATAATCCCAGCACTTTGGGAGTCTGAGACAGGCGGGTCACTTGAGTCCAGGGGTTGGAGACCCTCCTGGGAAACATGGCAAAATCCTGTCTCTACAAAAAAAAATACAAAAATTCACCGGGCATGATGGTGAGTGCCTGTAGTCCCACATACTCTGGAAGCTGAGGCGGGAGGCTCGCTTGAACCCAGGGAGGTTAGGGCTGCAATGAGCTCTGATTGTGCCACTGCACTCTATCCTGGGTGACAGAGTGAGACCCTGTCTCAAAAAATAAAAAGTAAAATAAAAGAAATAGCACCATCTCCATCCCCCACTAGAACCTAGATTCCAGACTCAGAGCCATAGGAGTAATGGCCATTAGCCTTTTGTCAAAGGCAGTTTAGCTCAAACCATAATCTCTTCACTCCTTTCTTTAAAAGCCCAAAAAGAGAGTTTGCAAGTTCTGAATCTATTATCCAGCCAGAGACACTTGCTAAGAACATATTTTGCCCAAGACTACTCTAAACACTACGTACTGACCGCCACCCCTTTGGCTGGTTTTTCAGAAGGCATGTCAGGGCAGAAGCTTGTGATATTCCTTCTCTTTAAGGTCTGTTCATCTTTCTTGGCCTTTCGGAGCTCCAGGCTGACTGCCATCCTCTGCTGTCGCCTCAGCTAGTGAGGAAAAGAAATTGGAGCATTTAGAACCAGGAGCGGGGATGTCACCACATTTAGAACCAGGAGTGGGGATGTCACATTTAGTCTGTCAAACATGTTTCAAAGCATCTGATTTCATTTTTACATATACAATAAATAGGCTGGAAGAGTTCAGATCACACAGTTAGTAAATCATCTCAGCTCTGTTCACCTCCTCTTCTGTTTTCTGCTACACCACGTCTAGAAAATAATTTGATCTTCCTTCCAAAATAAAGCAAGACCATGCACAACCCTGATAGGCCAGGATTCTCAGCTATAAAAACACCCCAGCAAAGCATCCCATTGCCCTAAGTCTGAACACATCTTCATTGATGCTGATGATTTCCTGAAGAATATGGCTTCTTCCTAAATGTGCCCAGGCCTTTTCAGTGGTGGCTAGGATAGGTGGTGCTGGGGACGATTAGGGCACTGCCCATGTCCTAGATGCCCTGATCATTTCCACTATATTTATATATATTATATATATATATATATTTTTTGTTTGTTTTTGTTTTTGAGATAGAGTCTCACTCTGTCACCCAGGCTGGAGTGCAGTGGCATGATCTCAGCCCACTATAAACTCTGCCTCTGGGGTTCAAGCCATTCTTGTGCCTCAGCCTCCCAAGTAGCTGGGATTACAGGCATGTGTCACCACACTCGGCTATGTTTTGTATTTTTAGTAGAGATGGGGTTTCTCCATGTTGGCCAGGCTGCTCTCATATTCCTCGGCTCAAGTGATCCACCTGCCTCAGTCTCCCAAAGTGCTGAGATTACAGGCTGAGCAACTGTGCATGGCCCATTTCCACTATTAATGAAACCTGTCTATAAGCCATTAAAGCCTTCATCCCCAAGACTACATACTGAGGGAGATTAAAATTAAAACAAGGCTGGGCATGGTAACTCGTGCCTGTAATCCTAGTACTTTGGGAGGTCAAGGCAGTAGGATCATTGAGGCCAGGAATTCCAGACCAGCCTGGACAACATAGCAAGAACCTGTTTCTACCAAAAAAAAATTAGCTGAGCATGGTAGCATGCTCCTGTAGTCCCAGCTACTTGGGAGGCTGAGGTGGGAGGATCCCTTGAGCCAGGGAGGTCTAGGCTGCAGTGAGCTACAATTGTACCACTGCACTCCAGCGTGGGCAATAGAGTGAGACCCTGCCTCTAAAAATCTCTCTATCTCTCTCTCTCAATCTCTCTCCCCACCTCCCCCACCTTATGTCAGTTAATGACTCAAACTTTATAGTATTAAGGATCCTGAGGAAATGACCTAACCTTTCTAGATAGCTGAGTTTGGGCTGAAGACATTTCAGGAGCAATTATAAAGAAGTCACCATGTATTAGATACTTTTGGTTCCTTAAGCTACTTAATTCTTGTTTGAAAAAGGGTCATCAGCCAGGCTTGGTGGCTCACGCCTGCAATCACAGCACTTTGGGAGGCCAAGGCAGGAGGATTGCTTGAGCTCAGGAGTTCAAGACCAGCCCGGCCAACATAGTGAGAACCTGTCTCTACAAAGAAACAAAAAATTAGCCAGGCATGGTGCTACTTGGGAGGCTGAGGTGGGAGGATCACTTGAGCCTGGGAGGCAGAGGCTGCGGTGAACTATCATCATGCCACTGTACTCCAGCCTGGATGACAGAGTGAGGCCATGTATCAAATAATAAAAAGAAAAAATTTAAAAGGGTCATGGTGGCATTATATAGCAAGGCAGGAACACCTTTGGGAATCAATGAGCCCATCATATTGTTGCCCCATCACTAGGCAGGTCTTCCCTGTAAAAACTTTTGTACCTTTCTTCTCCTTGGCAGGCCCTTCCTGTTGCTGTGAAGACTCAATTCGTTTGTCCTCACTGATTTCCTTTAATTTGCAGTGGTCCTAGAAGCCAGACAGCTTCATTGTTGGAATAGGTTACTGTAAGAGTGATTTGGTTCCTGGGCCAGGCACGGTGGTTCAACGTATAATCCCAGCACTTTGGGAGGCCGAGGCAGGGGGATCACGAGGTCAGGAGATCAAGACCATCCTGGCCAACATGATGAAACCCCGTCTCTACCAAAATACAAAAAAAAATTAGCCAGGTGTGGTGGTGGGCGCCTGTAGTCCCAGCTACATGGGAGGCTGAGGCAGGAGAATTGCTTGAACCCAGGAGGCAGAGGTTGCAGTGAGCCAAGATCACGCCATTGCACTCCAGCCTGGTGACAGAGCAAGACTCCATCTCAAAAAAAAAAAAAAAAAAAAAAAAGATTTTGTTCCTGATGGTGGCCTAACCAGGCTGCTGTGACCCTGTGCTTCCCTCATTCTCCTAATCAGGCTTCTGGATTCCCAAGGTGGAGCTAAACTTATACGATGCCAGTCAAGATACAGAGATGGGGGCTGGGCGCGGTGGCTCATGCCTGTAATCTCAGCACTTTGGGAGGCCAAGGCAGGCAGATCACTTGAGACCAGGAGTTTGAGACCAGGCTGGCCAACATGGCAAAACTCTGTCTCCCACTAAAAATACAAAAAATTAGCCGGGCGTAATGGTGCACACCTGTAATCCCAGCTACTTGGGAGGCTGAGGCCCGAGAATCGCTTGAACCTGGGAGGCAGAGGTTGCAGTGAGCTGAGATCACACTGCTGCACTCCAGCCTGGACTATGAAGCAAGTCTTCATCTCAAAAATAAAAAGATACAGAGACGGAGGACAGAGCTAGCAACAGAAAACTATGCGACCAAAGAAGCTGGGTGAGTGTTAGAATCCATATACACAGCACAGACCCCCAGTCCCCAGCCCTGGGCTCAACCTGGCAGCCTGGACTTCTCAGTTTCAAGTCCTGTTTCTACAAGGCATGCCTGTTGGCCATACCTATATGCTGACATTTTAGCTCCTTTGTAAGCCTCCTTGGTAAGCTGACATGAGCAGCTGTAAACACCTGTATACTGGCCCTTGGGGAAGCCATCCAGTCCCTTGGAGATAAACAGCGGCCTGGTTTTTTTTTTTTTTTTTTTTTTTCAGATGAAGTCTCACACTGTCGCCCAGATGGAGTGCAGTGGCGCAATCTCGGCTCACTGCAACCTCCACTTCCCAGGTTCAAGCAGTTCTCCTGCCTCAGCCTCCCAAGTAGCTGGGATTACAGGCCCCCGCCACCATGCACATCTAATTTTTTGTATTTTTAGTACAGATGCGGTTTCACCACGTTGGCCAGGCTGGTGTCGAACTCCTGACCTCAAGTGATCCGCCCACTTCGGCCTCCCAAAGTGCTGGGATCACAGGCATGAGCCATCACACCCAGCCCAGCCTGGTTTTTTTTTTTGGTTTTGTTTTAGAGACAGGGTCTGGCTCTGTCACCCAGATTGGAGTGCAGTGGCGCAATCACAGTTCACTGCAGCCTTGAACTCCTGGGCTCAAGCAATCCTCCTGCCTCGGCCTCCAGAGTAGCTGAGACTATAGGCACACGCCACCACACCTGGCGATTTTTTGTTTTTGTAGAGTTGGAGGTCTTGGTATGTTACCTAGGCTGGTCTAGAACTCCTGTCCTCAAGCGATCCTCCCACCTTGGCCTCCCCCAAAGTGCTGGGAACACAGGCATGAGCCACCACACCAAGCTAAGCAGCCCTGTTTTATGGATGAAGAAACTGGGGTTCTGAAATTGAATAATTGCAAGATTCCGGGGAAACTTTGATTTGATTCCACAGTTGTCTGGCTCCTAAGTCCACATGCTTTCGTCTTCCCCACCTTTAATATTTTATGATGAAAAGAGCAAACATACAGAAAAGTTGGAAGGATGATTCAGGGAAACACCTAGGCATCTATCTAAAGAATCTTTTGCTATATTTGCCTTTTCAACCCATCTCTCCACCACCCCCCCGCCCCCGGCTTTTTTTTTTTTTTTTTTTTTTTTTGAGATGGAGTTTCTCTCTTGTAGACCAGGCTGGAGTGCAATGGCGCGATCTCAGCTCACTGCAACCTCTGCCTCCCGGGTTCAAGCAATTCTCCTGCCTCAGCCTCCCAAGTAGCTGGGATTACAAGTACATGCCACCACTCCCAGGTCATTTTTGTATATTTAGTAGAGACAGGGTTACACCATGTTGGCCAGGATGGTCTTAACCTCCTGACCTTGTGATCTGCCCGCCTCAGCCTCTCAAAGTGTTGGGATTACAGGCATGAGCCACCGCACCTGGTCTCTTCACCCCGTTTTTTATGCAGATTGCACTGGTCCCTGAAGCAGGTGGGTGCTTCATACTCACAGATGCATCTTTGCCTCGGTACTTAAATTTTCTCCGCCTCTCTTCTAGAGCATCTAAGGTCGGCATATTGACTGGAAGTAGTAAGTTACCTGCAGGTTGGACAGGAACAAAGAAATTTTCAGTGCCCATTGTGTGGGTTATTATGTCAGTATCATCAGGCTCTAACCCTTAAAGCGCTCACAGTGGAGCAAAGGGCAGACCCAGGAAGCTAACTTTTTTTTTTTTTTTTTGAGACAGAGTCTCGCTCTGTCATCCAGGCTCGAGTGCAGTGGCGGGATATCAGTTCACTGCAATCTCCACCTCCCGGGTTCAAGTGGTTCTCCTGCCTCAGCCTCCCAAGTAGCTGGGACTATAGGCGCCTGCCACCACGCCTGGCTAATTTTTTTATTTTTAGTAGAGATGGGGTTTCACCACGTTGGCCAGGCTGGTCTTGAACTCCTGACCTTGTGATCCGCCCACCTTGGCCTCCCAAAGTCCTGGGATTACAGACATGAGCCACCATGCCCAGCCAGCATTTTTTATTTTTTGGGACCAGAGAAGCTGAGTGAGAGTTAGAATCCATATACACAGCACAGACTCCCCATCCCCAACCCTTGGGCTCAACCTGGCAGCAAGAACAACAGTATGGATTTCTCAGTTCCGTGTTCTATTTCTGCAAGGCCTGTTTGTTGGCATCAGGGTCTCACTCTGTCACCCGGGCTGGAGTGCAGTGGCACAATCACGGCTCACTCCAACCTCGACCTCCTGGACTCAAGTGATCCACCACCTCAGCCTCTTGAGTAGCTGGGACTACAGGCATGAGCCACCACACCTGGCTTATTTTTGTTTTTCATTTGTTTGTTTGTTTGTGTGTGTAGACTCGGCGTTTCACCATGTTGCTCAGGCTGGTCTTGTACTCCTGAGCTCAAGTGATCCTCCCACCTCAGCCTCCCAAAGTGCTGGGATTACAGGTATGAACCTGAAGTCAGCTTCTATAAGCATCACCACGCCAGCTCAGTGGACTGTGAGAACTGTGGGAGCACCAAGAAGACCAACGCTGGGCATAGCAGTAAAGGAAACCTTTTAAAGGTGCTTTGGCTTCAAGTGGGTCCTCAACGAGGCAGATGGGCTGGTTGTCATATATAGAAGCCTTTCATACCAGGTGCAGTGGCTCATGCCTACAATCCCAGCACTTTGGAAGGCCAAGGCAGGTGGATCACTTGAGGCCAGGAGTTCGAGATCAGCTTGGGCAACGTGGTGAAACCCCCGTCTCTCCTAGAAACACAAAAATTAGCCAGGCATGGTGGCAGACACCTGTAATTCCAGCTATTTGGGAGGCTGAGGCAGGAAGATCACTTGAATCTGGGAGGCGGAGGTTGCAGTGAGTCGTGATTGCACCACTGTACTCGAGCCTGGGCGACAGAGTAAGATTCTGTCTCAAAAAGAAAAAGAAAAAGATAAAGAAGACTTTCACACAGTGTGTCTGAGGAGTTACAAATCAGGCATATGTACAGGGCGGTGAGGAGACCCGCCAAGGCTGCAACAGGTAAACCCCACACCCAATGCACCAGCACATGGGGTCAGGACAGTCTCAAGCACAAGTCACTGAGAATCCTTCAGTAGGCTGCCTCCACCCCATTCCACTCCACTCCACCACCATCACCTCTTACCCACACTACTGCAGTTGCCTTCCAGCTGGTCTCCCTGCTTCTCCCATTGCCTTATTCCAGTCTGTTCTTTGCACAGAGTACATGTGATTGTGGATCACCTGAGGTCACGAGTTCGAGACCAGCCAGACCAACCCCATCTCTACTAAAAGTACAAAATTAGCCAGGCATGGTGGCGGGCACCCGTAGTCCCAGCTACTTGGGAGGCTGAGACAGGAGAATGGCTTGAACCCCGAGGGCGAAGGTTGCAGTGAGCCAACATAGTACCACTGCACTCCAGCCTGGGCAACAGAGCAAGACTCCATCTCAAAAAAAAAAAAAAAAAAAAAACCTGATTAGTCAGGCACAGTGGCTCATGCCTGCAATCCCAACAACTTGAGAGGTTAAGGTGGAGAATTGCTTAAGGCCAGGTGTTCAAGACCAGCCTGGGCAAAAAAGCAAGACCCATCTCCACAAAAAATATAAAAATAAGCTGGGCATGGTGGCACATACCTGTAGTCTCAACTACTTGAGGCTGAGGTGGGAGGATTTCTGGAGCCCAGAAAGTCAAGGCTGCAGTGAGCTATGATTGCACCACTGCACTCCAGCCTGGATGACAGTGAGATCCTGTCTCAAAAGATAAAAAAGAAAAAGGAAAAAAAAAAACCAATGTTCTCTCTGGCCAGATGCAGTAGCTCACACCTGTAATTCCAGCACTGGGAGGTGGATGCGTTGCTTGAGCCCCGGAGCTGGAGGCTGCAGTGAGCCATGATTGCACCACTGCACTCCAGCCTGGACAACAGAGCCAGACCCTGTCCCCAAAACAAACAAACAAAAAAACCAAGAAGAATCTGATCTAACTCTCCTGCTTAAAAAAAACTCTCCTGGCTACCCATTAAGTTCAGAAGAAAATTCACTTTCTACACTGGCCCCAGCCCACTTCACCTCCAACAACTCTTTCCTTGATCATTGTGTTCTAGACCCCTGGGCTTCGTTATCAAGTGTTCCTGGTTCATTGTACTTGGGCCTTTGAAGGAGCTGCTCTGCCCAGGGTCTCTGCACACTTGGCTCCTCTTCAGTCTCTGCTTAAACATCTCTGAAAGCCCTTCTAACTGTCTTCCCAGTCTTATTTTCTTCTCAGCTTTAACCACTGCCTGATATTTTCTTATTTATCCATCTTCCTCCCCCTACTCCCCATGATAACAGTACTATGTGTGTCTTAGGCAGGGATTTCTTACCTCTTTCACAACACATGACAAAGTAGGTACGCAAATATTTGTCAAGGGAGGGTAGTGCGTGATACGAGACAGGGAGTTGGCCCTCAATTAGAGGTGGTTATTCAAATCAGGCCAAGTTTGAACCTTTTTTTAAATTGGAGGGAGTTTACTTTTGTGTTTTTGTTTTGCTTTTGAGACAGTCTTGCTCTGTCGCCCAGGCTGGAGTGCAATAAATAGTGTGATCATGGCTTACTGCAGCCTCAACCTCTTGAGCTCAAGTGATCCTCCTGCCTCAGCCTCCCGAGCAGCTAGGACTACAGGCACAAGCCACCATGGCTGGCTAATTTGTATTTTTTGTAGAGATGGGATCTCACTATGTTGCCCAGGCTGGTTTCAAACTCCTGGGCTCAAGCAATCCTCCCCCCTCAGCCTCCCAAAGCATTGGGATTACAGGCATGAGCCACTGCACCTGGCCCCAAGTTTGAATGTTCACAAGGCAGCAGGGAATATTTCTTACAGGTATGTAATATTCATCTGTTTCTGACCATACAATATGGTCCAGACTACATTATAGAAAAGAGAAAATTGGATAAAGAAAGTCAACTGACTCTCGTCTTCAGTGAATAGCAGCCAAGAATAGTTTTGGTAGAAAAGACTAATTCAGACATATCAATTTGAAAGGGGCAGTGTAGACAACTTGGAGATTTGCATCAGAGAATTTAGAGCTGGCTGGGCACAGTGGCTCACGCCTACAATCCCAGCACTTTGGGAGGCCAAGACGGGTGGATCACCTGAGGTCAGGAGTTCGAGACCAACCTGGCCAACATGACGAAACCCTGTCTCTACTAAAAATACAAAGATTAGCCAGGCGTGGTGGCACATATACCTGTAATCCCAACTACTTGAGAGGCTGAGGCAGGAGAATCGCTTGAACCTGGGAGGCGGAGGTTGCAGTGAGCCGAGATCAACCCACTGCACTCCAGCCTGGGCGACAGAGTGAGACTCTGTCTCAAAAAAAGTAATTTAGAGCCAAGACTGATGTTGTAAGAAGAGAGACAAGCTCTATGTAAGATCAGAACAAGGATCAAGTCTCGAGGATGCTCACATTAGGGCCCGAGGGAATGAAGAATTTGCAAAGAACCAGGATAAAGGAGGGAGTTGGAGACAGAACAACAGAGTTAGTGTCAGAGGCACTGCTGGTAACAGTAGTCACTGCGCCAGGGACAAGTCCCTAAAATGAAGCTCCAGCCACCCACAGCGAGACAGGAGCGACAGGAGAGCATGTCAGTTGAGCCTCAGAGCAGAGGAAACCAGCAGCCCACACCATCCCTCTGGGTTTCAGATCCTGGTGGCTCTGCCCGCTTTAAAGCATTAGTTTCCTCCAGAGCCTGGGAAAGAATAGCCTATATACCTTGTCTGCAAATCTGATCATGGGAAATGCAAATTAGTTCCTGGAATTGACCAATCTCTCCCACTCTCCGATCTCAAAGCCAGAGAGGTGGAGGGTGACACCTGGTTTAAACATTCATGAAGCTCTCAATCATTGTGAGTCACGTTGACCTCTTCCCCAACCAATGTGGACAAACGGACTTCAGTGAATCCAGAGTCCTTCAGTTGCTGCCCAGGGAGCCCTCACAGAAGTTGGCTTAAAATCATCTCAGGCTTTAGATTTCTTTAGTACAACTTCAAGCTCGAGGTAGCTTTACTCCTAGCAACACATCAGAACTCAGCATACCTGGGAAGGGAAGAAAACTACATTGCAAGACAGCCTCAGCACTGGGAGCTCAGGCTAGGAAACACTGGTGTCCTATCCAGATGCGTCTTTTTTTTTTTTTTTTTTTTTTGAGACAGTTTCATTCTTGTAGCCCAGGCTGGAGTGCAGTGGTGCAATCTCAGCTCACTGCAACCTCCGCCTCTGGGTTCAAGCAATTCTCCTACCTCAGCCTCCCGAGTAGCTGGGATTACAGGCACCTGCCACCACGCCCAGCTAATTTTTGTATTTTTTTTTTTTCTTTTTTTTGGTAGAGACGGGGTTTCATCATATTGCTGAGCTGGTCTCAAACTCCTGACCTCAGGAGTTTGGCCCACCTGCCTCGGCCCCTCAAAGTGCTGGGATTACGGGCGTGAGCCACCATGCATGGCCTACTTTTAAGTAATCTCAAATTCTGCCCCATAAGGAAGAGAAGAGTTGCTTTTTGAGACTAAATTGGCCAGGCACAGTGGCTCACACCTATAATCTCAACGCTTTGGGAGGCCAAGGCAGAAGCTTGAGGCAGGAGTTTGAGACCAGCCTCAGCAACATGGTGAGACCCTATCTCTACCAAAAAAGATTAAAAAAATAAAAAATTAATCCAGCATGGTGGTGGGCACCTATAGTCCCAGACACTCGGTGGGAGGATCGCTTAGCCCCAGAAATCAAGGATGCAGTGAGCCGTGATTGTGCCACCGCACTCCGCATGGGTGACAGAGACCCTGTCTCAAAAAGAAAAGAAAAATAGAAAAGACAAAATCATTGCTATTGATCCCAGTATCCTTTTAACATCTTGAAAACTAGATTCCTAGTCGCCAGAATAACCAGTGTCAAGAGAATCATCAGTTGAACCAAAATTTGGGTTTAAATGAGATTCTAGTTCTAGGTCTCCAAGAGTTGAGACATAGGGTATTTATAAGTCTGGAGTAGACAAGAATTATGGGCCTATTTAAGGAGCAATGGCCAAAAAGGTTTTTTGTTTTGTTTTGTTTGTTTTTTTTGAGACAGAGTCTCGCTCTGTTGCCAGGCTGGAGTGCAGTGGCACAATCCCGGCTCACTGCAACCTCCGCCTCCTGGGTTCAGCGATTCTCCTGTCTCAGCCTCCCGAGTAGCTGGAACTACAGGCTCGCACCACCACACCCAGCTAACTTTTGTATTTTTAGTAGAGACGGGGTTTTACCATGTTGGCCAGGATGGTCTCAAACTCTTGACCTCGTGATCCATCTGCCTTGGCCTCCCAAAGTACTAAGATTACATGTGTGAGCCACTGCACCTGGCCTTTAAAAAAAAAAAAAAAAAAATAGAGTTTCACTGTTGCCCAGGCTGAAGTGCAGTGGAGCAATCATAACTCACTGCAGCCTTGACCTCCTGGGCTCAAATGATCCTCCCACCTCAGCTTCCTGAGTAGCTGGGACCACAGGAACAAGCTACCACACTTCACCAATTTTTTTAATTTTTTGTAGAGATGGGGTCTTACTCTGTCACCCAGGCTGGGGTGCAGTGATACAATCATAGCTCACTGCAGCCTCCAACTACTGGGCTCAAGCAATCCTCTCACCTCAGCCCCCCAAGGAGCTGGGACTACAGATATGCCCCACCATACTCAGCTAATGTTTTCATTTTTCAGAGATGTGGTCTTGCTATGTTGCCCATGCTGGTCTTGAACTCCTGACCTCAAGTGATCCTCCTGCCTCCACCTCTTAAATCACTGGAATTATGCGCATGAGCCACTGCACCTGGCCTAAAACATTTATTATGTACCCAGAATTTTAGATATTTAGGATTAAATGAAGTTTCATCTAATACTAAGGTAAAAATATCCCCATTTTGCAGGTGAAAGGAGCCATCTCAGACATCATTTCCCAAAGTTCCCATAACTGTGAAGTATCAGAACCAGGACATCAGATTTGACTCCTGCATCCAAGCTTTGCAGCCAATCATCTGTAACAAGGTCTAAGGAAAGCAAGAAATCACCACCATGGCCAGCACGGTGGCTCACACCTGTAACTCCAGCAGTTTGGGAGGCCAAGGTGGGCAGATCCTCTGAGGTCAGGAGTTCAAGACCATCCTTGGCCAATGTGGAAACTCCATCTCTATAAAAATATACAAAAAAAAAAAATTAGCCAGGCGTGGTGGCACATGCCTGTAGTCCAAGCTACTTGGGAGGCTGAGGCAGGAGAATCAGTTGAACCTGGGAGGCAGAGGTTGCAATGAGCCGAGATTGTGCCACTGCACTCCAGTCGGGGTGACAGAGCAAGACTCTATCTCAAAAAAAAAAAAAAAAAACAAGAAAAAAAAAAACTAGCCAGTTGTGGTGGTGTGACCTGTAGTCCCGGCTACTTGGGAGGCTGAGGAGGGAGAATTGCTTGAACCTAGGAGGTGGAGGCTGCAGTAAGCAGAGATCATGCCACTGCAATCCAGCCTGGGTAACAGAGACCCTGT
>NW_026652276.1:98681928-98932578 GCF_009828535.3 Hylobates moloch
GGAAGGAAGGAAGGAAGGAAGGAAGGAAGGAAGGAAGGAAGGAAGGAAAGAGAAAGAAAGGGAAGGGAAGGAGAAGGGAAGGAGAAAGGAAGGAGAAGGGAAGGGAGGAAGAAAGGAAGAAAGAAAGAAAAGAAAGGAAAATTGGAGCACGGTAAACCAGCCTTCCCGGGTTGCGATGACAGTGACAGGGCCTGGCTTCTATCACTCCAGGCCATTCCACTCTTCCTGTCGTCTGTGGAGAATAAATGAGACCGAGAAGGTGGATGAGGCAGAATTGATTTTCTTGCCCAAACTGACTTCACAGAGCATCGTAATAAAAAGATGGGTCATTTACAATCCTGCTGTTCTCCTGAGGCTTTTCAGCCTTGAATAAGATGAACAATCCAGGGCTCCTGCTCCCCAGCCCTGGGGCTGCGGCCTGCCCTAGAGGGGCAGGGAAGGAGGAGAGGGACATGGACAGAAGCGTGGCCAGGTGTCACACGGCCTCAGTGAGCGCCAGCACTTACCATGTCCTGGGAGAATGGATTTGCTCTGTTTTTTTAAATCTTGTTTTCAGACAGGGTCTTGCTCTGTTACCCAGGCTGGAGTGCAGTGATGAAATCACAGCTCACTGCGACCTCCATATTCTGGGCTCAAGTGATCCTCCCACTTCCGCCTCCTGAGTAGCTGGGACCACAGGTACATGCCACCACACCCACTTAATTTTTGTATTTTTTGTAGAGATAGAGTTTTGCTTTCTTGCCCGGGCTGGTGTTGAACTCCTGGGCTCAAGTGATCCTCCCACCTTTGCCTTCCAAAGTGCTGGGAATACAGGCCTGAGCCACTGAGCCTGGCCTAAATACTTCTTGACAAAGAGAAATGATGGATGAAGAGGGGGAAAGGAGAGGGAAGAAGGGGGATGAACAATCAGAAAGATTTTTGAAATATTTTCAAGATAATAAAATAAAAATGTCACTTTAGCGCCAAATAAAATCAAATTGAGATATAAATCCAAACACGGTATAAAAAAAGAAAGAAATACAGCTGGACCCCTGGAGAAACCTGTCTTCAGCAGCCTGGACTGCCATATTTTATATTTCTGGGATCCCACAGAATTCACATTTATTAGGTGCCAGGTGCAGTGGCTCATGCCTGTAATCCTAGCACTTTGGGAGGCTGAGGTGGATGGATCACCTGAGATCAGGAGTTCAAGATCAGCCTGGCCAACATGGTGAAACCCCGTCTCTATTAAAAATACAAAAAGTAGCCAGGCATGGTGGCGGGAGCCTGTAATCCCAGCTACTCTGGAGGCTGAGACAGGAGAATCGCTTGAACCCAGGAGGCAGATGTTGCACTGAGCTGAGATCTCGCCACTGCACTCCACCCTGGGTGACAGAGCGAGACTCTGTCTCACACAAACAAACAAAAAAGAATTCACATGTATTAGGAAATCTCCAATTGGCGTGGAAATAGAAGCTCTTCAAGGTGGGCTGACTTTTTTTTTTTTAAGAGTCCTAGTCTCACTCTGTCGCTGAGGCTGGAGTGCAGTGGCACGATCTCGGCTCACTGCAACCTCTGCCTCCCGGGCTCAAACCATCCTCCCTCCTCAGCCTCCTGAGTAGCTGGTACTACAGGCATGCACCACCACATCCAGCTAATTGCAATTTTTTTTTTTTTTTTTTTTTGGAGAGATGAGGTTTTGCCATGTTGACCAGGCTGGTCTCAAACTCCTGGCCTCAAGCGATCTGCCTGCCTCACCTCCCAAAATGCTGGGATTATAAGCATGAGCCACAGCATCTGGCCTGGGCTGACTCTAGGGAACTCTTTGTCCAGGTCACAGTTTCATCTCTGCCCTACTTCAGGAGTGTCATGCTCAGAGGAGCCTGTCCCAGGTCCCATCTTCCATTTCGGAGTCTTCAAGGAAGGTTTCAGCAACAGCCTGCTCAGGCTCTCCCCTCCCTGAGATGACCCCACAGAATTCCAAGGGTCTCTGGAGCAAAAGGGGCTATTTCTGGGCCCAGGCTCTGTGTCCATGTTTGGTCTTCAAGGAGCACGTGGTGAACCTGCCAAGGCTTCATCCCGTCACCCTCCTGGGAGGGCATGGATCTCCTTCCTCCCGCAAGGCCCCAACAAACAACAGCTGGGAATGCGGCTTCCAAAGCTAGCTGGAGAGGACTCCCCTCACCCCTCACTACTCCAAGGCGAGGGCCCAAAGGGAGCCTCTTGACATTGACTGGCATTTATTTCCTCCTTTTCATTAAGAATAATTTCAAGCCTAGGCAACATAGTGAGACCCCATCTCTCCAAAAAAAAAAATTTTTTTTTAATTAGCCAGGCATGGTGGTGCACACCTGTGGTCCCAGCTACTCAGGAGGCTGAGACGGGAGGATCGCTTGAGCCCGGGAGATAGAGGCTACAGTGAGCTGTGACCGTGCCACTGCACTCCAGCCTGGGAGACAGAGGGAGACCCTGTCTCAAAAATAATAATAATAATAATTTCAAGTTAAAAGTAGTCCTCATTCATTAAAAAAAACTTCATGCAACACTTATAAATGTAAAGAAGTTTTAAAAAAAATCACCTGAAATCCCACCACCCAGATAAACTCACCGTGATCTGATATGATCTTATCTTGGTGATCAGAGAAGCACCTATTTTGCAAAAAAGGGGTTAAGCTGTTCTAGAACCTTCAAAATGTATATACATTTACATCCTCAGTTTTTTAAATATTCCATTGTATGGGCTAGGCATGGTGGCTCATACCCGTAATCCTAGCACTTTGGGAGGCCAAGGCAGGAGGATCACTTGAGCCCAAGGATTTGAGACCACGTCACTATGAAAAATAAAAATAAAAAAAATTAGCTGGGTATGGTGGCACGTGCCTGTAGTCCCAGCTACTTGGGAGGCCGAGGTGGCAGGATGGCTTGAGCCCAGGAGGTTGAGGCTGCAGTGAGCTTTGATCGTACCACTGCACTGCAGCCTGGGTGACAGAGTAAGACCCTGTCTCAAAAAAAAAGGAAGAGAGAGAGAGAGAAGAAAAGAAAGAGGAGAGGGAGAGGGAGGGAAAGAGGAAGGAAGGAAGGAAGGAAGGAAGGAAGGAAGGAAGGAAGGAAGGAAGGAAGGAAAGAAAGAGAAAGAAAGGCAGGCAGGCACGGTGGCTCACGCCTGTAATCCCAGCACTTTGGGAGGCCAAGGCAGGCGGATCACGAGGTCAGATAGAGACCAGCCTGGCTAACATGGTGAAACCCCATTTCTATTAAAAACACACAAAATTAGCCAGGCATGTTGGCAGGCACCTGTAGTCCCAGCTACTTGGGAGGCTGAGGCAGGAGAATGGCGTGAACCCAACAGGCGGAGCTTGCAGTGAGCCGAGATAGCACCACTGCACTCCATTCCAGCATGGGTGACAGAGCAAGACCCCATCTCAAAAAAAAAAAAGAAAGAAAGAAAGAGAAAGAGAGAGGAAGGGGAAAAAAGGAAGGAAAGCAAGCAGGAAAGAAAGGAGGAAGGAAGGAAAGGAGGGAGGGAGGAAGGAAGGAAGGAAGGAAGGAAGGAAGGAAGGAAGGAAGGAAGGAGGAAGGAAGGAAGGAAGGAAGGAAGGAAGGAAGGAAGGAAGGAAGGAAGGAAGGGAGGGAAGGAAATGTGGAGGCAAAGTGACTACTTACCCACAGCCATGCAGCTCATGGGGCATTTTGTGATGCTCACCTACTGTCACAGAACTCGACAAGAAACTGAGGAAAGAATGAAAGAGGAAAAGGGAGGAGACAGATTGGAACTTAGGGGCCTATTTCCTAAATCTGGCTGTTTGGGGGGCAGGGACCAAGCCCTCTGCATGCATCAAGTCCAGGAGTTTCTGGATGTGAATGCCAAGAACATCTCCATCTCCACCACTCCCCAAATGGAGAATGGTGCTTGGTAGTCATCGTTCCCATCCCAGATATCTGGCTTTCATTCATTCAATAAGTATGTCTTCATCATCTAATAGGTGCTAAGCACTTCACATATATGAACTCATTTAATTCTTCTAACAACGGGATTTGGGGCCAGGCACAATGGCTCATGCCTATAATCCAAGCACTTTGGAAGGCCGAGGTGGGCAGATCACGAGGTCAGGAGTTCGACACCAGCCTGGCTAACACTGTGAAACCCCGTCTCTACTAAAAATACAAAAAATTAGCCAGGCATGGTGGCACATGCCTGGTGTCTCAGCTACTAAGGAGGCTGAGGCAGGAGAATTGCTTGAACCCCGGAGGAGGAGGTTGCAGTGAGCCGAGATTGTGCCACTGCACTCCAGCCTGGGTGAAAGAGTGAAACTCCATCTCAAAAAAAAAAAAAAAAGAAGAAGAGAAACGGAGCCATGTCTCAGATGCTGACTCACTGTGTATCTTTGGGCAAATTGCTTCACCCCTCCAAGCCCATTTGCTCACCTGCTGAAAGGAGACCATTACTCATCTGCCCCACCTACCTGCCCAGGCTATTGGAAGGATCAAAATTAGATATTAGACTCAGGGGATGTCTGTTTTTATTGTTGTGCCAGTGCCAACCCATGACTCTGGGGAATTTTTTTAGCCAGAGGATTTAAGCCCGCTTGATTTCTATAGAAAAATCCATTAAACTTTCTCCAGATACCATGAGCCAATAATTCCGTCCAATGCACTTCTTGCTGAATTTTTAAAGGCAGAGCACTGTGTGTGCCCACTCACTCTTGGGCGGTGGCAGCCACCTGAAAATTAACCTGAGGGCTTCCCCAAAGTAAGCGTGCTCTTTCTTTCTTTCTTTCTCTTTCTTTCTTTCTTTCTTTCTCTTTCTTTCTTTCTTTTTTTCTTTCTTTCTTTTTCTTTCCTTCCTTCCTACCTTCCTTCCTACCTTCCTTCCTTCCTTCTTTCTTTTCTTTTTTCTTTTTCTTTCTTTCTTCTTCTTTCCTTCCCTCCTTCTCTCGCTCTTTTTCTTTCTTTCTTTCGTTTGTTTATTTTGTTTTGAGATGGAGTCTGGCTCTGCCACCCAGGCTGGAGTGCAGTGCCGGCATCTCAAGCGATTCTCCTGCCTCAGCCTCCCGAGTAGCTGGGATTGCAGGCACCCGCCACCACGCCCGGCTAATTTTTGTATTTGTAGTAGAGACGGGGTTTCACCACGTTGGCCAGGCTGGTCTTGAGCTCCTGACTTCAGGTGATCCACCCGCCTCGGCCTTCCAAAGTGCTGGGATTACAGTCATGAGCCACAGCGCCTGGCCTATTTTATTTCAGAGACGGAGTCTCACTCTGTCACCCAGGCTGGAAGTGCAGTGGTGTGAAGATCGCTCACTGTAGCCTCAAGCTCCGGGGCTCGAGCAAACCTCCTGCCTCAGCCTCCCGAGTAGCTGGGATTACAGGTGCCCACCACCACGCCCAGCTTATTATTTTTTTATTTTTGTAGAGACAGAGTCTTGCTATATTGCCCAGGCTGGAGAAGCAACAGTATCTGAGATGGAACTTTCTGGAATATTAACCATTAAACCTCCCCACCCCGATGAGAAGCTCAAGCCACAAGAGACCAAGGGGCAGCTCTTGCCGCACGGGGCCAGAAGCTGATGGCTTCCTTTGCTCCAGATCCACCTGCCATCCTTTTCCACCCCATCCTGGGTCCAGAAGGCTGACCCTCTGGGTACCTGCCTGGGTTCCTGCTTTCTGGCTCCGGTTGGGTTTGGCCAAAGGAGATGCTGGGAGGAGATGGGTGTGCAGGAGGGGAGAGGTGAATGCAACCCCGGCCCTGCTGGGTCTGGTCGGGCAGCAGTTGCACTGTCCCCTTGGAGTTGCTCCGTGCCCCTGGGGACCAACGCTTCTCCCACAGCCACATCCAGGGTGCAGGGGCTTCCCCTATGGCCTTAGCAGGGGGTGCTTTACTGTACCTATTGTCTTTCTTGAACTTTGCCCCACCTCAGTAAATTGTCTCTTCATTAAACCCTATGCAGTGAGGCCAGGCACCGCGGCTCATGCCTGTAATCCCAGCACTTTGGGAGGCCGAGGCGGGTGGATTGCTCGAGCCCAGGAGTTCGAGACCAGCCTGGGCAACATAGCAAGATTGACCTCCATCTCTAAAAAAATAAAAATAATCAGCCTGGGCCGGGCGCAGTGGTTCACGCTAGTAATCCCAGCACTTTGGGAGGCCGAGGCAGGTGGATCACGAGGTCAGGAGTTCAACACCAGCCTGGCCAACACAGTGAAACCCCGTCTCTACTAAAAATACAAAAATTAGCTGGGTGTGGTGGGCGCTTATAATCTCAGCTACTCAGGAGGCTGAGGCAGGAGAATCGCTTGAACCCGGGAGGTGGAGGTTGCAATGAGCTGAGATCATGCCGCTGCACTCCAGCCTGGGTGACAGAGCAAGACAAAACTCCGTCTCAAAAATAAAAAAAATAATAATCGGCCTGGCATGGTGGTGCATGCCTGTAGTCCCAGCTACTTGTAGGGCTGTTTGAGGTGGGAGGATCGCTTGAGCCCAGGCGATTGAGGCTACAGTGAGCTATGATGGCACCACTACATTCCAGCCTGGGTGACAGAGCAAGACCCTGTCTCTAATAAACAGACAAATAAACAAACGCTCTGCAGTGGCCCCACTGGAGTGTGTTCTTTCCTGCTGGGACCTGGACTAGGGCAGAAAGAAAACCTCCTGCCAGAGAATAGACCTTCCCAAAATCATGGTGGGGCAGGGGCCCATTTCTTCTCACCAGCCTCTGCCCCCATCAACCAGAGCATAGTGATCACATGGGAATAAGCTAGAAGCACATCAGGACCCAGGCTTGGGAGGGTAGCCCACGGATGGGCTCCAGGCCCTGGCTGCCAGATGACAGCTCCCACCAGCAGCCTCTCCCTGATCTCTGGACACTACCCTCAAAGGGCCCAGGAGGGGATGGGATGTGGATCATCATACGATTACACACAATTGAGCTTAAAGACTTACACAACACATAATCCTAATATCAGGTGGAGAAAAATGTAAATTTCACCTCAATTTTAACCTCCCCAGCTTTGCCCAGAGGAGCTCCACTTTTTCTCTTTACAAACCAGAACTCTGCACAAGAATCTGCCTGTTAAAAGCTCTGCTGCTAAAGATATTAAAAACAGACCTGGCCAGGCATGGAGGCTCACACCTGTAATCCCACCACTTTGGGAGGCTGAGGCAGGAGGATCGCTTGAGGCCAGGAGTTCAAGATCAGCGTGGGCAACATAGTGACCCCGCATCTCTACAGAAAAAAATTAAAAAGTTTGTTGGGTGTGGTGGCATGCATGCCTGTAGTCCCAGCTACTTGGGAGGCTGGGGTGGGAGGATTGCTTGAGCCTGGGAGTTCAAGGCTGCAGTGAGCCATGATTGCACCACTGCCCTCCAGCCTAGGCAACAGAGCAAGACTCTGTCTCAAAAACTGAATCTAGTTTAATTTTAAAATAATAAAAAAATAAAAACAAACGTGTTAGGTGGTCAGATTTGGGGGAATGGCATCTCAGAAGGCAAAGCTCTGGGCTTCCCATGCCCACAGACTGGCAGCGTCCATGTATGGAAGACCTCCAAGCCAAGATCTTATTTCAATTTTGGGGAATCTGAGGCCCAGCATGGGAGAAGTGAGGTTCATCCTCTATTGTGAAGTATTCTGACAGAGCCAGTGTTGGTTGATGTCATGGTTGCTACTTTTTTTGTTGTTGTTGTTGTTGAGACAAAGTCTCACTCTGTTGCTCAGGCTGGAGTGCAATGGTGTGATCTCGACTCACTGCAACCTCTCCCTCCCTGGTTCAAGCAATTCTCCTGCCTCAGCTTCCCGAGTAGCTGAGATTACAGGCGCGCACCACCATGACCGGCTAATTTTTGTATTTTTAGTAGAGATGGGGTTTCACCATGTTGGCCCGACTGGTCTGGAACTCCTGACCTCAGGTGATCCACCTGCCTTGGTCTCCCAAAGTGCTGGGATTACAGGCATCAGCCACCGCATCCAACCCATGGTTGCTTATTAATATGATTCTTCATTGCTGGATTCCAGTTGTGAAAACACAATAATACATTTGTAAATGGATTGTTGTCAGGGTCAGATGATAATAGGAAGCATTTGAAAACGTCTATATGAACTTAATAAACGGTTCTCTGGGTTTAAAATAGCTGCTTTTCAAACCTAGAGAGATTTAAAAAAGGAAATCAGCTTTGTGCTCAGGTAGGTTCCTTTTTCTGTTAAGAATGAATTGGGGGATCAACAACCCAAATATAAAAGCTAAAACCGAACAACAATTAGAAGAAAACACAGGGGCAAATTTTCAAGACCTCGAATGTGGCGATGGTTTCTTAAAGATGACACCAGAAGCACAAGCAACAAGAGAAAAAAATAGATAGCTTGGATTCAGCAAAATTAACTCTTGTGCATCAAAGAACATTATCAAGGCCAGACATGGTGGCTCACGCCTGTAATCCCAGCACTTTGGGAAGCAGATCACCTGAGGTCAGGAGTTCCAGATCAGCCTGTCCAACATGGTGAAACACCGTCTCTACTAAAAATACAAAAATTAGCCAAGCGCAGTGCCAAGCTCGTGCCTGTAGTCCCAGCACTTTGGGAAGCAGAGGCACGAGGATTGTCTGAGCCCAGGAGTTCAAGACCAGCCTGGGCAACATAGCAAGTCCCCATCTCTACAAAAAATACAAAAATTAAGGAGGTGCTGTGGTGCCTGACAGTAGTCTCAGCTACTTGGGAGTCTGAGATGGGAGGATCGCTTGAGCCTGGAAGGTTGAGGGGCTGCCGTGAGCCATGATCGTGCCACTGCATTCCAGCCTGGGCGACTGAGTGAGATCATGTCTCAAAAATAAATAAATAAATGGCAAAAGACTTAAATACACATTTCTCCCAGGAAGATAAACAAGTACCAACAAGCACATGGCAAAGTCCTCAGCATCATCAGTCATTAGGAAAATGCAAATCAAAATCACAGTGAGATGCCACTTCACATCCACTAGTATGACTACAACTTTTTTTTAGTCCAATCAACATGTTTATTAAGCAACTATGTACCAACTATGTACCAAATATTTACAAGTACCATATCCCATTTCTTTTTTTTATTTATAACTTTTATTTTAGGTTCAGAGGTTTATGTGCAAGTCTGTTACGTAGGTAAATTGCGTGTCACGGGGGTTTGGTGTACAGCGTATTTTGTCACCCAGGCAATAAGGATAGTACCCCATAGGTACTTTTTTTTTTTTTTTTTTTTTGAGACTGCATCTCCCTCTGTCGCCCAGGCTGGAGTACAATGGCATCATCTCAGGTCACTGCAACCCCCGCCTCCCGGGTTCAAGTGATTGTCCTGCCTCAGCCTCCCAAGTAGCTGGGATTACCGGGATGCGCCACCATGCATGGCTAATTTTGTAATTTTTTTAGTAGAGATAGGGTTTCACCATGTTGGTCAGGCTGGACTTGAACTCCTGACCTCAAGTGATCCACCCGCCTCAGCCTCCCAAAGTGCTGGGATTACAAGCATAAGCCACTGCGCCTGGCACCATAGGTACTATTTTTTGGACCTCACCCTCCTCCCACCCTCCACCCTCAGATAGGCCTCGGTATCTATTCTTCCCTTCTTTGTGTCCATGTGGACTCAGTGTTTAGCTCCCACCTATAAATGAAAACATGCAGTATTTGTTTTTCTGTTTCTGCGTTAGTTTGCTTAGGATAATGGCCTCCAGCTCCACCCGTGTTACTGCAAAGGACATGATCTTGCTCACTTTTTTTGTTTTTTTTTTTGAGACGGAGTCTCCCTCTGTCGCCCAGGCTGGAGTGCAGTGGCACGATCTTGGCTCACTGCAAGCTCCGCCTCCCGGATTCATGCCATTCTTCTGCCTCAGCGTCCCAAGTAGTTGGGACTACAGGAGCCTGCCACCACGCCTGGCTAATTTTTTTGTATTTTTTAGTAGAGACGGGGTTTCACCATGTTAGCCAGGATGGTCCCGATCTTCTGACCTCGTGATCCATCCGCCTCGGCCTCCCAAAGTGCTGGGATTACAGGCATGAGCCACCGCGCCCGGCCTGTCTATTCCATGGTATATATGCACCACGTTTTCTTTGTCCAGTCTACCACTGATGGGCATTTAGGTTGATTACATGGATGACTACAATTTTTACAAATGGAAATAATATGTGTCAGTGAGAATGTGGAGAAATTAGACCCCTTGCGGCAGTTCCTCAAACAGCTAAATGTAGAATTATCATACGACCTAGAAAGTCCACTCTTAGATAAATATGCAAAAGAATTCAAAACAGGCACTCACAAAATATATGTGCACATATGTTCATAGCAGCATTATTCACAATAGCCAAAAGGTGGAAACAAACCAAATGTCCATCAATGAATGAATGGACAAAGAAATTGTGGTATATCCATACAATGGATTATCATTCTATTTTTTTTTTTTTTGAGACAAAGTCTCACCCTGTCGCTCAGGTTGAAGGGCAGTGGTGCAATCTCGGCTCACTGCAGCCTCCGCCTCCCAGGTTCAAGCGATTCTCCTGCCTCAGCCTCCTGAGTAGCTGAGATTACAGGCGCCCACCTCTACGCCTGGCTAATTTTTTGTATTTTTAGTAGACATGGGGTTTCACCGTGTTGGCCAGGCTGGTTTGGAACTCTTGATCTCAAGTGATCTGCCTGCCTTGGCCTCAGATTACAGGCATGAGCCACCGCACCTGGCCAGATTATTATTCAGCCTTAAGAAGGAATGAAGTGTTGGTACAAGATACAGCGTGGATGAACTTTGAAAACGTTATGCTAAGTAAAAGAAGCCAGATGCAAAAGGTTACACATTGTATGATTCCATTCACATGAAATCTCTAGAATAGGTAAAGCCACAGAGGCAGAAGTCTGATTGGTGGTAACCAGGAGCCAGGGGAGAAATTGTTTATTGGATAGTAGGCTTCCTTTTGGGCTGATGAAGACGTTCTGAAACTAGATAGAGACGATAGTTGCACAACATTGTGAGTGCACTAAATGCCACTGGATTGTTGGCTTAAAGTGGTTAATTTTTTTTTTTTTGAGACAGAGTCTGGCTCTGTCGCCCAGGCTGGAGTGCAGTGGCGCAATCTCGGCTCACTGCAAGCTCTGCCTCCCGGGTTCACGCCATTCTCCTGCCTCAGCCTCTCCGAGTAGCTGGGACTACAGACGCCCACCACCACGCCTGGCTAATTTTTTGTATTTTTAGTAGAGATGGGGTTTCACCGTGGTCTCGATCTCCTGACCTCGTGATCTGCCCACCTCGGCCTCCCAAAGTGCTGGGATTACAAGCATGAGCCACCGTGCCCGGCCTAAAGTGGTTAATTTTATGTTATGTAAATTTCACCTCAATTTATTTACACTTAGTTAAGATTTAATAACTTTCAAAAAAGTCAATGACATTTAAATATGCATCATTAATGAAGGAGTTTCGTCCCTATTTTCATCATAGGATTACATACAGTTGAGCTTAACGGCTTATACAGGCCAGCCAAGGTGGCTCACACCTGTAATCCCAGCACTTTGGGAGGCCAAGGCAGGTGGATCACCCGAGGTCAAGAGTTCGAGAGCAACCTGGCCAACATGGTGAAACCCTGTCTCTACTAAAAATACAAAAAATTAGCCAGGTGCGGTGGCACATACCTGTAATCCCAGCTACTTGGGAGGCTGAGGCAGGAGAATTGCTTGAACCCGGGAGATGGAGGTTGCAGTGAGCTGAGATCATGCCACTGCATTCCAGCCTGGGTGACAGAGTGAGACTCTGACTCAAAAAAATTAAAATAAAAATAAAAGGCTTATACAACACATGATCTTGGTATCAAGCAAACAAAAATGTAAATTCCACATGAATTCTTAAAAAGTGAATTGAGGATGTAGAGGGTAGAGATAGGGGGATGATGGATGCCAGGAAGCACATCCTCCAGGCAGTTTCTCCCTCTAGATACAGAGGCCATCTCTGAACTCAAGGACAGCACAAAGGACTCCTAGGGTTCACCCACCCAGCCACCCACTTTACAGATGGGAAAGTCAAGGCCAGAGAGGGTGGGGACTTGCTCAAGGCTACACGTCGCATGGGAAGCCACAGAGGAGTTAGAGCGAGGGCTTCAGGGCTTGAGGCTGGCACTGAGCCATGACACTACATGGCCATGGGGGCTGCAGAAGGGCCATGGCTGTGATCAGAATAGTGAAGTCCAAGCTAACATGGGCCTTCCAGCCTGAACATGTGGAAGGGACAGTGTCATCAACCAATTGGTTATCCCAGTTCATCCAAGCCAAAGGCTCTGTATGAGTCAACCCAGGCCTTCCTTGACCGTCGGCCCCTCCATGAAGGCAGTTGTAGCTTTAAGAGGAAAACTCATTACCCAGCTGTTCTATTTCTGCCCACAGCCTTCACTGCTGGGCTGAGGTCATCAGTTTCCCCACAAGGGTAATGGGAGGAAGGCGAATGTCTTAGATGCAGAGCATTCACAGATCCCCCCTGAGGGACCCAGGAGTGCCCAGTCAGGCCCTGGAAGGAGAGGCCAGCTAAGCTCCTGGACCCCTGAGGGCTTCTCTTCTTTTTTAAGGTTTTGCTGACCCAGACCTGTTAGGCAGGTATAAAAGGGGATGGCCAGGCTCAGCCAGGCACCCAGTCTCTTCCAGTGTGGCCTCAGGTAGGAACCTAGGGGGTGCTGGGGAAGATGGGAATGGGGAGGGCTTGCAGTGGATGAGAACTGCTGGGAGGAGAGTAGAGGTGATGATAAGAGATGAGCTAGGGGGAGGGAGGGGATGAGCATTTTGTGAGCACCTGCCTGCCCCAGGGGCTGCAGACACAGCGTCTCATTTAAGCCTCCAAGTTGCCCAGTGCGGTGGCTCACGCCTGTAATCCTAGCATTTTGGGAGGCTGAGGCAGGAGGATCTCTTGAGGCCAGGAGTTCAAGACCAGCCTGGGCAACATAGCAAGACACTGTCCCTACAAAAACGTTAAAAATTAGCAGGGCATGGTGGTGTGCACCTGTAGTCTCAGCTCCTTGGGAGACTGAGGTGGGAGGATCACTTGTGCCCAGGAGTTGGAGGCTGCAGTGAGCTATGATCACACCACTGTACTCCAGCCTGGGCCACAGAGTGAGACCCTGTCTCAAAAACAAAACAAAACAAAACAAAAACCTCTCCCAAGTGATCTGTGTTGCATGCCCGCTGGATGTACAGTTGAGGGGACCAGTCTGGAGAGCTGCTGGGACTCCCACGTATCCACAAGTGAGACAGGGGAAGCCAGGATTCAAACCCAGATCAGCCTCCTTCCCCTGCACCACCTGCCTTCCTTGGTGCGTGATGCTGGATTCATGGGTTCGATCCCTACTCTGCCCTTCCCTTGGTCTGCAAAGCATCATCTTTCCCTCTGAAGACTCTCAGCTTTTGCATTCCATGAGCTACATTGTCTGTATGTTTTATGGTTCATCATTTATTTAGGTCGGTCTTGGTTATCAAAGATAGCTGAGAAGAGCCGTTGCCTGGAGAGACAGGAGGGTTTTGGATTCAGGGGGGCCTGGAATTGGGGAGTCATTAGCAAGCAGGAGGCTGGTAGCCACTGAAAGGGATGGAACCTGGTGTCAGAGACCTGCATGTCCCTCAGGGCAGCTCCTGGCCGGAGGGGCCTGTGCCCTAAACCACCAGGCCTATGCAACAGCAGTGACACCTTGCTTGCTGTTCATGGCAGAACCATCATTAAAAAACAACAATACAAAGTCCTGGCACAGTGGCTCATACCTGCAAACCCAGCACTTTGGGAGGCCAAGGCAGGTGGATCACTTAAGGTCAGGAGATCAAGACCAGCCTGGCTGACATGGTGAAACCCTGTCTCTACTAAAAATACAAAAATTAGCTGGGCGTGGTGGTGGGTACCTGTAATCCCAGCTACTCAGGAGGCTGAAGCAGGAGAATTGCTTGAGCCCGGGATGGGCAGAGGTTGCAGTGAGCTGAGATCATGCCACTGTACTCCAGACTGGGTGACAAGAGCGAAACTCCTTCTCAAAAAAAAAAAAAACAAAAAAAAAAAATACAAGGGCCTGGCACAGCAGCTTATATGTGCAAATTCAGCACTTTGGGAGGGCGAGGTGGAAGGATTGCTTGAGGCCAGGAGTTCAAGGCTTCAGGGAGCTATGATTGCATCACTGCACTCCAGCCTGGGTGACAGAATGAGACCTTATTCTAAATAAATAAATAAATAAAGTCAAGCAGCCTAATTGGTATAAACAAAGGCAACTTTCTTGCCTCCCCTACCCCTATTAGAGCAGTTGAAAAGAAACCCAGTTCTCAGATGTGGGCAGATGTTTTGTGTGACAAGTCGAATGCGTCTTCGCCTGACTGCTGGCACGTGCATTTCTTTTTTCTTTTTCTTTTCTTTTCTTTTTTATTTTTAGACAGGGTCTTGCTCTATCACCCAGGCTGGAGCACAGTGGCACAATCTCCACTCACTGCAACCTCCACCTCCCAGGTTCAAGCGATTCTCCTACCTCAGCCTCCCAAGTAGCTGGGATTACAGGCGCCCGCCACCACGCCCAGTTAATTTTTGTATTTTTAGTAGAGATGGGGTTTCACCATGTTGACCAGGCTGGTCTCAAACTCCTGACCTCAGGTGATCCCCCCACCTCAGCCTCCCAAAGTGCTGGGATCACAGGCATGAGCCCCCGCGCCAGGCCACATTTCCTTTTCGTGTGGATTTTGGTCTCATCTCTCTGGTGGTTTCCATCTATGTTAAGCAGAACCAGGGAAACCGGCAACAAAAAGATGATGCAATTGAGCCATCAGGGGCAGCAAATGACAAAAGGAAGTTTACGTAGAGCGATTGTAGCTTCCAGAAAGGGCAAGGGCAAGGCTGGACAAGGCAGCTTAGCTGCCCAGGAACTAGGTCTCCTGGATGCTGGATACAGACTCCTGGATGGTATGGCAGAAGCCAGAACTCCCAGCTCAGTGCTCCCTGATGACAAGGCATAGGAGGGATTAGACAGGAGTTCTTAACCTGGGTTTGGGAGTCTTCAATGGGAAAATTCCATTGTGATTTTTCACTGCCTTTAGCCGAAATGTATCGTCTTCTCTTTGTAACGTGGTCTTATCCATCACAGTCTTATTAGTACTTGCAACTTTCTCTGCAGTGGAAGTCATGTGTTTTGTTTGTTTGTTTTTTATTGAGACAGAGTCTCTCTCTGTTGCCCAGGCTGGAGTGCAGTGGCGCAGTCTCGGCTCACTGCAAGCTCCGCCTCCCGGGTTCACGCCATTCTCCTGTCTCAGCCTTGCGAGTAGCTGGGACTACGGGCGCCCGCCACCGCGCCCGGCTAATTTTTTGTATTTTTAGTAGAGACGAGGTTTCCCCGTGTTAGCCAGGATGGTCTCGATCTCCTGACCTCATGATCCACCCATCTCGGCCTCCCAATGTGCTGGGATTACAGGTGTGAGCCACCGCGCCCGGCCAGTCACTGGTATTTTTAAATTTTCTTTTCTTTTCTTTTCTTGAGACAGGGTCTCGCTCCGTTGCCCAAGCTAGAGTGCAGAGGCACAATCAGAGCTCATTGCAGCCTTGACCTTCCCAGTTCAAGTAATCCTCCTGCCTCAGTTTCCCAAGTAGCTGGAACCACAGGCACACACCACCACATCTGGCTAACTTTCTAATTATTTTTATTTTATTTTATTTTATTTTATTTCATTTTATTTCATTTTGAGACAGAGTCTCACTCTGACCCCCAGGCTAGAGTGCAGTGGCACAATCTCGGTTCACTGCAACCTCTGCTTCCAAGGTTGAAGTGATTCTCATGCCTCAGCCTCCCAAGTAGCTGGGACTACAGTCACATACCACCAGGCTCGGCTAATTTTTTTGTATTTTTAGTAGAGATGGGCTTTTGCCATGTTGACCAGGCTGGTCTCAAACTCCTGGCCTCAAGTGATCCACCCATCTTGGCCTCCCAAAATGCTGAGATTACAGGCGTTAGCCACGGCACCCTGCCTAACTTTCTAATTTTTATAGAGACAGGGTCTCGGTACGTTGCTCAGGCTGGTCTTGAACTCCTGGCCTCGAGCAATCCTCCTGCCTCAGCCTCCTAAAGTGCTGGAATTACAGCCGTGAGCCACCTCCACCCAGCCAATCACCGGTATTTTCATATCAAATTACAGTAGTTGCAGACATCTCAAAATATAATTCTTACTGCTGCTCCAAAACTACAGTACTTATGAGACCTGCTGCTAGATTATGTTATTTGATGCATTTATAAAGAGGCACATCTATGACTAGATCATGCATTTTTAATATTTTATTAATTATATTTTAATGTCATGTGTTTCCTTGGTAATCCTACGTATTTTATTGCTTGAATTTGAAACATTTTGTCCAATAGGACCACAGGTATCACCAGACAACCAAAGGGGTCCCTGGCCCATGAGGGCACAAGACCCCTGCCCACCTCCTCTCCTTTCTTGTTTTCTGTGCAACAGCCGAGATTTGGGGGCTAGGATGGCGGGGGCGGGTGATGCAGAAAAAAAGTTCCAGCCAGAACTCTATACGCCAGGCCCCATAGGGAGACAAGAGGAGGAGAAAGCGCCTGGCTATGCCTCAGTGGCTTGCCTGTTGTGACTCAGCTTCTTTTGGAAAAACTGGGGGTGTTGGCAGGAGAGGCTGTAGGCGCAGTACAGCAGGGGCCCAGCGCACAATTAGGAGTCCCTCATCTAAAGGCTGAGGCTGCACCCTTGGCCTTGAGAAATGCATTGCTGGCAAAGGGGCTCAGAACCACACCCTCCCTGAACCTTCAAGAAGGTTCTTCACCCCCAAGACGAACTGGGGAGGCCCCTGATTTCTGTCTTTGCTCCCTTGAGCCTCCAGTTCCCCTCCTTCCTGGGGATTCAGTGAAACTGTTTGGAGTTTGGGAATTGAGAGACCCAGACTGTCTTCGTTTTAGGAGACACAATAATTGACCCAGGCAATCATTTTGTACCCGGGACCTGCTTGACGTCTGGTGAAGCCTGTGGACTCCGCTCAGATTAGTGTTTTTAAATGAATAAAATAGGCCAGGCATGGTGACTCATACCTGTAATCCTAGCACTTTGGGGGGCTGAGGCAGGTGGATCACTTGAGGTCAGGAGTTCAAAACCAGCCTAGCCAACATGGTGAAACCCTGTCTCTACTAAAAATACACACGCAAAAAAAAATTAGCCAGGAATGGTGGCGGGTACCTCCCAGCTACTCAGGAGGCTAAGGCAAGAGAATTGCTTGAACCCAGGAGGCAGAGGTTGTAATGAGCCAAGATTGCACCACTGCACTCCAGCCTGGGCAACAGAAGAAAACTCCGTCTAAAAAAAAAAAAAAAAAAAAAAAAAGTAAAATAAAATACACAGAGCTACAAAGGAAACCAATGGTATTGTAAAACTGGCTGGGTGCGCTGGCTCAAAAACCAGTAATCCCAGCCCTTTGGGAGGCCAAGGTGGGAGAATCGCTTGAGGCCAAGAGTTTGAGGTCAGCCTGGGCAACATGGTGAGACCTCATCTCTATAAAACATTTTAAAATTAGTCGAGCATAGTGGCTTATGCCTGTAATCCCAGCATTTTGGGAGGCTGGGGTGGGAAGATTGCTTGAGCCCAGAAGTTGGAGGCTGCAGTGAGCTATGACTGCACCACCGCACTCCAGCCTGGCTGATGGAGTAAGATCCTGCCTCTGAAAATATATATATATTAAAAACTGATTTGTGACATGGGAGCAAGGCAATAATAAATGTCCTTCTTTATTAATAAATATAAAGAACAGTATCAAACCGAGGGTTTAAAGAGACCATAATTTTAAAGTTAAGATGAAGATAAACAGTATTTTGAGACATCTACAGCCACCCTAACGAGAAGTGAAGAGCTTTGATTTTTGCTGGGAGCAAACAGAGGCAGTGGTGCTACTGAGGTCTGCGGCCTCTATTCATATCAGATAGAAAGTGAAAACCAAGTGGCAATTGTTTTCCTGTCCGATTTCACAGGCCCCGGTTAGAAACCCCTACCTTTAATCTTTCCATGCCCCAGTGTTCTCCTCCATAAAATGGGCTTCCTGATACTTACCTCACAGCCTTAGTGTGATGAACATATGAGATGACAAAGGCAGAAGCATTTGTGTTGTTGGGGAAGGTACCTAACTGTGAGGATTTACTAGCTTACTTCGTTTTTAAATATAACTTCAACTTTTAATTTTAGATTCAGGCAGCATATATGCAGGTTTGTTACGTAGGTATAGTGACTGACACTGGGATTTGGGATCCAAATGATCCCATCACACAGGTGGTGAGTAGAGCATCAATAGGTCATTCTTCAATCCTTGCCTCCCTCCCGCTCTCCTCCATCTAGTAGTACCCAGTGTCTATTGTTTCTATCTGTATGTCTGTCTGTACCCAATATTTAGCTCCCACTTATAAGTGAAAATATGTGGTATTTGGTTTTCTGTTTCTATGTTAATTCACTTAGAATAATGGCCTCCAGCTGCATCCATGTTGCTGCAAAGGATGTGATTTCATTCTTTTTTATGGCTATATAGTATTCCATGGTGTATATGTACCACATTTTCTGTTTTTTGGCTTTTTTTTTTTAAGACAGGATCTCACTCTGTCACCTAAGCTGGGGTGCAGTGGTACAATCACCGCTTCCTGCAGCCTTGACCTCCCCAGCTCAAGCGATCCTCCTGCCTTAGCCCTGAGGGTAGCTAGGACTACAGGCACACATCACCATGCCCAGCTAATTTTTAAATGTTTTTGTAGACATGGGGCCTTGCTATATTGCCCAGGCTGATTTCAAACTCCTGGGCTCAAGCTGTCCTTCCACCTTGGCTTCCCAAAGTGCTGGGATTATAGGTGTGAGCCACTGTACCTGGCCTGTACCACATTTTCTTTATCTAATCCACAACTGATGGCCACCTAGGTTGATTCCATGTCTTTGCCATTGTGAATAACGCTGCAATGAATATACGGGTGCATGTGTCTTTTTGGTAGGATGACTTATTTTTCCCTTTGGGTATATACCCAGGAATAGTATGGCTGGGTTGAATAATAGTTCTAAGTTCTTTGAGAAATCTCCAAACTGCTTTCTACAGTGGCTGAACAATTAGCTTCTTTCTTATTCTTGGTTAGGAAAAGCCTAATAGCACCAAGACAGACAAGGTGACATGAGAGAAGCAAGCCTCTTTCTCGGGACATTGGCTGCAGCCTGTCCACCAGCCTCAGCAGCTTGTCCCTGCTTCCCCCCACAGCACCCAGGGAAGTCCTGGTTCCTGCCCTCAGCTCCTTCCTGCTCCTTCCTCAACCAAGCCGCCATGCCTGGTGGGTACAAAGGGGAGTGTGGGGACGATGTGGACCCTATGCCGTTCCTGGCACCTCCCGAAAAGGAGAGGATTGAAGCCATGAACAAGCCCTATGACATTAAGAGGTCCTGCTGGGTCAAAGATGAGAAGGAAGGCTTCGTCGCTGGGGAGATCCAGTCTGAACAGGGTGACCAAGTCACTGTGAAGACGGTCACCAACCAGGTGAGTGGGGCACGATTTCCAGCATGAAACCAAGTGGCAGGCACCCAGGCCTTTTCTAGGCATGCTCCCACCCAGAAGGCAGGGTGGCAGAAAGAGCAGGTGCCTCCGAGTCCCCTGTGCTGGGGTCAAATCCAGACTCACCTACACTCAAGCTGTGTGGCCCTGGGCAAGATGCATTCCCTCTCTGAGCTATATCACAATAGAGATTCCGAGACAGATCACATGAAAGCACTTCATAGACTCTAAGACAGTACCATGCATAAGGGATGATCGTGAGAGTTACTTATCTTTGATGTCTCAAACAGCTCTCAAGTGGAAGCTATTTTCTAAGCATGAGAGTGAGCATGTCACCATCAGCAATGTCACTGTGTGCCATGGCCCCTGGTGGCATGAGGGGCATGAGAGAGGGCACAGAACACCCTGGCTCACTGGGTGACCTCTTCAGCTGCATGAGAACAGATGGTGGTTTCCAGGTCCCTTGGAGCATGGTGGTGGTGTGCTGGATGTGATGGCTTCTGATGGCTTTTAACGGGTTGCAAGGACCCAACCTGGCTTGTGATGGCTTGCAGGGACTCAACCTGGCTTACCATGGCTAGCAAGGACCCAACCTGGCTTCTCATGGATTGCAGGGATCCAGCCTGGCTTGTGATGGTTTGCAAGGACCCCAACACTAAACAATGAGGGATTTTACAGCCAGTTGTTAAGCCTTGGGTAGCTTGCCATCAGCCATGATGGAAGTATTTACACCATGGAAATGGGAACATGCTGTAAATCAGGGATGCTTCCCCCCAGACAGCTGGTTTACCAACCCACCCTTCTCTCTGCTGGCCCACACTACATCTGACTGTGAGATATGACTTGAGAGAGTGGATAGAAAATTTGGTTTATTAGGCTGGGTGTGGTGGCTCACACCTATAATCCCAGCACTTTGGGAGACCGAGACAGGAGGATTACTTGGGCTCAGGAGTTTGAGACCGGCCTGGGCAACTTGGTGAGACCCTATCTTTATTTTTTAAAAATAAGAACAATTTTTATTAGAATTTTTAAAATTTGGTTTATTTTAAATGGTTAAGGGCAGGGGTCTCTTGTATTCTTGGCAGACCCCTGGTGAGGCACTTGACACTTTGTTTAATCCTTTCGGCAATCTTATGTGGTAGGATTTATTGACCCTATTTTGCAGAGAAGGAAAAATCAGGATCAAGGGCACTTTAGGTGACCTGTGCACGTTGCAAAAATAGCAAATGATGAACTGGGATTCAAACCCACTGTATCTGGCTCATATGCCCATGCCCCTTCTATGTCACCATTCCATCTCTCCACGGTGGGCTGCCAAGAGGGAGGCATGAGCCATCGCACCCGGCCACTTTTCCATTTAAGAAAAAGGACATTACCCTGATCCCTCCAAACCGCCTTTAAGGATAAAATTGAAAGCAAGCAAGCAAAGAAGACAAAAACAAAAAAGAAAACAAAAAACCACAGAGCAATGAGTGTTCAGCAATAAATATGTTAGCACCTGTGCGTGTTCAGCAATAAATATGTTAGCACCTGCGAGGTCCATTCCTGGTTAATTTCTTGATTAAAAGAAGTCAGAGGCCAGGCTCGGCAGCTCAAGCCTGTAATCCCAGCACTTTGGGAGGCTAATACAGGCAGATCGCTTGAGACTAGGTGTTTGAGACCAGCTGGGCAACATAACGAGGCTCCATTTCTACAAAAAATTAGCCAGGTGTGGTGGTGCATCCCTGTACTCCCAGTTACTTAGGAGGCTGAGCCAGGAGGATCGCTTGAGCCCAGGAAGTTGAGGCTGCAGTGAGCTAGGATTGCACTGCTGCACTCCAGCCTGGGTGACAGAGAGAAACCTTGTCTCAAAAAAAAAAGGAAGCCAGAGACCTCAGTGATCAGAACTGGCAACAGCTGTATTTTTCTCTGCGCCTGGCTTCGAGAGGAGCAGTGGTAAAAAGATGAGGCTACGGTTGGGTGGAAATGGATTTGAACGAAAGTCAAGCTTAATTCCCAGGAGAAACAGTTTTCAGAGAGGAGAGTGCTGCAGTGTCGTGAGAAATGATGGGTGATGATAGTGGAGCCCCAGGGTGCATCCTTGGATGCACATTTAAGGACAACACAATTTCCTTGAGTATCTGCAGCAGACAGGGCTGGGCAGCCGGGTTTGGGACAGAAAAGATGGAGCCTGTGGCGCTGGCTTCCCTGGCTCCTAAAATACAGGCCAAGTTTCCCATTCCTCTGATGAAAGCGAAGTGCCTGCACGTGGACAAGGACCAGCGATCTGGAAACCCCTGGAAATGAATTCAGAATAAAACCCAGCTTGAGGCCAGGCATGGTGGCTCATGACAGTAATCCCACCACTTTGGGAGGCTGAGGAGGGCGGATCACCTGAGGTCAGGAGTTTGAGACCAGCCTGGCCAACATGGTGAAACCCCATCTCCACCAAAAATACAAAAATTAGTCAGGTATGGTGGCCTGCGCCTCTAATCCCAGCTACATGGGAGGCTGAGGCAGGAGAATTGCTTGAACCCAGGAGGTGGAGGTTGCAGTGAGTTGAGATCATGCCACTGCACTCCAGCATAAGTGACAGAGTGAGACTGTCTCAAAAAAACAAAAACAAACAAAAAACAGCTCGATTTACTAAGGGTGTGGTAACCATTACAGGGAGGGGGGCGTAGATTTTCCAGAACTGTCAAGATTTGAAATTATCTGCCTATTGTTCTCATATATTATTAAAAGTCCCAGAAATCCTAGTACGGATTCAGGTCTCACATCTAAGGCTGAAAAGATATTTGTTTTCTAGATCGTATGTCTTCAGCTTTGATCCCAGATGCTGGAGATCTTAAGAGATTCTTAAGAGCTGGCACTAGTTTTTGTTTTTTTGTTTTGTTTTGTTTTTTCTTGCTCTATCACCCAGTCTGGAGTGCAGTGGCATGATCTCTGCTCACTGCAACCCCTGCCCCCTGGGTTCAAGTGATTCTTCTGCCTCAGCCTCCCAAGTAGCTGGGATTACAAGTGTGCGCTACCACGCCCAGCTAATTTTTGTATTTTTAGTAGAGACAGGGTTTCGCCATTTTGGCCAGGCTGGTCTCGAACTCCTGACCTCAAGTGATCCACCCACCTCGGCCTCCTAAACTGCTGGGATTACAGGCGTGAGCCACCACACCCAACCTAGTTTTCATTTATAGATGAAGAAATTAGGGTGCAGCATGGGGAAGAGATCTGCCCACATGGCACGGGCGTGAACACACCTACTGATGAACACTCTTTGCTGTTTTCTTTTTTTTCTTCTTTTCTTGCTTACTTTCAATTTTATCTTTGAAGGTGGCTTGGAGGGAGCAGGGGAATGTCTTTTTTTCAAGTGGAACAGTGACTACATGTAGTGGCTCACACCGTAACACTTTTGGGGGCCAAGATGGGAGGATCATTGGAGGCCAAGAGTTCAAGACCAGCATGGGCAACATAGCAAGACCTTATCTCTAGAAAAAAATTTAAAAATTAGCCAGGCGTGGTGGTGTGCACCTGTAGTCCCAGCTACTCGGGAGGCTGAGGCAGGAGGATGGCTTGAGCCCAAGAGATCGAAGCTGCAGTGAGCTATGATTGTACCACTGTACTCCAGCCTGGGCAACAGAGCAAGATTATGTCTCAAAAAATTAAATTAAATTAAAAATTTTTTAATGGAAGTTTGGCTGGTCTGAAGGTAGTGAATTATCTCAATTGATTGTTCATGGTCAGTTACAGATCAAAATCCTTGTTCCACTCTTCCCCCCACCCTTCTCATTACTACACTTAGTCTTTTTTTTAAAAAAAGAGAGAAGTGGAAAAGCTCATTGCTATTTCAAAATCACCGCTAACTCTCAAGGCAGAGAGCCAAGAGTCACACCTCTGCAAAGTGTCCATGGGATCAAAGAGTAAGCTCTGATCATCTATCAGGATGGATTTGGCTGGAAGAGAAGCACAGCCCAGAGGTTCTCTGTAACATAGGGAGGGAACGTCATAGTTTATAAGTTATTTTTACATGATTCCACTTAAGTTCATATAATTCTCCCAGCAACCTGCCAAGGAGGCTACTGTCATCTCAACTTCAGAGAGGAGGCAGTTGAAGCTGCATTGGCCTCAGAAGTGCCTCCCTATCCCAGGACACACAGGGGGACCAGGACTTGGGTCCACTGGATGCTCCACTCCATCTCCTTCTGGGACTCCAGAAGGTGTGTGGTGACCTGGGCCAGATGCCCCATGCCTGGGACAGCACTATTTCCTCATGTCTGTGCTGCTGTGTCTTGACATCCCCAGACACTCACTGTGAAGAAGGATGATATCCAGCAGATGAACCCACCCAAATTCTACCAGGCCAGCGACATGGCAGACATGACCTTCCTGAATGAGGCCAGTGTCCTAGACAATCTGCGCCAACGCTACACCAACATGAGGATCTATGTGAGTGCCGGGGATGGGGTGAGTGGGGGGAGGAAGGAGTGGCTGCAGATCTTCTGCTCTTCTTTTGATGAGGAGGGGGGTGGCTACTCCACCCTCCCCTGCTCCCAGTACACATTATGACTTAGACAAAGGCACAGGGACCACGTTTCTGACATGTTAGAATGTCCACTCAAAGCCTTTGGCATCTCAGTAATGGCACCATCTCCACGAGCAGCTGAAACACCTTTTGCTGAGGCTGTCACCCGAAAATCTTCCTCCTCATGTTCCTCCCCTCTTCCTCAAACTCTCAAATCAAAACATCATTTTTCCCCTAGTGACTTCATGTGCCATTATTAGAAGTCCATCCATCCATCTATCCATTCATCCATCTATCCATTCATTCATCCATCCATCCATCCAAACATCCATCCATCCAAACATTCATCCATCCAAACATTTATCCATCCAAACATCCATCCATCCATCCAAATATCTACCCATCCATCCAAACATCTATCCATCAACCCAAACATCCATCCATCCATCCATCCATCCATCCATCCACCCACCCATCCATCCATCCATCCAAACATCTATCCATCAATCCATTCATCCATCTATCCAAACATCCATCCATACATACATTCAAACATCTATCCATCAGTCCAAACATCCAAACATTCATCTACCTATCCAAACATCCATCCATCCATCAACCAAACATCCATCCATCCATCCACTCATCCACCCATCCAAACATCCAAATATCCATCCATCCATTCAATCATTAATCAAAACACTCATCCACCCATCCATCCAACAAACATTGAGGAAATGTGATTTAACTGTAGCCTGAGGCACTTAGGAAGGACAACCAACTGCATCCTTGA
Source organism: Hylobates moloch (assembly GCF_009828535.3). Classification (NCBI taxonomy): domain Eukaryota; kingdom Metazoa; phylum Chordata; class Mammalia; order Primates; family Hylobatidae; genus Hylobates; species Hylobates moloch. The sequence continues at coordinate 98,706,706 of NW_026652276.1, forward strand.
AGAAGTTCAGTTTCACTTTGTCTGACATGATGACCAGAGTGAGTTACAATCAGTCCCCTGAGTGTCTTGGAAATCTTAAGACAGAAAGATGATTTCCTGAAGGTGTTACAGCTTAACTCCCAAAATGGGTTGTCTAAGGACGTGTTGGTGTTTGTCTCTCTAGATGTCTTTATTTAAAAGGAAAGAGGCTTATCTGGTAGGAATAGGTGAGGTGCAGCCTGATTCCCAGGCCAGGAGCTGCCAGGGGTTCCCCTTCCCTGGGTCTATGGTTGTAGTCAAGAGGGCTTCTGTGACCCCAGATTCATCCTCCTTTAATACTACTACTGTAGTTCTAGATTCAGGCCCCAGCAGTACCATAGCCCCAGGTGTTGCTGGAAGGTCTCTGAAAAGCTCTTGAAGATATTTGCTAGGTCTGGAGGTTAGCAGGGCATCCTTGGACCCCAGGTCTAGAAAGAGCCACACCCACCCCCGGCTGAACCTAGAGCCTGGGCTGAGAATGTCAAGGTGCAGGCTCAAAGGTCAAGCTCAGGACCAGGGCTTACCTGGGGCTGCTCTGCCCACAAGCCCTTGTTCCTCCTGGGTGACCACATCATGACTTTGGGCCAAGGGACTGCAGGCTTTGTGGAGTATAGCCTGAGAGACCAGGGCAGGGAGTCCCCTCCTACATTAAAGCACCTCGATAGAGCCACTAATGCAACAACTCTAGCTGGCAAGGGCTGCTCCCGTGATCCCAGCTGCTTCTCTCTCAATTCCTCCTGACCACAGCAGGGAGGTAACTGGCTTCCAGGATGCTGTCTGCCCCCGCCCCTCAGCTGAGACAGGCTGGAGGGGAAGAGTGACTCTGTGGCTGGAGTCCCAGGATGAGACATTGTGTGTCATACTCTCAGCTGTTCCACTGGGTTTTCTTCATCGTCTCTTTGCCTTTTTTCCTGTGGATCAGTTTGTACTTAATAAGTTTCCTTTTGAAAATTCAACATATCCAAGTTATGCTAAGGAGAAGCTGGTGGCAGGGAGAGGGGTGGATAGGGAGCAGTTATTCTTACTTGGTTCAAAATGGAAGCGTTTAAAGTTGAACTGAAACCAAGTACTTGGTGGAGGCTTTAGAGGTCAATGTGACTGTCCAGCAAGGAGAAGGGAAATTTAAGATTTGTAGATTTGGCCATTTCCTGTCTTCACTTATTCTTCCTGCTCTTAATTTATTTAATGATGTAATTGGTTTTTCTGGGGTTTGTTTGTTTGTTTGTTTGTTTGTTTGAGATGGAGTCTCGCTCTATCGCCCAGGCTGGAGTGCAGTGGCATAGTCTCAGCTCATTGCGACCTCCGTTTCCTGGGTTCAAGCGATTCTCCTGCCTCAGCCTCCTGAGTACTGAGATTACAAACATGCGCTACCACACCCAGCTAATTTTTGTATTTTTAGTAGAGACAGGGTTTCACCATGGCAGTCATGCTGGTCTCGAACTCCTGACCTCGTGATCCGCCCACCTCAGCCTCCCAAAGTGCTGGGATTACAGGCGTAAGCCACTGCGCCTGGCCTTTCTGTTGTTTTGTTTTAAACAGGGTGATTTCTTACAAAATCGCAATCTTGGAGTGAAAAGAAAGTTGGGGTCTCTTTTTAAGAGTAGGTCAAGGCTGGGCACAGTTTCTCATGCCTGTAATCCCAGCACTTTGGGAGGCCAACGTGGGTGGATTGTTTGAGAACAGGAGTTCATGAGAAGCCTGAGCAACACGGCAAGACTCCCATCCCTACAAAAACAATTTTTTAATTATCCAGGCTTAGTGGGCACATACCCGTAGTCCCAGCTACTTGGGATGTTGAGGTGGAAGAATCACTTGAGCCCAGGAGGTCAAGGCTGCAGTGAGCTATGATCGCACCATCGCACTCCAGCCTGAGAGACAGAGCAAGGCTCTGTCTCTAAAAAAAAAAAAAGAAAAGAAAAAGGAAAGAAAAAAAGAGAAAGAAAGAAAAAAACAGGTGGTCAAACCTAGCTGCCAAAAGTAGGGAACTGCATCCACACAGTGAAGATTCCACAGCTTTTGAATCACCCCAGAAATCTCTCAATAGACTCTCAGGGAAAGCCAGATATATTAAGTGGCAAAAGCAAGATATAAAACAGTGCTATAGGCTGGGCGCAGTGGCTCACACCTGTGATCCCAGCACTTTGGGAGGCCGAGGTGGGTGGATCCCTTGAGGTCAGGAGTTTGTGACCAGCCTGGCCAATATGGTGAAACCCCATCTCTACTAAAAATACAAAAATTAGCCGGGCATGGTGGTATGCACCTGTAGTCTCAGCTACTCAAGAGGCTGAGGCAGGAGAATCACTTGAATCCAGGAGGCAGAGGTTGCAGTGAACCGAGATGGCACCATTGCACTCCAGCGTGAGTGACAGAGTGAGACTCCATCCACAAAATATATATGAATTTAAAAAACCATGGAAGGGAGTAAAAGAAACTAGTCCAGCATTTACCTGTGGTGAGGGTAGGGGTGGGCATGGAGCAAGTGGAGGGACTTTTGCAGTATATATGTTACCACAGTGACAGTGTTACCTATTCAAATACAGATGGACCCCAACTTACAATGGTTCAAGTTAATGATTTCCGACTTTATGGTGGGGCAAAAGCAATACACATTCATTGCCCTCCTCGATTTATGATCAAACCCATCGTATGTTGAAAATATCATAAATTGACTTCCAATACGATATTTTCAACATATGATGGGTTTATCTAGATGTGACCCCATCCTAAGCTGAGGAGTGTCTTAATTAAACCAAAAGAAAACAAAAACAAATATATATTAAAGAGAAGCCTCATTTAGCTTAATGAATACAGACTCAGATAGTCATAAGATTTTGCCTCCAGAAGGCTGGGTTTTGTTGTTTCTGTTGCCCAGGTTGGAGTACGGTGGCACGATCTTGGCTCACTGCAACCTCTGCCTCCCAGGTTCAAGCGATTCTCCTGCCTCAGCCTTCCAAGTAGCTGGGATTACAGGGGTGCACCACCATGCCCGGTTAATTGTTTCGTATTTTTGGTAGAGACAGGGTTTCACCATGTTGGTCAGGCTGGTCTCCAACTCCTGACCTCAGGTGACCCACCCACCTCGGCCTCCCAAAGTGTTGGGATTACAGGCGTAAGCCACCACACCTGGCAGAAAGCTTACCTTCTTCACAGCTTGCTCTATGATAAGCTGGGGCCTGAAGGGAACTCCGCTGGGGGAAGAGGCTACCAGGAGGAAAAATCAGCTGACCATCTTCCCTCCCTCCCACCAGACCTACTCGGGCTTGTTCTGCGTGACGGTCAACCCCTACAAGTGGCTGCCCATCTATGGGGCCCGTGTGGCTAACATGTACAAGGGCAAGAAGCGCACAGAGATGCCGCCTCACCTCTTCTCCATCTCTGACAACGCCTACCACGACATGCTCATGGGTGCGTCAGGGTGGGCTCTGCTGGGGCAGGGGTGGCGGGAGACAAGCCTTCCTTTGCCATTGCGGCTCCAGATGCATTAAGACCTTGTGATACCTGATCCTAACCCTGACCCTGCACTACCAGTTGAAGTTCTTTGCTAAATTTTGAGCAGCAGCTGCTGCTACCAGGTGCCAGGGCTCAGTGAGTGTGCTCGGCACTTGCTAGGCACCAGCCGTACCTTATACCCTATCTCATTTAAGTTTCACAAACCCGTGGGATGCCAAGGTAAGTAGATAAGTAACTTGCTCGGAGCTCAATACTCTTAACCATTACCTCTATGATCTTTGCTGCATGTTATAGTGATTCCTCTAAGTGATTTTTTTCTTTATTTTGAGATGGAGTTTCGCTCTTCTCTCCCAAGCCGGAGTGCAATGGTGCAATAGCTCACTGCAACCTCCACCTCCCAGGTTCAGGCGATTCTCCTGCTTCAGCCTCCCAAGTAGCTGGGATTACAGGCATGTGCCACCACACCCAGCTAATTTTTGTATTATTAGTAGAGATGGGGTTTCATCATGTTGGCCAGGCTGGTCCTGAACTCCTGACCTCAGGTGATCCACCGATCTCGGCCTCCCAAAGTGCTGGCTTTACAGGCGTGAGCCAATGTGCCCAGTCATGATTTTTTTTTAAGAGATGGGGTCTTTGTTGCCCAGGCTGGAGTGCAGTGGTGCAATCTTAGCTCACTGCAGTCTAGAACTTCTGGGCTCAAGCAGTCCTCCTGCTTCAGCTTCCTGAGTAGCTGAGACTATAGGAATGCATCACTATGCCCAGCTAATTTCTTAATGTTTTGTGGAGAAAGGGTTTCACCATCTTGCCCAGGCAGGTCTTAAACTCCTGGGCTCCAGCCTCAGCTTCCCCAAATGCTGGGATTACAGGCATGAGTCATGCTGTCCAGCCCTCTGTGATTTTTGTCCTCATTTCTCTTTATGTTGCTTAGGACTGGGTAACTTTATGGCCACTGTGGGCTGGTAGAAAGAGTGGCTGATAAATTCCTGATCCTTTCTGCAAGGGTGTACACTGCAGGGATGGGCACGTGGCCACAGATCCCACAGGATCCTGAATTTTGGCCTCCAAGTGTAGCCAAGGCCACGATCTAAGCCGGGTGGAATTTGGGGAAGTGCTGACTGGCTGGGGCATTGTCGAATGCGTAGTTTCTAAATGTTTCCTAATTACACCTTCCTGTTTCTTGTTTTCTTCCCTACAGATCGTGAAAATCAGTCTATGCTAATCACGTAAGTGTCTCTTCCATCTCTCAGTCTATACACATATAATTAGATCTGTGTCTTACACATATAATTAAGCCTTCTTAGAATTAATTGCGGGACTTTGTTTGGAACTCTGCAGCAGTGAGTGGGCTTCAGGGCGGGTGAGGCTGCACATGCTAAACTGATGGGGTGGCTTCCCTGTCCCCAGGACCTCCCCAACTGCCTGTCTGTCCTAGCTAGGGGGCAAAATGCGAACAGAAATGTGTACCTTTGAGGCCAGGTGTGGTGGCTCACACCTGTAATCCCAGGGCTTTGGGAGGCTGAGGCAGGAGGATTGCTTGAACCCAGGAGTTTGAGACCAGCCTGGGCAACATAGTGAGACCCTGTCTCTACAAAAAATTAGCCAGGTGTGGTGGTGCACACCTGTAGTCTCAGCTACTCAGGAGGCTAAGGCAGGAGGATTGCTTGAGCCCAGGAGGTTGAGGCTGCAGTGAGCTATGATCACACCACTGCACTCCAGCCTGGATGACAGAGCAAGACTCTCTCTCAAAAAAAAAAAAGAAAAGAAAAGAGCTTTTTTTTTTTTTTGAGATGGAGTCTTGCTCTGTCACCCATGCTGGAGTGCAGCCTCCGCCTCCTGGGTTCAAGCGATTCTGCTGTCTCAGCCTCCTGAGTAGCTGGGATTACAGGCACATGCCACCATACCTGGCTACTTTTTGTATTTTTAATAGAGACGGGGCTTCACCATGTTGGCCAGGCTGGTCTCGAACTCCTGACCTAAGGTGACCCTCCCACCTTGGCCTCCCAAAGTGCTAGGATTACAGGCATGAGCCACTGTGCCCGATTAATTTTTGTATTTTTAGTAGAAACGGGGTCTCACCATGTTGGCCAGGCTGGTCTTGCTCCTTTTCTCTGCAGCTGACCACCCCTCTTCCTGCTTCTCTTGTCCACTCTTTTTTTCCACCTACAGCGGAGAATCTGGTGCTGGTAAGACTGAGAACACGAAGAAGGTCATCCAGTACTTTGCCAACATTGGAGGAAGTGGCAAACAGACCACAGATAAGAAGGTAGAGCCGACCGGGTGGGCCCATATTTCCCATCTTCAGGCTTCTGTGACACACACAGTGGCGGCCATTCAGTCTTCACAGCTGCTCACACCTTAGGGCCATTTTACAGATGAAGAGACTGAGGCTTAGAGAGAAGTGACTTGGGTGGGGTCACACAGGGAGAAGGTGGCTATAGATCAAGATCTCCTCCCCAAGGACTTGCTCTGCTGCCCCAGGCCATGTCTGCCTCCAGAAGGACAGGTAGCAGAGCCCCTTGTTCTTGGCAGAGGAGAAACGGGAAAGTTTGCTGCCTGTTAAGTGGCCTCTGCAGGCCCTGGCTGCCCAAGGGGCACAAAGAGCCTTAGCTGGGCAGCCAGCTAAGGCAGCTGTAAAAGGCTGACAGCGGCCAGGCGCAGTGGCTCATGCCTATAATCCCAGTACTCTGGGAGGCTGAAGTGGGAGGGTCGCTTGAGTCCAGGAGTTCAAGACCAACCTGGGCAACATAGCAAGACACCATCTCTACAAAAAACTTTAAAAATTAGCTGGGAGTGGTGGCATGTGCCTATAGTCCCAGCTACTCAGGAGGCTGAAGTGGGGGGATCACTTGAGCCCAGGAGTCGGAGGCTGCAGTGAGCCGAGATCGTGCCACTGCACTCCAGCCTGGGCAACAGAACAAAACTGTCTCGAAAAAGGGGTGGGGGGATGTGTAGGGAGGGATTTCAGACTTGCTCAGGGGGCTCTCTGCCAACAGCAAAGTGAGGAAACAGTAGCTAGGGATCAAGTCCAAGTGGCTGCCCATGTCCCCAGGTGCCCCTCCCAGTGTCACGGAGCCACAGAGGGACAGACACTGTCAGGCAGTGGCCCTCATCGCAGGTTACTACATGTAGCCCCTCTGGCCCTGATTTTCTGGCCGCCCCAAGGCCATTCTCCTCCTGGGTTCCCAGCACATGAGCCACTGTCATTTGCAAGCCCAGTCCCTCAGCCCTGGGCTCCCAGGCAGCAGCCAACTGCTCGACTGACTTTGGGTTTCTTTCTGCGTCAGGGGTCTCTGGAGGATCAAGTCATCCAGGCAAACCCCGTGCTGGAGGCCTTCGGGAACGCCAAGACCACCAGGAACAACAACTCCTCTCGCTTTGTAAGTGTGGGGACCACATGAGAGGCCCCCTGGGTGGTGGGACAGGTGTCACGACCCCGCCCCAGGTAAAGAAATTGAGGCTGGTTTAAATTAGGGTGAAAGGGGTGGGGCAAGTGAAGACATCCCCTTCCCAGAGAAGGTGAAGGCACAGCAATCAGAATCAAATCGGCAATGAGGAAAAACTACTTCAAAAGACAAATAATCCCTCGTGGAATTCAGATCAAGGTTTGAAGACTCTTCCTAGCCAGTCCAATTGGCCTCAACACCAAGAACTACAAATTGCAAATTTAACAGGTCATTTTGTATCAAAAGATCAATTATGAAGCATCTAGAATTTTTCAACTGTACGAAAACATTCTCTGGGTTCTGCAGAGACCCAGACAGAGTTAACTTTTTTTTGTTTTGATTTTTTTCCCCTCAGAAATTGGTTTTCTTTGATGTACCCAAGTGTTAGTGTTACATTTCTCAATAAAGAAAAAAAAATCTCCATTAGCATAAAAGAAGGAGTCTGGGCACAGTGGCACACTCCTGTAATCCCAGCACTTTGGGAAGACAAGGCAGGAGGATCCCTTGAGCCCAGGAGTTTGAGACCAGCCTCGGCAACAGAGCGAGACCACCCCCCATCTCTATAAACAATAAAAATTAGCCGGGCATGGCCATGCATGCCTGTAGTCCCAGCTACTGAGGAGGCTAAGGTGGGAGGATCACCTGAGCCCAGGAAGTCAAGGTTGCAGTGAGCCGAGATTATGCCACTGCACTCCAGCCTGGGTAACAGAGTAAGACCCCCTATCTCAGGGGGGATAACAAGCATCTAATCAGCAAACAGAACCCTCTTTAGTATTAATATTTAAGTCAAGCAGCTTTGATGCAGAACCTTGGCAACAGTGATGGTGGAGGGGCTGGGAGATCACCTGGGGAGACAGATTCACAGCAGCGAGAAGCTGCAACCTCCTTCCAGGCTGGAGGGACATAAGAGAGGTGCTGTCCTAGGGTGCTAGTTGGTTCTTAAACCCCTGCAGCTGTCTGGCGGGAGCTGTAGTCACAGAGGCACCCAGCACCACCTGAGACGCCAACTAGAGAGGAGCAATGCCCTGGCCTCGTCTCCCTCACTCCCGGGTCTCCTCTGGGACTTCCCATTGGCAGAGCCCAGTGAGCTTGCACAGAGCCTGGGAAAACAGGGCTGGCAGGGGGGTGAGGGGAGGAACAGAGGTGAGTATACACAGGCCAAGGAGCAGCCGAGGTAGAGAGAGAGAGTCCTGTTTCCGGGAGAATTTATTGATGGCTCTATCGTGCAAGCCAGAGAGAAGAATGACATGGAAGGCTCCCGATAAAGAGGCATGGGAGGTGCTCCAAATTCCCATGGTGCCTGGTCTCTATGCAGAATTCCAAAGGGTAGCAGCCCTCCTGCTGGGACTTCTCTCCCCTACAAAAGCCCCAAACCACAGACCCTAGATTTAGCTCTGAGACCTGTCCGTGTGTTTTTCTTTGTCTATCTTCGTGGGAAATCTGATACTCCAATAGAGCCAGGTTACATCCCCGCAGGCCCCGATCAGCAACCCTTGGCCAACTCTGGGCCACTTACTGCTCTAAAGCTGTGGACGACCTCCCTCCTGATCCCTCCCCTCTCTTCCCTGCTCAGGGCAAGTTCATCCGAATCCACTTTGGAACCACAGGGAAGCTGGCTGGAGCTGATATCGAGAGCTGTAAGTCAGGCCCTCCTTGGAGGGTTTGTCTGGGCAGCTACATAATCTATGAGGCCTGGTGCAACATGAAAATGAAGGGCTTTTCTTAAAAAATATTAAGAATTTCAGGCCAGGCGAGGTGGCTTATGCCTGTAATCCTAGCACTTTGGGAGGCTGAGGCGGGGGGGTCGCTTGAGCCTAGGAGTTCAAGACCAGCCTGGGCAACATAGCAAGATCCCATCTCTACAAAAAATGTGAAAAATTAGCCTGGCATGGTGGTACATGCCTGTAGTCCCAGCTACTCAGGAGACTAAGGTAAGTGGATCGCTTGAGCCCAGGAGTTAGAGGCTGCAGTGAGCTTTAAGGAGAGAGGATTCCTGCTTTGAACCTGGGAGGCGGAGGTTGCAGTGAGCCAAGATCACTCCATTGCACTCCAGCCTGGGCAACAGAGCAAGACTCCATCTCAAAAAAATAAATAAATAAAAATAAGTGAATAAATAAATAATCACACCACTGCACTCCAGCCTGGGTAACGGAGCAAGACCCTGTCTCTAAAAATAATAATAATAATAATAATAATAATAATAATAAAGGAATTTCGAAACAGCAACAGAGGAGCATTAAGCCAAGTGGGAGGTCCTTCTGATTGCAGCCTGTTGGTGCCCAGGAGGCTGGCCCTGTTCCCAGTACTCCCCCTGTGGCAGTCAGGTCCCCGGAGGCTGCGTGTCTGGGAAGAGCGAAGCGTGGGGCTCACCACTGGTGACTGTTCTGGGCTTTATGGAGAGGAGATTCCTGCTTTGTATGGAGCCCTGAACTCCAGGGAAACAGCTGTGTACTCACCAGGATCTTCACTTCTTTTTCAGATCTCTTAGAGAAATCTCGTGTCATCTCACAGCAAGCAGCCGAGAGAAGCTACCACATCTTCTACCAGATTCTCTCAAACAAAAAGCCTGAACTTGTTGGTAAAGACCTTTATGTCTATCCACCTGCCCCTGACCTTGCTTTTCTTCTTTTCCATAAGGAAAGAATTTCCATGTGCAAGGAGTCTTGTGTCACTCCTAGGGTTCTGTGATAATGTCTTCAGTTTAAAGTGATATGAATGGGGCTGGGTGCGGTGGCTCACGCCTGTAACCCCAGGACTTTGGGAGGCAGAGGCAGGTGGATCACCTGAGGTCAGGAGTTCAGGACCAGCCTGGCCAACATGGTGAAACCCTGTCTCTACAAAAATACAAAAAAATTAGCCAGGCATGATGGCAGGTGCCTGTAATCCCAGCTACTCGGGAGGCTGACACAGGAGAATCAGTTGAACCTGGGAGGTGGAGGTTGCAGTGAGCCAAGATCACTCCACTGCACTGCAGCCTGGGCAACAGAGCAAGACTCTGTCTGAAGAAAAAAAAAAAGAAAAGTCATGTGAATGTGTTACAGGGAACTTTCTCAAAGTTATATTTGCACATTTCATCCTCATAGTAGCCAGATGAGGACCACTGTGGGCCCATTTCACAGATGAAGCTTTGAGTACCTGCAAAATCTGGGATATAAAACTGGGATGTGAGGCTTTAAACCCTTTATGTCTGCAACCTGCTGCCTCTGAGCCTGATACTCGGACACCACCACAGGGGTCAGCCCAAGACCATGATCAGCTCTGCCAGTGCTTGCATGCACAGTCCTAGCAGGCTCTCCTCTTGGCAGACACAGCCCACACCAGGCACACAGCTCAGAAAGTGGAGTACACTCACCCACTCAACTGGATGCCCTTGTGCAGGCACCAACATGCTCAACTGTCCACGGCAGACCTGCCCAGACATAAAGTGGGAGGAGGGATGAAGATTCAGTCTTACACACACACACCTCCTAACCCAGCCAGAAATAAGGGCATTGAGTAGCATTCCCCACCCACAGGTGGGCTTTATTTGTTTGGACAAAGTATACTTTTAAATTAACAGCATTTTGAAATTGGGAGACTTCACATAAAAATGCAATTTCCAGCCGGGTGCAGTGGCTCATATCTGTAATCCCAGCACTTTGGGAGGCGAAGGGAGTAGGATCGCTTGAGCCCAGGAGTTTGAGACCAGCCTGGGCAACTTAGCAAGACCCTGTCTCTAAAAAAACTAAAAAATGGCTGGGCGCAATGGCTCACACATGAAATCCCAGTACTTTGGGAGGCTGAGGCAGGCAGATCACCTGAAGTCAGGAGTTCGAAACCAGCCTGGCCAACATGGCGAAACCCCATCTCTACTAAAAATACAAAAATTAGCTAGGTGTGGTGGGCACCTGTAATCCCAGCTACTTAGGAGGCTGAGGTGCGAGAATTGCTTGAACCCAGGAGGCAGAGGTTGCAGTGGGCTGAGATTGCGCCACCACACTCCAGCCTGGGTGACAGAGCGAGACTCTGTCTCAAAAAATTTTTTTAAATAAATAAATAACAAAAATCAGCCAGGTGTGGTGGTGCCTGTGGTCTCAGCCACTCAGGAGGCTGAGGCAGGCAGATCACTTAAGCCCAGGAGTTCAAGGCTGCAGTGAGCTATGATTGCGCCACCATACTCCAGCCTGGGTGACAGAGCCAGACCCTGATGAAAGAAAGAGAGAGAAAGAGGAAGGAAGGAAAGAAGGAAGGAAGGGAGGGAGGGAGGAAGGAGAGGTTAGAGATGGCAGGGAAGAAAACCACATATCACCAAGGGTTAACCTGCTTTGCTATTCTTGGCAGAGAGTTTGCTGCTGGTCCCCAACCCTAAGGAATACCACTGGGTGAGCCAAGGTGTCACCACTGTGGACAACATGGATGACAAGGAGGAGCTGCAGATCACAGACGTGAGTGGGCGGGCAGAGCTGGCACAGGATGGGGAGAAGCCTTGGGACTCTGCATGCACGGCCACTAGAACTGGGGTGGCAGTGGGGACAGGAGCCCACTTAAAGCTGCCAGACAGCCGCCCAGATCTTCCCTGGAGATTTCTGGGGTTGCAATCAGCATTTTATTCCAAGCCCATTTTAGCAAGCCAAGTTTCTCTTTGCAGAGTTGAACTAGAATTCCATGGGGACTTCAGGGGCCATCAACCCCATGCAAGTTTTCCTCCTCCCCAGCCCAGCTGGAAGTGACTCTGTCACAACACACTCTCTGGCTCCTCTTATGACACTAAGCACTCATGACTCCTATTAGGATTATTTGTGTACTAGGTTCTCTCTCCTCTTGGAAAACAGAATCGATTCCTGATTTATCTTTGCCTTCCCCTCACCTAGTACCTGGCATGAAGCCTTAACAATAATAATAGTGCCAGGCACAGTAGCTTACATCTATAATCCCAGTGCTTTGGAAGGCTGAGGCAGGAGAATTGCTTGAGTCCTGGAGTTTGAGACCAGCCTAGGCAACATACTAAGATCCTGTCTCCGAAAAAAAAAAAAAATTTAAATTTAAAAATTACTTGGGTGTGGTGGCATGCACCTGTTATGATAACCAGCTACTCAGAAGGCTAAAGTGGGAGGATCGCTTGAGCCCAGGAGTTCTAGGCTACAATCAGCCATGATCAAGCCACCACACTCTAGCCTGGGCAACAAAGTAAGACCCTATCTCAAAAAATAAAATAAAATAAAATAAAATAACTAGCCGGGCATGGTGGCCCGCAGCTGTAATCTCAGCACTTTGGGAGGCCAAGGCAGGGGGATCACTTGAGGTCAGGAGTTCAAGACCAGCCTGACCAACATGGTGAAACCCCGTCTGTACTAAAAATACAAAAAATTAGCCAGGCATGGTGGCACATGCCTGTAATCTCAGCTACTCGGGAGGCTGAGGAAGGAGAATCACTTGAACCCAAGAGGTGGAGGTTGCAGTGAGCGGAGATTGTGCCACTGCACTCCAGCCTGGGCGACAGAGGGAGGACTCCGTCTATAGATAGATAGATAGATAGATAGATAGATAGATAGATAGATAGATAGATAGATAAATAAATAAAATAAACAAAATTAGCCAGGTGTGGTGGCACGCACCTGTTATCCCAGATACTTGGGAGGCTAAAGTGGGAGGATCACTTGAGCCCAGGAGTTCTAGGCTGCAGTGAGCCATGATCGTGTCACTGTACTCTACCCTGGGCAAAAAAGTAAGACCCTATCTCAAAAAATAAAATAAAATAATAATAATAATACCTCCCTTTCTTGAGCACTTACTATGTGCCAAGCACTGGACTAAACATTGTCACATCATTCTGATCTACCCTTATCATCATCATTTTGCAGATGACGAAACAGAAGCCAGAGAGGTTACTGTAAATCAATAAAATGACTATATTGCAGAACATCTGATCTGGGCCCCTTGGAGGAAAACAGAACTCTCCCTGTTCAGGGGGTGTCTAACTCCAGCATCCATGCCCTGCCGCAGTGGCCCTTTGGCGTGGCCCCACTGTGGCCGTCCCATGGCCTCCACTATGTGGAATGAGAGGCCAGGAGTCACGTGACTTTGTCTCTCTGTTGCTTTGCAGGAAGCCTTTGACGTGCTGGGCTTCAGTGCCGAGGAGAAGACGGCCGTGTATAAGCTGACGGGAGGTATCATGCACTTTGGGAACATGAAGTTCAAGCAGAAGCCCAGAGAGGAGCAAGCTGAAGTGGACACCACTGAGGGTGGGTGCTGGGGCTGGGGCTGGGGCTGCTCGGGGACAAGGTGGCCAGTGCGGGGAGTTCCCTGCTTTCCAGGGCTTTGTGACCATTTCAGGGACATGCCAGCTCTATGTGGCTGCAAACCATGCATGTTGAGACATTGATATTTTCAGAAAGGCACAACTGAGTCAAGACATAATTTTGGTTTTTTGTTGTCGTTGTTGTTTTCATTTGTATTTATTTTTTGAGACAGGGTCTTGGTTTGTTGCCTAGGTGGGAGCGCAGTGGTGCAGTCACGCAATCATGGCTCACTGCAGCCTCAACCTTGTAGGCTCAAATGATCCTTCTGCCTCAAACCTCCTCAGTAGCTGGGACTACAGTGCACGCCACCACGCCTGGCTAATTTTTTAACTTTTTGTAGAAACGGGGTCTTGCTATGTTGCCCAGGCTGGTCTCAAAACTCCTGGCCTCGAGTGATCCTCCTACCTTAACCTCCCAAAGTGCTGGAGTCACAGGCATGAGCCACTGTGCCTGGCTGCCACCTGATCTTGAGCAAGTGTAGAAACTACCACATCTTTGTTTTCTCATTGGCAAAATGGGATCTCCTCCACCCTCCCTTTCACCCCCTCCGTGAACCACAATAAATGTTGCCAGGTTTCTCCTGGGCATGACATCTTGCACTCACTTGCTTTTTCCGTCTCTACTCAGTGGCTGACAAAGTCGCCCATCTCATGGGTCTCAACTCTGGTGAACTGCAGAAGGGCATCACCAGGCCCCGGGTCAAAGTCGGCAATGAGTTTGTGCAAAAAGGTCAGAACATGGAACAGTGCCAAAACTCCATTGGGGCTCTGGGCAAGGCTGTCTATGACAAGATGTTCAAGTGGTTGGTGGTCAGGATTAACAAGACCTTGGACACCAAGATGCAGAGGCAGTTCTTCATTGGAGTGCTGGACATCGCTGGCTTTGAGATCTTTGAGGTGTGCCTGGCCTTGCATTTGGTTTTTGCTTTGGGGTGGCCGTCCTCCTTATATAAGCTACTTTTTTGCTTATATAAGTCATAAAGTTCTCTTGTTTCTCACCTTGGACCTGGGGCAGACCAATCTCGGTTTGCCACTGGATCTCTGTATTTTGGACTCCAGAAATTTTCAGCTTCATTTGTATGGTGCCAAGTCATAAAGAATGGTGTGAACTTTAAGGATGGGATGAGTGGTGTGCTGAAGCCAGCCTGTACCAGCTAACAAGAGCTGATTGTGAAATTTTCAGGAATTTTGTGAGCCAGTTGACATCATGTTGATAGCTTGAAATTAGCCATGGCTTGAATATTTACACCATGGACATTGGCAAACACTATAAATCAGGGGTTTGGTTTTAAGAAGAGCTGATTTATCAGCTCACCACTAAAAAAAAAAAAAGCTTGTAAACCCCTTGTATTAGTCCATTTTCAAACTGCTATAAAAAACTACCTAGGACTGGGTAATTTATAAAGAAAAGAGGCTTAATTGACTGACAGTTCTGCATGGCTGGGGAGGCCTCAGGAAACTTAAAATCATGGTGAAAAGCAAAGGGGAAGCAGGCACATCTTACATAGTGGCAGGAGACAGAGAGAAAAGGGGGAGGCGCCAAATACTTTTAAACCATCAGATCTCATGAGAACTCCCTTGCTATCATGAGAACAGCATGACGTAAATCTGACCCTGTGATCCAATGTGGGGATTACAATTCGAGATGAGATTTGGGTGGGGACATACAGCCAAACCATATCACCTCTTAAACTCCTTCATTTTACAGATGAGGAGGAGAAAAATTACAGAGAAAGAGACAAACTGCCCTCAGGCATACGGGGGTCAGATCCATAGAGCATTTCGAGTGATTTCCATCCCTGGAAAGAAAATGCTTATTTCTTCAATGATTTCTATTCAGGCTGGGGCCGTGTGCAGTGGCTCACGCCTGTAATCCCAGCACTTTGGGAGGCAAAGGTGGGAGGATCGCTTGAGCCCAGGAGTTTGAGACCAGCCTGGGCAACAGGGTGAGACCTCATCTTTTTTTATTTTTATTTATTTATTTATTTTTTGAGACAGAGTTTCACACTTTTTGCCCAGGCTGGAGTACAATGGTGCCATCTCAGCCCACTGCAACCTCCGCCTCCAGGGTTCAAGTGATTCTCCTGCCTCAGCCTCCCAAGTAGCTGGGATTACAGGCGTGCGCCACCACGCTTGGCTAATTTTGTATTTTTAGTAGAGACGGGGTTTTACCATGATGGCCAGGCTGGAGACCTCATCTCTTTTATATATATATATATTATATAATATGTTATATACATATAATATATATTATATATAATATATACATATAATATATATTATGTTATATATACACATATATAATATATATATTATATATACACATCTATAATATATATTATATTATATATACACATATATAATATATAATATAATATACACATATATTATATATACATATATAATATATATAATATATACATATATTGTATGTATATATAATATATATTTTATATATATATATATATATTTCTGTTTACCATACAGGGCTGAAGTCTGGTTGCCTGGATTTTGGGTCTGAACATCATACTGCGTGGCCCGAGGCATGTGTTAAACCACTTTGTGCCTCTGCCTCTGTAGGGGAGGGAACAGAGAGCTACTTCTCATAGGGTGCTGAATGGCCAGTGTTAGGCACTTAGGGCAGTGCCTGACACTAGTGGGCCCCCTGCAAAGTTTTGCTTTGCTTGTGGTCACTTCATTCAATCCTGAGAGAGGGTCTCTGTGCCTGTGCTGACGCCCCTCTTTCTGCCCTCCTGCCACCACAGTTCAACAGCTTTGAGCAGCTGTGCATCAACTTCACCAACGAGAAGCTGCAGCAGTTCTTCAACCACCACATGTTCGTGCTGGAGCAGGAGGAGTACAAGAGGGAAGGCATCGAGTGGGTCTTCATCGACTTTGGCCTCGACCTGCAGGCCTGCATCGACCTGCTGGAAAAGGTGACTTGCTTCTCAAAGGAGGGGCTTGGAGAGAGGCCAGGGCCAAGGGATGTCACTGGCGCATGCAGGGAGCTGGCACTTGGCTTCAGGGAAGTCAGTGACACCACCGATGACCTTCCTTGGTATGACCTCTAGCTCCCCATCTGCAAAATGGGTACTGAAGTGTTCCCATTTTGTTCGTTGGGCAATGTTCGTTGGGCTATTGCATGCCACCATCCATTGGATCATTACAACCTACTGTATGCGGAGGAGGGGATACTTTTATTACACCCATTTCACAGATGGGAACATTGAGGCACAGAGAAGGGAACTTGCTTGTCCAAGGTCCCACAACCTGTGAGTGGCAGAGTCAGGCTCTGACCCAGGCAATATAATAGTTTCACTTATAACCACAACCACATCCACGTGGAAGGTTTTAGCAAATGGTCCCCTTCAAGAATGTGTGTTGTGGCCAGGCATGGTGGTTCATACCTGTAATCCCAGCAATTTGGGAGGCTGAGGTGGGTGGGTCACCTGAGGTCAGGAGTTTTGAGACCAGCCTGGCCAACATGGTGAAACCTCATCTCTAACACAGAAATTAGCCAGGTGTGGTGGGGGGCACCTGTAATCCCAGCTATTCGGGAGGCTGAGGAAGGAGAATCACTTGAACCTGGAAGGCGGAGGTTGCCGTGAGCCGAGATTGCGCCACTGCACTCCAGCCTGGACAACAGAGCGAGACTCTGTCTCAAAATAAATAAATTAAATTTAAAAAAAGCAGACAGCACAGTGGCATTGACTTCCCCATTTTTCAGAAGGCCAAGCTTGCCAGGGGCCACTGTTTAGGTGGGATTAGCATTTGGGGAGCTATCTGGCCCCTTCAGATCTCAGTCTTCCCTTCTGTTGGACTCAATGAATTCAGCCTCTTTCAAGTCTTAATGGCCATGGTGTTTGATGACAAGGCCATGGAGCACCAGGCACTGTTCCCAGATGTCACTGCACAGAGTCCTGCTTCCTGGATGCCCACGTGGGTGTCTGGAGCATCTCTACACTGGCCCTGGGCTCAGTGCCAGTTTGTCCTCTTTTGGGTCCTGCCACCTCCTCTAACATCACCCTGTTCTCTTCCCTCCCAGCCCATGGGCATCTTCTCCATCTTGGAGGAACAGTGCGTCTTCCCCAAAGCCACCGATGCCACGTTCAAGGCAGCCCTGTACGACAACCACCTGGGCAAGTCCAGCAACTTCCTGAAGCCCAAGGGGGGCAAGAGCAAGGGGCCCGAGGTCCACTTCGAGCTCGTTCACTATGCAGGCACCGTGAGTACTGGCCTCAGGGTCCCTCTGTGTTTCGGGTCCCAGCTGGCTGCCGTCACTGCCGCTGTTGTAGGTACATGCTGACACACCCCTCCAGAGACGTCCCACTTCCACTAGTGCACAACCATGGTATAACAGGGTAATCAGCCAATTGAAATGGGCTCCACTCACACCTCCTCATCACTTCTCCGAGGGAGATACCCATTAGGGAATAGCCATCAGACCTGTCCACGCCACACCCTGCCCAGGCCCATCAGACCTGTCCGGGCCCTTGGTTTGACAGCTGAACTTCAGTCTTGGCCAGAAATGACAACATTTGCAAAAAGAACAAAAAAGAACAAACAACAAAAAAAATTCCACGAGCCCATTAATTACTCCCAACCGATAACCTGGCTCTCTGACAGCTCATAGCCACCAAACCAACAAGGTGACATATATAGAGTGGCTTTTTCACTCATGACAAACGTAGTCCTCGGGAAGTGGGGAAATTAAGTGCAGCCAGGACTCAGGTTGCATTTGCATAATTAATAGGGGAGGTGACGTTCGTCCTGCCAGCTTATGAGAATGCATTTCGTTTCCTTGGGATTTTATTATCGCTGTAAGTGCCAATGCTCCTGTTACCAACAGAGGTTGCTGAGCCTCTGTGGGTTTGACTGCCATGAAACAGCAGCCTTAAGACAGAGCTGTCAGGAAAGTCATGATGGCATTGGGCATCAGGGCCAAGGCTTTATGATACCATCAACCGTAACCGTAATGCCAATTGCTTGTAAAATGGATGTGGCCGATACTTGGAGCAAACAGCAGGCTTGGGACCAAATTGCAGCTCTCCATCCCCTCTTCCCACACTGAACTGAGAAGAGTTTCTTATTTATAGCAATGGAATATTCAAAGTCAAGTGGGACCTGTGCATTTCCAAGAAGGCCCTAAAATAAGGCAGAGATGACAAATGTCTTTGTGCTGCACAGGAGATGGCAAGCCCGGAAGTTCTGGCATCTCCTCTACTTACCTCACTTCTCTGTGCTCAATGGAAGGACCTGAAAGACTCCTTCCTCCTTACCCTTGCCATGGGGACCATGTGGCAAGATGGGAAGCAGAAATTAGTGGATGTCCAAATACCTGGATATATGGAGCCCCCAGTGCTGGATGGATGGAGCCCCCTTTCCACCAGCCAATGACCCTACAGTGATGTAAGACAGTATTCATGCTCCCCTAGCAAGGAGAGACCCTACAGTGTTTCAAGAGGGGCTACATGCTTCCCAGCAAAGAGATTTCTTCATGTAGCTCGGGATTCTACAGCCACGGTCAGTCACTGACAGCAAACCACTGGGCAGAAGAAGACCCAAGGGTCAGGGAGGGTCAGTGTGGCCGGCAGAGTAAGCTGTGCAAGAGAAGGTCACACGGCCCAGGAAAGAGTAGCAGGGGAGTCTGGGTTTATGTGCAAAGCTCAGAGTTGGGGTATCCTAGATGGACAAACTGCAAATGCCCAAGAAGGCAGATGGTGGAGCCTCCAACTCATATGGGGCTTCAGGGGCATCCCAGGACACCAGGAGAGTCATGAGGACAAGAACTGGAGCCCCAGGATGTGGGGGTGAAAGTTGGTCCTGGGAGCTAAGAACGGGAGAGAGCTGTAGGAGGGGCTCTAGCTGTGGCACCTGAAAGGGAGAGGCTGAAATTCAAAGTTACTCACTGGCGTTTGCCCACTCCAGGTGGGCTATAACATCACAGGCTGGCTGGAGAAGAACAAAGACCCCCTGAATGAAACAGTGGTGGGCTTGTTCCAGAAATCGAGTGTGGCAATCCTGGCCCTTCTCTTCAAAGAAGAGGAGGCTCCAGGTAGGACTGACCCCTTGTTGTGTCCAGTCTCCCTGTGCTGATGCCCTTTAGTGGCCAAAATGGAAAGAAGGAACCAAAACTCTTTGATTCAACTCTTGTGGAATGAGTGAGTGAGTAAGTGAGTGAACCGATGAATGAATGAATGAATGAATGAAAAGTGGCTTGAGATAGGCCATGGATGATACTGCAAAAGAGGCAAGCAGAGGCAACATGGGAGCTTCCAATGACTGAACTGATTGCTGGGCACATCTGGCCTCTAGGTGGATGGATACTGCTTTGGAAAAGTTGACACCCAGATGTTCTGTGTTTCTTTTCTGTTTGCCTCTCTCTTGTCAGAAGCAAATGCCAAACTCAGTCCTGCCTCCCTTCCAATAGAGGTCATGTGGCTCATAGAGGAATGCCCTGGTGGATGCTGCCCCATCGGGTTGCCAATTAGTGGGGCCAGAAACACCAGTCTCCCTGGTCTCACCACCAAAGTGCACCTTCTCCCGTGGTCTATGGGTGCTTCTTCCTCCCCAGGAAATGGGAGCAGTTTGTCACCTTGCACCAGAAATCACAAAAGGCTGCACCCTCCCAAAGAGCGCAGCAGCTCTTTTGACAATTACGCTGTAGCCAGCCCGTTTGACCACTTCCTGGTAGATCTCGTTTTCCTCATGTGAGGGTCCCCCTTATCCAGCCCTAAGATAAGCCTTTTTAAGTCCAAAGAATGCACGTGCTTTGCTGCAGAGTGCTTAATGGGGCTGCCTTTCTCCATACTGGGTACTGATGTGAAACGTGCTTGTCCCTTCCTCAGCCGGAAGCAAGAAGCAGAAGAGAGGCTCCTCCTTCATGACAGTCTCCAATTTCTACAGGGTGAGCAGGGGTGCCCCCAACCCTCCCTTTCAATGTTGGGTAGTCTGGCTGCTGCTTCATGGCCAGGGGCAGGATGATTTCATTTTTCTGTCTATGATCGCCTCTTTACCTGGAGGGGTCTGTTTCCTTCTGAAGAGGCCACAGAATCACAGGATCACTGGGCAGAAGAGACCAATTTTTAGATTTAAACCTGGAGAGTAAAGGGATTTGTGCAGCGTGATCACGCGAGATAGCAATGCCCAAGAGCTTGTGTCCTAGAGTTGGCTGGCAGGCCTTGGGCTGGCCACAACTTCCATGAAGTTTGGGCATTTCCTTCCAAAGTGCAGTCTACAAGGAGATGCTGCACAAAGGAAGATGTCAACACTTTTCAAGAATCAGGCTGTCCCAAGGCAGAGTGGGTCACCTCATTGGAAATATCCAAGCAGAGGAAGAGGGAGCATCCATTAGGGAAGTTAACAGTGGACAGGACTTTGCCCACACAGACCCTACGGTTCCTCCTAGTACTGAGATTCTACAACGAACCAGCTCTGAATCTGGAGGGGCCCCACTTCTTGCAAACCACAGCCCCTTGAGCAAGTCATTGGACCTTGAGAGCAGTGCTGCCCAATGGCACTTTCTGCTATGATGAAATGTTCTCTTCTGCACTGCCCAATATGGTAGCCGCTAACCACATGTGGCTGAGCTTTAATTCAGTTTTAAGTGAATAAACTCTAAACAAATACCTCTCCCGCATGCGGGTGTCCTGCAACATCAATGCAAAGTTTCACTCACTTGTTCTTTGTCCTCCAACCCCAGGAGCAGCTGAACAAGCTGATGACCACCCTCCATAGCACCGCACCCCATTTTGTCCGCTGTATTATCCCCAATGAGTTTAAGCAATCGGGTATGTTGTGGGGTCACGGCTGCCTGCTGGAAGTCCTGAGGTTCTGTGAAGTTAGTCTTCATTCCAAATTAAGTCCACCCTTCATCACCAAGGCTGATGGGGGCAAAACAAGGCTCCGAGAGAAACCTCAACAATGGGTCATCCAAGAATCATATTCTAGCTGCTTTATAAAGCAGAATGGTGCCCAACCAGCCAGAAATCAAACTTGGGAGCTTTTGGGCATTGGCCAAATGGTGGGGGGCCTGGGGCCTCTGGGACAGTGACAGGAGAAGACTGGGGATGATGGCACAGATGCTCAGTTCAGCCTCCTTGAGTGGCCAGGACTGGCCTGTCCCACCCCAGAGGGACTCTCCATCTTACACCCTCCCCCTTGGCAGGTGTGATAGACGCCCATCTGATCATGCACCAGCTAGCTTGCAATGGTGTCCTGGAAGGCATCCGTATCTGCAGGAAGGGCTTCCCAAACAGGCTGCAGTACCCGGAGTTCAAACAGAGGTGAGTGATGTCTCCCTGGGTGCAAGGCTCAGATGCCCAGGAGTTCACCATCTGGTAAGTCACATCCCACTGCAGCAGACATGATGGTGCTCTGCCAATACCACCTCACCATCAGTCACTACCTTAGTACACACTGGCCCAAATTTCAGAAGAGATTGGGCATGTTCAGGGTGGTATGGCCATAGACACTGGCCCAAATTTCAACTGCCAGCCCCTGCATTTCTCAGCTGCTGGATGCTGCTTTGCCCCCTCCTTGGCAAGCTGAAAGTCCCGGGAATTAATGCCTTCCTGGAAGGAGCCCTCAATCAGTGACTGAGGAGAACTGGTGTATAAATACCTCAGCTCCCTCACCCTTCTGGTGGCTAAATCTGAGACATTTTCCACACGTGCGCTCAGACAGCAGTGTGTTGGTAAATGTTAAACAAGGGCTCTCCTGGTCCAAAAAAAAAGCCCTGATTGCTAGTGTCTGCCCATTTCCATGATGTAAATACTCCCACTGTGGCTTCCAGTGATCTCAGCAGCATTATGCTCCAGTTGCCTGTTGTGCTAACTGCCTCCATAACATGCCTTTTATTGGCTTTCTTCCCATTCCCCACTCTGCCACCTCCCAGATAAACTACTTGCACTTGAATTCTTATCTCAGGGTCTGCTTCTGGACGAACACTGGGGTAACTAATACTCCCACCTTAGAGATTGTCTTCTTCTACCTCCTCCAACTTCCTAGAACATAGGTCCACAGATTGATGGATCAGGAAAGGTCACTAGAGGTCACCTTATCCAAGCCCCTCTGAAGTCCCCAGTTAGGGACTTGTGTGTCCAAGATCACAAAGGGGGCTGCTCACAGGTCACAATAAAAAAGCTGTTTGCTGATGTCTGGGTCAATGCCCTTTTCTCAACTCCAAGCTCTATCAGGAAGGGATTTTGGCGTCTTCATTTCTAGAAACAGCTCCTCCCTATATCCCCAACCCACACCAGTGTCCACTCCCAAGCTGTAGCCCTTATTCCAAAGCCTCCTATTGATCTCATCTCTCTGCCTCCCTGGGGCATCTGTCAAACAAGTCTAATCCCTGTCCAAAGTCCATCTCAAAGACCAGTGGATAACCACGTGAACATGTTTTATGTGCTGTCAGCTTGGGCACAGTGATGACTGTCAATCATCTCTCTCCTGCCAGGTACCAAGTGCTGAACCCCAACGTGATTCCCCAGGGATTCGTGGACAACAAAAAGGCCTCAGAGCTGCTGCTTGCAGCCATTGACCTAGATGTGAACGAATACAAAATTGGACACACCAAGGTAGGATCTGGTGGGTGGTCTCCCCCTACACACCCCCTCAGCCTTTTTCCAAGAAGGTGGGCTTTGGGGTATGGATTCCACCTGGCCACTTACCAATGGCCTGCTTCGGGCAAGTCTGCCAACTGCTGAGAGCCTCAGTTTCCTGAAAAATCAGGATTGATCATGCCAGTCTCACAGAACTTGGGGAGATCAGAGGCAACATGCATAGAACCCAGCTCAGCTCAGAGGGGAACCTAATCAATGGTAGAATATTTCTTAGAACCCTATGTTTTGTTTTGTTTTATTTGAGACAGGGTCTTCCTGGAGTGCAGTGGCGCAATCATAGCTCATTACAACCTGGAACTCCCAGGCTTAAGTGATCCTCCTGCCTCAGCCTCCCAAGTAGCTGGGACTTAAGGCATACACCATCACACCCAGCTGATTTTTTAAATTATTTGTAGAGATGGGGTCTCACTCTGTTGCCCAGGCTGGTCTCAAACTCCTGGGCTCAAGCAATCCACCTGCCTTGGCCTCCCAAAGTGCTGGGATTACAGGCATAAGCCACCACACCTGGCCTGAGCCCTGAGTTTCCAAGAATAAAAAGGGCCAATCAGAATCAAGGTCATGGATCTGACCCGTGGGGAAGTTTGCTTGGGCGGAGCCTGGACAATGAAGCACTGTAAGCCCAGCTCTGAGCCGGCGGCTGAGACAGGACTGACTCAGACAGAGCAACCTCCTGCTCCTGACTCATGGGGCCTGAGTTGCCCTGGGTCTATCCCATTTCCTGGCCCTGCAGCATCCTGGTGGGATTGTAAAGGCTAGCCAGGCCAGTGGTGCCAGGTGTCCTTCTATAGCCGCCCTGCCCCCCAACAACAGACTGCACCCCAACATGATCGCCCCGTGACACAGGAGATTCACAGGCTTTGCAGTCAGGAGAGTCAGCTCAAAGCCTGCCTCTGTGCCACCTGGAGCAGATCATTTCTCTCTCCAAGTTCTCACGCATGACGCAGGCTTGGCATGGAAGCTTCCAGCATGCCTGTGCCTCTAATGCATCTGGTCACTCAGCAAACACTTATGGTGCGCCTACTGTGTGCCAGGCATGGTTCCAGGCTCTAGGGACACATAGTGAAGAGAACAGAATGAGTCCCTCATTCCCTGGAGCTTGCTTTATAACACTCTGTGTGTGTGGAATTGTAACACTGCCCTAGAACCTGCCGGAACTGTTTGTTTTGGCATCCTTCACAATTAAGATGTGCTGTAAATAGCTAGATTGACTTGCGGGGGACACTTGAGGTTTGGAGACAGGATCATTGAATGCCTGAGCTGGAAAGAATCTTAGAAACCAGCGGGCCCCTCCTTTCCCTGCCCACCCTTGACAGATGGGAAACTTAAGAAAGCCTGGAGAGGGGGTGGAGGTGGCATGCCCAACTTCACAGAACGAGGCGGGACAGAGCTAGTCGGCATAAGGCCCACCGGCGGCGGTTGTGTGGCCGGGGAAGCCGGAGCTGGTATCTCAGAATCTGGCACAGCTCAGAATCTTGTCCGTTTACCACCTGGCCAAACAGACCACATCTTGCTGTTGTACAAGGGTTGCATTAGGCACGTCAGTTCCAGGGGAAGGCCCAGGGCTGCTGGGGATAGTTTTGCTCCCTGAGGACTAGGCAGACTGGCAGCAGGAGCAGAACAAAGAATAGGATGGTTCTGACTGCAAATGGTGTTCCTACGTTTGGAGTTGGCTCAGGTGGGCCCCACCCCCAGCCACATGCTTGTCATGCTTGTTTCAAAGACCAAACCTCAACGCCAATTAATTTTGAAATATCAGGAAATGTTTTAAGACATCAAGCCTGATTTCTGTACTTTGCAATGTCTAGCTCCTCGGGGGTCCTTTTGAGGGGCAAGGAGCATTCTTCCTCATCTTTTGCCCACAGTGGCTCAGTTGGGTGCTGTACTCCCTGGCCCCGTGTGGCATCTTGGGTTCCCGCAGCTCAGAGGTCCCAGGGGCCCTGCAGGCGGCATTCTCTCTGGACAGGAGGGGAGGCCTAGGTCCCCCAAAGGGACAGTGACTTAACCGCAGTCAGACACACAGCACATCCAAGGCAGGCTGAGGCCAGAATGCAGGTCTCTTGGCACCTTCTATCCTTCTAAAACTTTCTATTATGTCCTATTTGAAGTCTGTAAAAAGGTGGTACATTATGAAACATAATAATAAAGCCAGCACCCTGTGAACCCACTGAAAAGCCCAGAATGTCAACCTTTCATGTCTTTCCTCTCCCATCCCCTCCCCACCCCCAGGAGTAACCCTGTCTTGAATTCTGACATGAACCATTCTCTTTTTTTTTTTTTTTTTCTTAAGAGACATGGTCTTGCTCTGTCACCCAGGCTGGAGTGCAGTGACACAATCACAGCTCACTGTGGCTTCAAACTACTGGGCTCAAGCGATTCTTCCACCTCAGCCTCCCGGGTAGCTGGGACTACAGGTGAACACAATTAGCCACCTGGCTAATTTTTATATTTTTTACAGAGATGGGGTCTCACTATGTTGCCAAGGCTGTTCTCCAACTCCTGGGCTCAAGCGATCCTCCCACCTCGGCCTCCCAAAGCATTGGGATTATAGGCATAAGCCACACCACCTGGCACATTTCCTTACCTTTCAAAAATAGCTTTAGCACATATGCCTGCAGGTCGTGCTTGGTTTTGAACTTCATGGAAGTATCATACTTGACACACCCTTCCGTGACATTCCTCCACGACGTGCTTTTATCGCTTTGCCATGTTTCTAAGCTTCATCCTCATTGGTACATGACATTGTCACTGCCATACTGTACTGCAGTGCTGCTGTGAATATCCTTGCTCATGGTCCTGTGCAGGAGTTTCTCTAGAACAAAGTTCTCAACCTTGGCTATACATTAGACTCATCTGGGGAGATATTATTTTTTCTTTTTTTTTTTTTTTTTGAGACGGAGTCTCACTCTGTTACCCAGGCTGGAGTGCAGTGGCACTATCTTGGCTCACTGCAACCTCCGCCTCCCGGGTTTAAGTGATTCTCCTACCTCAGCCTCCTGAGTAACTGGATTACAGGTACCTGCCAGCCCGCCTGGCTAATTTTTTGTATTTTTAATAAAGACGGGGTTTCACCATGTTGGCCAGGCTGGTCTCGAACTCCTGATCTCATGATCCGCCTGCATCAGCCTCCCAAGGCGCTGGGATTACAGGTGTGAGCTATTGTGCCTGGCCTGGGGGGACTTTTAAAACATCAACAGGCAAGGCATGGTGGCTCATGCCTATAATTCCTGCATTTTGGGAGGCTGAGGTAGGAAGATCTCCTGAGTCCAGTAGTTCAAGGCCAGCCTGGGCAACATGACCAGACTTCGTCTCAGAAAAAAAATTTTTTTATTTTTTATTTTTTGAGACAGTGTCTTGCTGTGTCGCCCAGGCTGGAGTGCAGTGGCGTGATCTCGGCTCACTACAAGCTCCGCCTCCCAGGTTCATGCCATTCTCCTGCCTCAGCCTCCTGAGTAGCTAGGACTACAGGCGCCCGCCACCACGCCCGGCTTTTCGTATTTTTAGTAGAGACGGGGTTTCACCGTGTTAGCCAGGATGGTCTCGATCTCCTGACCTCGTGATCCACCTGCCTCAGCCTCCCAAAGTGCTGGGATTACAGGCATGAGCCACCGTGCCCAGCTGAAAAAAATTTTTTTAATTAGCTGGACATGGTGGCATATGCCTGTAATCCCAGCACTTTGGGAGGCTCAGCCTGGATAACATAGTGAGACCCTATCTCTACAATAATAATAATAAATTTAGCCAGGTATGGTGGCATGTGCCTGTAGTCTCAGCTACTCGGGAGACTGAGATGGGAGGATTGCTTAAGCTCGGGAGGTCGAGGCTGCAGTGATCCGTAATCACGCCACTGCACTCCAGCAAAACAAACAAAAACCCTTCTTTGATTTAAAACTCCCCCAAGTGGCTGCCATCAGTGACAGCCAGGCTTTTTCAAAGGCGTGCGGTCTTTCCCCAGGTTTTCTTCCGTGCGGGCATCCTGGCCAAGCTTGAGGACATGAGGGACGATCGTCTGGCCAAGATCATGACGATGCTGCAGTGTCGGCTTCGGGGCTTCCTCATGAGGGTGGAGTTCAAGAAGATGCTGGAACGAAGGTAGCACTCACAAACACCGACAGGAAGGCCCAGAGGAGCCACACGCACTCAGGGCCAGCTCCACTAGCCACGCTGCATGGTGGGCCAGGGGTGGATGCCAATGTCTTGCTGGCACAAAGAACCCTGTGTGGCTGGCCAGGTGCAGTGGCTCATACGTGTAATCCCAGCACTTTAGGAGGCTGAGGCAGGCAGATTACCTGAGGTCAGGAGTTCGAGACTAGCCTGGCCAACATGGTAAAACCCCGTCTCTACAAAAAATACAAAAATTAGCTGGGCATGGTGGTGGGCACCTATAATTCCAGCTACTCGGGAGGTTGAGGCAGGAGAATCGCTTGACCCGGGAGGCAGAGGTTGCAGTGAGCTGATATTGTGCCATTGCACTCTAGCCTGGGCAATAGAAGCAAAACTCTGTCTCAAAAAAAAAAAAAAAGAACCCTGTCTCTCAGAGCTGCCGCAACCAAGTTCACACACCAGGTGGCTTCAAACAACAGGAATTTAAAAAAAATTTTTTACTGATACCTAATAGCTATGCATATTTTGGGTTTTATGTGATAACTTGATACATTCATATAATAAAATCAGGATAACTGGAATATCCATCGCCTTAAATTTTATTTTTGAGGGGGGGATGGGGTCTTGCTCTGTGGCCCAGGCTGGAGTACAGTGGTGCAATCATAGCTCACTGCAGCCTCAACCTCCTGGACTTCAGTGATCCTCCCACCTCAGCCTCTTGAGTAGCTAGGACTACAGGTGCAAAGTACCACACCTGGCTAATTTTTTTTTTTGGTAGAAACAAGGTCTCCCTATGTTGCCCAGGCTCATTTCAAACTCCTGGGCTCAAGCAATCCACCTGCCTCAGCTTCTCAAAGTGTTAGGATTACAGGCGTGAGCCACCGTGCCCGGCCTCTTCCCTCTTTTTATAATGACACCAGTCATTGAGTTAGGGTCCACCTTACTCCAATATGACCACCTCATCTTAACTGTTTACATTTGCTGAGACCCTATTCCCAAACAAGCTTCCTTTCCTAGGTATTGGGGGTTAGGACTTCAACGTATCCTTTCAGAGGACACAGCTTAACCCCTAACAGGAAACAATATAAACCCTCTCTTTATAGTTTCAAGACACTTTCACAGCCTTCCTCTTACTTGATTCACATAATGATGCTGTGAGAGGGGCATGGTAGGGCCAGCACCCCCACTTTAGAGATGTGGAAACTGAGGTCTGAGAGGTTAAGGAACTGGGGCAGGTTCATGCAGAGCCAGGATTAGAACTCAGCAATTCTCACTCTACATCCCTGCCCTTGGAATCATATTTTTCAGCCATCTCCCTAACCTGATAATTTTAAAAGGGCTGGGTCCGGCCAGGTGTGGTAGCTCATACCTGTAATCCCAGCACTTTGAGGAGCCAAGGTGGGAGATCGCTTGAGCTCAGGAGTTTGAGACCAACCTGGGCAACAGGAGATAGGGAGACCCCATCTCTACAAAAAAAAAAAAAAAATTAGCGGGTGGTGGTGCATGCCTGTAGTCCCAGCTACATGGAGGCTGAGGCAGGAGGATCGCTTGAGCCAGGGAGTACAAAGTTCCAGCAAGCCATAATTGCACCATTGCAATCTAGCCTGGGCAACAGAGTGAGACCCTGTCTCAAAAAAAAAAAAAAAAAAAAAAAAAAAAAAAAAAAAAAAAAAAAAAAAAAAAGGTAGGTCCATCCCTGTGAATCACTCTGTTTCTTTGTGGTCATAGAATTAGTAATGAATTCCTGTTCCCATCAGCAGGCCACCTGCAGCCCTGGACTGAAGGCAGGGACACCAGTTAGGGGCTGATGTGAGGGATCTCGGCCTGATTCAGCCCAGGGCCTTGGTGCACAGGAGGTCCTCAATAAATGGCAGTTGAATGAAGCTGCAGGGAACAAGAAATGGGCGGATTCCAGCAACTTTGCAGATCCATGGGAGTTGGAGACTAATGGGTGATTTCTGGTGGAGGAGGGAAAATGCAGGAGTCAATGACTGGTATGTCTCAGCCTTGTGCCATCTAGGAGGGACCTGGTTCCATCAGGTTTCACCTCAGCTCTCTTATCGTGCTGCTAAGCTCTGACCCCAACGTGAGTCTCCCTGCCCCAGACCGCATGGGCAGTGCTGGGCCTTGAGAAAGCACTTTGGTGTCTGGACAAAGTAGATCTGCTGGCTTCTATTCCCAGGCCCCGCCCCTTCCCCAGGGAAGCCAGGTCCCAACACCTTCACTGTAACCCATTCAACCCTGGATTCTTTTCGCAGAATGGGCCTGAAAGTCATTCAGCGGAATGTGCGCAAGTTCCTGCAGCTCCGTTTCTGGGGCTGGTGGAAGCTGTACAACAAGGTAAGGGCCGAGGGCCCAGGCCAGCGAGGACTGCTGCTGCCTGTGGGCTGGGGGAGGGCTCGATCCTGGACAGAGGTGCCCCTCAGGAGTGAGAGGCTGCAAGAACAGTATGAAAATGAGGGCACATTAGAGGCAAAATCTAGCCTCTGTCCAGACAGGGACTAATTCCTCCCTAAGAAAAATCATGAGGCGGGCATAGTGGCTCACACCTGTAATTCCAGCCCTTTGGGAGGCTGAGGCAGGAGGATTGCTTGAGGCCAGGAGTTTGAGACCAGCCTGGGCAACACAGTGAGACCCCATTTCAAAAGAAAAGAAAGGAAGAGAGAGAGAGGAAAGGAAGGGAGAGAGGAAAGGAGAGGAGAGGAGAGCAAGTGTCTTTTTGCCTTCCATCTCATCCCTCAAAATAAAATCCACTTAAGACGGAGAGCGCCATACCACCCCCACCAAAAAAAGTGAGCTTGATTATTGACTCCTTGCCCCTGGGCATGTTGAGGCATCTTCAACTCCAGTGAGCTCTTGGCTTAGAGCTGGAGGAACCTCAGGAAATGATAAGGTCTGATCTCTCATTTCCTGTTCTTCCGAAACAGCAGTGAGTGTGGCACGTGAGTCAGCCAGCTGGTGGGACCCACAGATGTCCCAAGCAGCCAGGCCACCCTCAACCAAGGCAGGAGGCCACCAGCCATGGCACTGCACGTGGGTCCAATCATGCCTGTGCTGGGGCCACCATTAAGAGGGAACACGTCCCTGGGCACCAGAAGA
Organism: Hylobates moloch; assembly: GCF_009828535.3. Taxonomy (NCBI): domain Eukaryota; kingdom Metazoa; phylum Chordata; class Mammalia; order Primates; family Hylobatidae; genus Hylobates; species Hylobates moloch. The sequence continues at coordinate 98,736,717 of NW_026652276.1, forward strand.
GGGAGTCAGGCACCAGGCAGCTATGTTCAGGAGAAAGGAGGACCCCCAGAGGGTGGGGACAGGCTCTGAGTCATCTCGGGTAGCCCTGAGTCCTCCATAGCTCACAAGAAAGTTTCTTTACACTGCCCATGGGAAAGAACTGGCTAACAATCAGCACCCACCACAAATAGAAAGGGAGGAATAGTAAATTCTGCTTCCCCAAATGTATCCACACATGGGCCAGCCCTGGAGGACCTGGGATTGGAGAGGAATCTAGATGAGCATGTCTCAAAGGCCAGGCATTGCCGGTGCCACCTGGCTTTCCCCACCTGTTCTATGACCCACCTTTCTTTACATTAATTCACTTTTTTTTTTTTTTTTTTTTTTTTGAGATGGAGTCTCACTCTGTCACCTAGGCTGGAGTACAGTGGCACAATCTCGGCTCACTGCAACCTCCGCCTGCCGGGTTCAAGTTATTCTCCTGCCTCAGCCTCCTGAGTATCTGGTATTACAAGCATCTGCCACCACACTCGGCTAATTTTTGTATTTTTAGTAGAGACAGGGTTTTACCACGCTGGCCAGGCTGGTCTCAAACTCCTGACCTCAGGTGATCCGCCTGCCTTGGCTTCCCAAAGTGCTGCTGGGATTATAGACGTGAGTCACTGCACCTGGCCTCACTTTTTTATTTTGGAAAAAAAAAAAAAAAAATTTTTTTTTTGAGACAAAGTCTCACTCTGTTGCCCAGGCTGGAGTGCAGTGGTACAATCATAGCTCGCTGCAGCCTCAAACTCCTGAGCTCAAGCGATTCTTCCACCTCAGCCTCCCAAATAGCTGGGACTATAGGTGTGTGCCACCATGCCCAGCTAATTTTTAGTTTTTGTTTTTGAAGAGACAGGGTCTTGCTATGTTGCCTAAGCTGGTCTCAAACTCCTGGCCTCAAGCAATCCTCCCACCTTGGCCTCCCAAATGGCTGAGATTACAGGTGCACAGTGCCCGCCCAGCTCATTTTTAAATTTTTTGTAGAGAGAGGGTCTTGCTACATTACCCCGGCCAGTCTTGAACTCCTGACCTCAAGTGATCCTCCCCAGCCTCCTGGAATTACAGGTGTGAGCCACTGTGCCCAGCCACAGATTTTATTTTAAAAGGAAACTTTGTAGTCTTACCTGCTTTAATCTCATCCTAAGCAAATGTTATCCACAAAATTGTGGATTTGAGGAGTTCTTTTTCATTTTTTAAATTACCTGTTAAAGTAACTATGTCACAACTCAAATCAAAGGGTGTCTATGCTTGAATGTATCTCACCAGATCCCTTGGTATACAATTAGACTCTGGGAAGACCCAGGCCAATGGCCTTTAAGGTTCCTTCTGAGCAAGGCATGGCAGCAACAGCCGTAAACTCCCCTGCTTGTTACTAATTAGACCTGACAGAGCAAGGTCCTGTTCTAATTAGTTTTTGTTGTTGTTGTTGAGAGGAAATCTTGCTCTGTTGCTCAGGCTGGAGCACAGTGGCCCAATCTCGGCTCGCTGCAACCTCGGCCTCCCGGGTTCAAGCGATTCTCCTGCCTCAGCCTCCCGAGTAGTTGGGATTAAGGCACCTGCCATCATGCCCGGCTAATTTTTGTATTTTTAGTAGAGACGGGGTTTCACCATGCTGGCCAGGCTGGTCTCAAACTCCTGACCTCAGGTGATCTGCCCGCCTCAGCCTCTCAAAGTGCTGGGATTACAGGCGTGAGCCACCGCGCCTGGCCTTTTTTTTTTTTTTTTAAATCTTCTCCTCTTAGTATTCTAACTAAGCTCTAATCTTATTTAACAAAGCCAGATAGACTGGGTCAATGAAAAAACATTTGTAGTAGGTTTCCATTGAATAAAAAGTGCTACACAGCAGCAAGGTATGGTGGTTACTGCAACCTTTTCATGCTGGCTTTGCCACTGTGACATCTCAGATTCTCAACAGCCAGGCTGGCAATGAATGAGGCTTATCTGTTATCTTTCGAAAGAGGCGCAGGCTGTCCCTCCTCCCAAATCCATGTCTAGGGCATTTTCCCTCCTGGGAAATGTATCTATTAACTATGTATCTATTGTATCTATGGTATAATGTTTCTGTGGTTCCCAGGGGACCCGCCCCACCAGCTCTGCTAGGTGCTTTAGGAACCCCGAAGGGATGGGAGGGAGGTCTTTGAGGGGCTTGCAGATGCAGGGCAGAATACAGGTGGTAGGACCGGATGGAGCCTGGTGCTCCAGTGCAGGTGAGAAGGGCCAAGTGCACGGAGAGGTCCCGATGGGTGCTGCGGGTGCAGAGCAGGAGCAAATGCTCCCGGCTAAATGGCAAAGAAGGCCCAGCCCTATAGACACGGGTGCAGGGGCACTGGCCAGGGTGGGAAGTATCAGCTGACACAGTGCAGGAAGAGGGCAGGGGCTACATTGTGGAAGGCCTGCAAGGCCAAGTTGAGAGGTGGGACTTCATGTTAGAGAGAAGATTAAAGGAGTGAGTGAGAGAGAGAGAGGAAGAGACAGAGAGACACACACACATAGAGAAAAACAAAGAGAAAGATACAGAAAATAAGAGACAGAGACAGCACAAGAGAGACAGGCAGAGAGAGAGACAGAGATACAGACAGCATGAGACAGAGAAAGAGACAAACACAGAGACAGAAAGAGACAGGGAGAGAGAAAAACAGGGAGCAGAGCAACAGAGGGAGACTGAGAAGAGAGGCAGAGATAGGAATGGCATGAGAAAGAGAGAGACACAGAGACAGAGAGAGAAACAGTGGGCGAGTGAGAGAGACAGCAAAATGAGACAGACGGAGACAGAAACTGAGAGAGCCAGAGACGGGGAGGACTCAGCAGGGAAGGAAGGAGGGAGCGGACCCCAAGGCTGTGCATTTCACCGGGGCTCCTGGTGTCTACACAACGTGCAGAACAGATGTAAGCCTTGGGGCACCCAGATGCTGAGGACACCTGACTCCATGTCCCTCAGGATTAAAGAGCATCCTAAGAATTGTCCTAGGTGAGGATGGGCCTTCTCTGTTGAGGCCAGGGATGCTTTACACAAGGAGCTCAGCCTGGTGGCATCTGTGGAGAGGGACCCCACCCGCAGAGCTACAGCAAGAGCTGCTTCCCACCACAGTGGTGCTGTGAGGTCACGCCTGAGGCAGAGGCTCCACAGCCCTCTGTCTACCCCCCAGCAAAGCCCATTCTCCTAACACTCTTTGGTGTTGCTCATTGCCCAGGTCAAGCCACTCCTGAATGTGGCTCGGCAAGAGGAGGAGATGAAGGCCAAGGAGGAGGAGCTCAGGAAAGCCATGGCCAAGACCCAGGAGCTGGTAAACAAGGTCAAGGAACTGGAGGAGAAGACAGCCACGCTCAGCCAGGAGAAGAATGACCTCACCATCCAGCTGCAGGCTGTACGTGGGGTCCCCAGGGAGAAGGGTGGGGAACCCAGTACAGCCTGGACTCTGGGAGGGAGGAAGGGCGAGCTCTTCTGAAAACCCATGTCCCTCCAGACCACAGGCAATTCTCCAGCACACAAGGTCACCCTCGACCCAACTTCCAAAAAGTCTCCATCCAATTCGTGTGTGTGTGTGTGTGTGTGTGAGAGAGAGAGAGAGAGAGAGAGACAGACAGACAGACAGACAGACAGGGACAGGGTCTTGCTGTGTTGCCCAGGCTGGAGTGAAGTGGCTCGATCACAGCTCACAGCAGCCTCCATCTCCTGGACACAGGTGATCCTCCCACCTCAGCCTCCCGAGTAGCTGGGACTACACCACCATGCCTGGCTAATTTTTTTGTATTTTTTGTAGAGACAGGGTCTCACTATGTTGCCCAGGCTTGTCTCAAACTCCCAGCCTCAAGCGATCCTCCTATTTCGGCCTCCCAAAGTGCTGGGATTACAGGTGTAAGCCCCTGTGCCCGGCCTCCATCAGATTCTTATTTGCACACAGCAGCAGGCCGGGCACACACAGCTACAGGACTCGCCTGCAGGGAAAGTCCAGGGATGGTGGCCACAAGACAGGGTGAGAAGAGCATCCCCTCGAGTCAGGGCTGGGCTCTGCCATACAAACTTGGCAACTTACCCACTCCAAGCCTCGTTTTCCTCACCTGTCCAGGGAAACACAGCAGGAAAGAATAAACGATGTCATTTCTGTAGGGCACCTGACTAAATGTCCTGTGGTGAATTCACTGCTGGGTCCTTCTGGTTTGCAAAGCTTTTCCTGTTCCTTCCCTGATTTGACTCTCACAGCCGCCCTGTAAGACACTCGATTTTCAAGTGCATCGTACAGGGTAGAAAACTCAGTTTGGCAGACATTTAGAGATTTGATCAAAGTCCCAGGCCCATTAGTTGAAAACCCAGCCCTGGAAGGGGCCCAATTCCATCTCCAGTCCTCCCTGCTCTGCCACGGCCGTCTCTGCAGCTGTGAGCATGTGTGGCACTTGCATTTTCCTTCCACTGTCCCCAAAGGCCTCCAACATCGTTTCTCTGTATCCTCTTCATACCCCTGAGAAGTTGCTTGAACTGATATCCCCATTTTGTTTGTGGAGGCTGAGGCTGGGCAAGACCAAAGTGATGGAAGAATCCTCCTGGGCCAGGTGCAATGCCGCATGCCCATAAACCCAACACTCTGGGAGGCCAAGGCAGGAGGAATGCTTGAGCCCAGGAGTTCAAGACCAGCCTGGGCAACATAGTGAAACCCCATCTCTACAAAAAAGTTTAAAACTTAGCCGGGTGTGGTGGCACATCTGTAGTCCCAGCTACTCAGGAGGCTGAAGTGGGAGGATTGCTTAAGCCTAGAAGGTCGAGGCTGTAGTGAGCCATGATTGTGCCACTGCACCCCAGCCTGGGTGACAGAGTGAGACTCCGTCTCAAAAATAAAAATAAAAAACGTAGCTGGGCACTGCAGTGTGTACCTGTAGCCTCAGCTACTTGGGAGGATGAGGTGGGAGGACTGCTTGAGCCCGGGAGGTCTACACTGCAGTGAGCTGTGATCACACCACTGCACTCCAGCCTGGGCAACAAAGCAAAACCCTAACTCAAAAAAAAAAAAAAAAAAAAGGAGCTCAGAGATAGCCCAGCCGCTTGTCCAACCCCCAGGACACATTTGTTCAGCTCAAGGCTTGTCCAGCGTCTTGGTGTGGTCTTTGCCTGGACCCTGCCCTCGACCGGGGCTCTTTCTCCCAACAGGAGCAAGAGAACCTGATGGATGCAGAGGAGCGCCTGACACAGATGATGAAGACCAAGATGGATCTGGAGAGCCAGATCTCAGACATGCGGGAGCGGCTGGAGGAGGAAGAGGGCACGGCGGCCTCACTGAGTGCCGCCAAGCGCAAGCTGGAAGGGGAGCTGAGCGACCTGAAGCGGGACCTAGAGGGCCTGGAAACCACACTGGCCAAGACAGAGAAGGAGAAGCAGGTGAGGAGGGGCCGGGGCCCTGCCACGCTTTTCTCAGGCCACCTTCAGGGGCCATACCTGAAGCCCCTATGGTGGCTACACCCAGTGCCCTGACCACTGACCACATGGGGCGGTTTTGTTTGTTTTGAGACAGAGTCTCGCTCTCGCTGTGTCACGCAGGCTGGAGTGCAGTAGTGTGATCTCAGCTCACTGCAACTTCCCCCTCCCGGGTTCAAGTGATTCTCATACCTCAGCCTCCCAGGTAGCCGGGACTACAGGTGTGACGCCACCACACCTGGCTAATTTTTGTATTTTTAGTAGAGACGGGGTTTCACCACGTTGGCCAGACTGGTCTTGAACACCTCACCTCAGGTGATCTGCCCGCCTCAGCCTCCCAAAGTGCTGGGATTACAGGCGTGGGCCACCGTACCCAGCCCACATGGGGCTATTGTAACATCCATTAATTTACAACTTAAAATGCAGTTCCTCGGTTGCACAAGCCACACTGCAGGTGCTCAACAGCCATGTGCGTTAAGTGTCACTGCATGGGACAGCAAAGGCAGAGAACATGTCCGTCACTGCAGAAAGTTCTGCTGGGCAGGGCAGCTGACTAAGGGGACTGAACTGTTCCCATCACGGTGAAGTGTCCACCTTCAGCTGTTGAATTTCTGCCCAAACAAGCAGTTGCTGCCCCTCTGAACAGCTCTCTGGGGGAAGCCCTGGCTCCTGATGCCATCTGGCCGGCCCCTGGTCCCAAGGTCCCCTTCCTGCTATCGCAGGTGGGTTGGGTTCTTAAGCAGGGTAAGAGGGGGCTCTGCCTCAACTTGTGCTTCTCCTGCTCTGCTGCACACACAAACCACTGGGGACACAGTCAGGTGCAGATTCTGGCGGGTCTGGCAGAGCCCAAGGGTCTGTATTCCTAGCATGCTCCTAGGGGATGCCACTGCCGACATCCGGGGACCACACTTTGAGAAGCCAAGGTTCTTGCTGCTCCCCTTCACCCCCACGGTTCTGACTTGGTTGGTCTAGGACATGCCCTGGGTGCTGGCATTTCTTAAGCTCCCAGGAGACTCAAGGGTGCACCCAAGCTAAGGACTCCTTCCAGCTTTAAGGATCTACCTCTCTCCCTGCCCTGGTTTCTAGGCCCTGGATCACAAGGTCCGTACCCTGACGGGGGACCTTTCACTCCGTGAAGACTCCATCGCCAAGCTCCAGAAGGAGAAGAGGGCCCTGGAGGAACTGCACCAGGTAGGTTTCCCTTGCGTCTTCCCTCAGCCCAGCAGCTAGAGCTTGGCACAATGTGCTTTCCATTGGAGACTGGAGCCCCGAGTTCAAATCCTGGCCCTGCCGCCCCCTCAGCTTGGGGCCTTAGGGAAGTTAAGGAATCTCCGTACATCTCAGTTTCCTCAAGAGTGACATGGGTGTGGCCCCCTCTTGCTGCCTTCCTTCCAAGTTTGTTATAAGTGGGGTGACAATATAATTTGTCTTCCAAACTAGGACAGTTTTGAGAGCAAGAGGGGGAGCTATGAACAATTATGAATCATCTAGGCATGGCAGCTCACATCTTTAATCCCAGCACTTTGGGAGGCTGAGGCAGGAGGATCCCTTCAGTTCAGGAGTTTGAGACCAGCCCGGGCAACATGGCAAAACTCCCATCTCTACAAAAAAATACAAAAATTAGCCAGGTCTGGTGGCACGCGCCTGTAGTCCCAACTATTCAGGAGGCTGAGGCAGGAGGGTAACTTGAGCCCAGGAGTTGCAGGTTGCAGTGAGCCAAGATTGCACCATTGGAATCCATCCTGGGTGACAGCGAGACCCTGTCTCAAAACAAACAAACAACAAAACAATTATGAGTTAGGTTGGGCCCATGCACACTGGAGAAAGTATGCTCACTGGAGTGGTAGGGATGGAGTGGGGTGTATGGAAGTGTCCCATGAGCTCAAAAGCCCCAGCAAAGCCTAAGACACTGTGGCAACAACAGGCCACAAGCTCTTGAGGCCATGGGGAGACCCACCGACTTTCCCAGGGCCACTGTCACGGACTAAGGCTCCTGAATGCAGAGCCGGCTCTGACCGGCCACCAGTGCTGACCTCCAGAGAAACAGGGGCAAAGAGCCAGACAGTGGACCCCTCATCCCTGTGTTTGCTGACACCGTGAATCCACATGTCCCCTGAGTGCCTCTCCCTGCTGCCTCAGGAACTACCGCCCTTGCCCTGTGATTTTCAAGCATATTAGACCCAGAGCCTCCTTTCATAACAAACACAGTGGATGTGTGTTATTCACACTGGTTATATTTTTGTTGCTTTGAGATGGAGTCTCGCTCTGTCACCCAGGCTGGAATGCAGTGGCGTGATCTCAGCTCACTGCAACCTCCGCCTCCCAGGTTCAAGTGATTCTCCTGCCTCAGCCTCCCAAGTAGCTGGGATTACAGGTGCCCACCACCACACCCAGCTAATTTTTTTGTATTTTTAGTAGAGACAGGGTTTCACCATGTTGGCCAGGCTGGTCTCCAACTCCTGACCTCAAGTGATCCTCCCACCTGAGCCTCCTGAAGTGCTGGGATTACAGGCGTGAGCCACCACACCCGGCCTCACAGTGGTTACGTTCTGTAAAGTTGCCATAAACACTGAATTAACCAATAATAATTCAATATTGAATTAGCAAATATGAACCACTGCTCCTAGGGAAAATATAGGGTTAGACTCTTGCATGCCTCTGGTCATAACATTTTACTTTTTTTTATTTTTTTGAGACAGGGTCTAGCTCTGTCACTGAGGCTGGAGTGCAGTGGTACGATCACGGCTCACTGCAGCCTCGACTTCCCAGGCTCGGGTGATCCTCCCACCTCAGCCTCCTGAGTAACTGGGATTATAGGCATGTACCACTGCACCCCACTAATTTTTGTTTGTTTTTGAGACGGAGCCTCGCACTGTCACCCAAGCTGGAGTGCAGTTTTCTAAAAAACTAGAAAAAAAAATAGCCAGGAGGTGAGGCAAGAGGGTTGCTCGAGCCCAAGAGGTGGAGGCTGCAGTTAGCTATGATCGCACCACTGTACTCCAGTCTGAGTGATGGAGTAAGATCCTATCTAAAAAAAAAAAAACAAAAAAATGTTGTGCATATTAAATGAAAAAGAACATTGAGTTACATGTAAAAGGGTGCTGGGCTCTAGGTTTAGAAGAGTAGAAATAGTTGTTTTACTCACCTAAGTGGCTGAGTGGGACATCAGGAATGTGGACTACAGAATTCTTCATGGTACCAGATTGTCCAGAGCAAAATGGGATGTCCAGCATTGCTGGAGTCATCCACTAAATGTCAGAGGGACCTCCAATCACTGTGACAACCAGAAGCACCCCACCTATTTCCCATATGCCCCCTGGGGAACCAGAGATAGGGTCTCACTGTTGCTCAGGCTGAAATGCAGTGGTGCCATCATAGCTCACTGCAGCCCCAGCCTCCTGGGCTCGTGATCGTCTCCTGAGTAGCTGGCTCAGTCTCCTGAGTAGCTGGCACTACAGATGTGTGCCACCACACCTGGCTAATTTTTGTAGAGACAGGGTCTGACTCTGTCACCCAGGATCGAGTGCAGTGGTACAATCATAGCTCACTGCAGCCTCAACCTCCCTGGCTCAAGCAATTGACCTCCCTGATGGGTGGCTCTGGTCCATCTGCTCTGGCCTCACCCAGTGCCCAGTAGCAGGTGCTCAGTACCTACTCACCAAAGTCAACTGAACTCCCCAAAGCCTGGGAGCTGCATAGCTCAGAAGCGACAACTGAGGATCAGGAATGTTCAGCTGCTCCCACTGGGCCTTGTGGCACTCACGTGTGTATCTGTCCTTCCAGAAAACCCTGGACGACCTACAGGCTGAAGAGGACAAGGTGAACCACCTGACCAAAAATAACAGCAAGCTGAGCACGCAGATCCACGAGGTAATACCCATTGCCGTGGCCACCTCTACAACTCCAAGGCCAGATCCCTCTGGGGGTACGGGGTCCGAAGATTAGTTTTGAGAACTGGACCAACACATCCCCCAGGGCGTGAGGGCCCTTTTGATGCCACAGCTAAAGGATCAGACCCAGTCTGGTTCCTTCTTGCCTTCTAACCTCAGACTCTCCTCGTCTACCTTCTCTTGCTGTTCTTGTCTCTGTAGCTGGAGGATAACTGGGAGCAGGAAAAGAAAATCCGGGCGGAGGTGGAAAAGGCTCGTCGGAAAGCTGAGAGTGACCTGAAGATGACCATCGACAACCTCAATGAGATGGAGCGTTCCAAGCTGGATCTCGAGGAGGTGGTGAAAAAGTATGTCTTGCTGTCGTTCATTTTGTCCGTCACAATGGTAGCAATAGCTGGAGCTGCCTGGAGGGTGCCAGGAGCCAGGCACTGTATGGAGAGCCTCACAAACATTCCTGCATGTCCCAAGCACCTGCCAGTCATGGAGGATATGCAGAGAGGTAGGGGCTGCCCTGTCTGCAGGGAATGCCCAGTGTCACACAATACCTGGTGGGCATTGTGGAGGAGACGAGTGCCACCACCCCAGGGAACACTGAGGACTCAGCAGGGCAGGGAGGTATCATAAAAGCCTATGACCATGTCGGGTACCGTGGCTCACACCTGTAATCTCAGCACTTTGGGAGGCGAAGGCAGGAGGATGGCTTGAGGCCAGGAGCTCAAGACCAGCCTGGGCAACATAGCAAGACCCCGTCTCTACAAAAAATACAAAAATTAACTGGGTATGATGGAGCCAGCCTGTGGCCCCAGCTACTAGAGAAGCTGAGGGGGGAGGATCACTTAAGCCCAGGAGGTCGAGGCTGCAGTGAGCCATGATCATGCCACTGCACTGCATTCTGGGCGACAGAGCAACACGCTGTCTCAAAAAAAAAGTATCACATTAGTAAATGTGTGAATGAATGAATGGATGATGAAATGCCTGAGGAGCTCATTCAGGGGTCTAACTGCTCTGTAGGGTGAGACCTTCTGGGCTGTCACTACGGAAGGCCAGAAGGGGCTGGGAGGTACGTGCGTTTCGGCAGGTTCAAGGTCCCCTCTGGCAGCCCAGGTGCCATTCCCTCGCCAGCTCACTGGTCTACCCTCAGAGCCTTTCCTCAGGAGACCAACCCTTCCCTTGCAGGAGGGATTTGGAAATAAACTCTGTCAACTCGAAATATGAGGATGAGCAGTCTCTGAATTCCACGCTGCAGCGGAAACTGAAGGAGCACCAGGTATGTCCAGGACCGAGAAGCATGAGCTCTCTGTCGGAAATGCACTTCTCTGAACCCTTTGTTCATGTCAGCTACTTGGTGGCTGAGGTTTCCTGAGGAGCAAGACTGCCATAGAGTCCTTGGAGATGGACCCATGTTCCCCTCACTAGGGGTGAAATCCGTATGATGGTTATGAGGCCCTCCAACTGCTCCCGCCTGACCTCATCACCGAGTGTTTCCCTCCACTCTATCCAGCCATGCTGGCTCCTGGGCTGGGTGTCACACATGCCAGGCCCCCTCCTGCCTGCCCCAGCGCCTTTGTGCTTGCTCTCTGGGATCTGCCTCTCTCTGCTTTTGACAGTGGCTGTCATATTCTCATATCCCTATTTTCCATCCTAAAAGGCTAAGGGGCTGACTTACTAACTTTGCCTGGGAGAGATGAATCCCCTCCCTCCTCTGTCTGCTAGGCCCGAATTGAAGAGCTGGAAGAAGAACTAGAAGCTGAGCGGGCCATGAGAGCCAAGGTAAATGAAATACGTTTCCCCTTCTTGAGTCAAAGGACCTAACGGCAGTCACACATCCAGCCACGAATAGAAACCTCCGCTAAGGAAACCGGTAGAGGAGGCAGGTGTCCAGCTAAAAAGTCTAGTTGCTTCTGGAGCACCTCCTGTGTGCCAGGGACTGAAGTGCACATCCACATTAATCATGATGTGAAAGGCAGATGCTCTGTGTGGCTTGAGTCCAGAGAAGAGGCTGGTTCTACCTGAGGCAGATGGAGGAGGAAACACTTGACCTCAAAGATAGAATTCAACAGGCAGACGCAAGAAGAAAGGTCTGGGCAAAGGGAATAAAATAGCACCTACCTTCATCGGGATGAAGGTGTAAACAGAGAAAGCACGTGTTAGCAAGAGCAGAGTGTGGAGGGAGGCTTGAGGGTGGGGATCCTACAGGACGTGAGCCCAGAAAACTGGTGGGAGACAAATCACAGTGTACCTAACCCCAAATTCAGCCAAATTGGACAGGTGGTAGCTGGGATGGGCACTAATGCCTGCCCAGTGTAGGGAAGACAGTGTCCTTTACTGAGCCTGTGGGATGACAGGCAGGGCACAAGGCCCCCCAGGCATAGAATCCTGGCTTCTCAAAGGTGAAGCAGTCATCATGCTCTTTACTGGAGTAAAAAGAGCTCTGGGTGATTATCATTGGTATCATTAAATCTCATCCCATGGCCAGGCACAGTGGCTCATGCCTGTAATCCAAATACCTTGGGAGACCAAGGCAGGAGGATCACTTGAGACCAGGAGACCAGCTTGGGCAACATGGTGAAAACCCATCTCTACAAAAAATTTAAAAATTTGCTGGGTGTGATGGCATGTGCCTGTAGTCGCAGATACTCGGGAGCTGAGGTTAGAGGATTGTTTGAGCCAGGCAGGCAAAGGTTGCAGTGAGTCGAGATGGTGCTGCCACACTCCAGCCTGGGCCACAGAGGAAGGCTCTATCTTAAAATAAAAATTTTCATCCCAGGTGGAGAAACAACGCAGTGACCTGTCCCGGGATCTCGAAGACCTCAGTGACAGGCTGGAGGAAGCGGGTGGAGCCACATCTGCTCAGGTACCCATCCCAGGGGGCCCAGAAACCCCCAGCTCTGCATGCATTTGGGGAGAAAAATTGCTGGACTGTGAGCAGTGGGATCAAGACCAGTTCGTTTTTGCTAGGTTCCTGAGACAGACTTGAGGAGAAACCAATTAATAATTTAAAAATGAGGCCTGGAACAGTGTCTCATGCCTGTAATCCCAACACCTGGGGAGGCAAAGGCAGAAGGATCATTTGAGCCCAGGGGTTTCTGACCAGCCTGGGCAACACAGCAAAAGCCCATCTCTCAAAAAAAAAATTAGCTGGGCATGGTGGCACGTTCCTGTAGTTCCAGCTACTCAAGAGGCTAAAGAAGGAGGATCACTTGAGCCCAGGGAGGTTGAGGCTGTGGTGAGCCATGATGGCACCACTGCACTCCAGCCTGAGTGACAGAGCAAGACCCTGTCTCTCAAAAACAAACAGAAAGAGTTTGCTACTCACAGTTCCCAAGAGGAAAGGGCACAGCAGGCCATGCAGGGCCAGAGAGGCACTGGGGCTGGTTAGGAGGCAGACAGCCGGTGGGAAAAATGTAGGCAAAGGCCTTTACTCTGGCTCCCGTGGGAAGGAATAGGTGAGGCAGGGTGAACAGGCTCCTGACTGGCCAGTTTGGACAATCTCAGTGGGCTGTGGGGCTGAACCTAGTTGTCCGTACCTGGACCTGGAGTGATTAGGGCAGGAGTATAGTGAGTAGAAATGTGAGAGTCCGGCCGGGCGTGGTGGCTCACGCCTGTACTCCCAGCACTTTGGGAGGCTGAGGTGGGTGGATCACCTGAGGTCAGGAGTTCGAGACCAGCCTGGTCAACGTGGTGAAACCCTATCTCTACTAAAAACACAAAAAATTAGCTGGGCATGGTGGCAGGCACCTGTAATCCCAGCTACTTGGGAGGCTGAGGCAGGAGAATCACTTGAACCCAGGAGGCGGAAGTTGCAGTGAGCCGAGATCGTGCCACTGCACTGCAGCCTGGGCAACAAAAGTGAAACTCTTTCTCAAAAAAAAAAAAAAAAGAACCTCAGTCATTAGCTTAGGGCTCACCCTAATCCAGTACGGCATCTTAACTAGCTCCATCTACAAAGACGCTATTTCCAAAAGATATACTCAAGTCCTAATCCCAGGTCCCATTCACAGGTACCTGGTGTTAGGACTTGAGTATATCTTTTTGGAGAACACAATTTAACACACAACACTCTCTAAACAAATCCTGTGGGCAACCCCCGCCGCCCAAAGGCTAAGCATCAACATTTCAAGCAGGACTTCTTTTAGCGAGGTACAGGAATATCAGGGGACCACCGAGCAGCTGGGCAGTGTCCACCCCAAAAAGGCTGGCACTGGCCAGTTCTGCTAAGCCACTCCTCCTCTACCCCAGATCGAGCAGAACCGCAAGCGGGAGGCTGAGCTGCTGAAGCTGCGGCGGGAGCTGGAAGAGGCCGCCCTGCAGAGCGAGGCGACGGCCTCCACACTGCGCAAGAAGCACATGGACTCCATGGCTGAGCTGACAGAGCATGTGGAGAGCCTGCAGAGGGTCAAGTCCAAGCTGGAGAAAGATAAACAGGTCATGAAGGCTGAGATTGATGACCTCAATGCCAGTGTGGAGACGATACAGAAGTCCAAGGTGAATAACCTAACTGTGGGCCGGGCGCAGTGGCTCACTCCTGTAATCCCAGCACTTTGGGAGGCTGAGGCAGGAGGATCACTTTTGAGAGGCCAGGACTTGGGGACCAGCCTGGACAACATAGCCAGACCTCATCTCTTAAAAAAATAAAAGTAGCCAGGGATGGTAGCATGTGCCTGTAGTCCTAGCTACTCAGGAGGCTGAGGCAGGAGGATCACTTGAGCCCAGGAGGTTGAGACTGCAGTGAGTATGACTGCACCACTGCACTCCAGCCTGGGCAACAGAGTAAGACCCTGTCTCTAAAATAAAATAAAATAACCTGCTGGGCACAGTGGCTTTCGCCTGTAATCCCAGCACTTTGGGAGGCTGAGGCAGGCGGATCACCTGAGGTCACGAGTTCGAGACCAGCCTGGCCAATATGGTGAAACCCTGTCTCTACTAAAAATACAAAAATTGCTTGAACCTGGGAGGCAGAGGTTGCATTGAGCCGAGATTGCGCCACTGCACTCCAGCCTGGGTGACAGGGCAAGACTCTGTCTCAAAAAAATAAATAAATAAATAAAAAATAAAATAACCTGTGCTTCAATTTCTTCATCTGTAACATGAAGATGATTGTCATAATTTCCACCTTAGAGCGGTACTGTGGGGCTGCGATAGTCTCTGGCACATAAGAAATGCTCAATAGGCCGGGCACAGTGGCTAATGCCTGTAATCCCAGCACTTTGAGAGGCCAAGGCAGGCAGATTACTTGAGCCCAGTTCAAGACCAGCCTGGGCAACACAGTGAAACCCTGTCTCTACAAAAAATAAAAATAATTAGCCAGGTATGGTGGCAGGCACCTGTGGTCCCAGCTACTGTGGTGAGAGGATGGCTTGAGTCCAGGATGTCGAGGCTACAGTGAGCTCTGCTTGCACCTATGCACTCCAGCCTGGGTGATAGAGTGATACCCTGTCTCAAAAAAAAAAAAAAAGAAAAGACAAGACAGTGGTGAGCCATTTGGGGTTTCTGAGACAGGGGCATACCTCCAGGCAGGTAGCCTGGGAGGCACACAGGAAGAACAAGGCAAAAATCAAGGGGGAGGTAGGGAGGGCTTGGCCTCCCCCACCCACAACTTCCCCACTGAGTTCATCCTTCCTGAGCAGATGAACGCCGAGGCCCACGTCAGAAAGCTGGAAGACAGCTTATCAGAAGCCAACGCCAAGGTGGCAGAGCTAGAGCGAAACCAAGCAGAAATCAATGCCATCAGGACCCGCCTCCAAGGTGAGCCCTCTTCGCCCTGAGCTTGCTAAGGAGCAGTGCATGGAAAGGAACTGGGATTCTCAAGGAAACAGAGCTTTCTTGGCCTTGGAAGATTCCCATCCAAACCCCTTATGATGAGACGAGGAGATTTTATTCCACCTGCTGAATGTTCCAAGTAACATCTTTACAATGCAAAAACAGGGAACACAATTCAAAGCATTTTCGTATCCGTTCTCTCACCTTCCCGGTGAGATCAGCGGGAGAGGCATTCATGCTGACAAAATACAATTTTCAAACATTTTTAACCATGACCCACATACTAATATAAAGCGAACATGTGTCAAGGATTTATTTAACTCCTTAATGAGGGAGCCAGAAAAATATTAAAGCTGCCTTCAAAGAGCATTTGAAAGGCAGAGATTTACAGTCAGCTGGGAAAAGAAATGCTAAAATAACTTTGCTAAGTTAGATGCAGAACTAGTTAATATCCTATAGGACAATAATCCTGTGACCTCTGGGTTTAGTTTAGGGTTTTTTTTCCCCCTGCCAGAAGAAACACACCTTTGTCATAGAGATGCATCTTTGCATCTCTATAACAAAAATAATTGGCAATTTATCAATGTATAAGTTAATTTCTAACTTTGCAGAAGCTATGCTCTAATCACACAGGGGTAAACAGTAAGTCGAACAAAGGTACATTTCCTTAGAGAACTAAATAGTCTACAGGTGGGCCTGTTAGTGCTCCGGCGTGACATCAAGAGAACTTGCAGGCATCCTTTGGCCTTATTTCTCACATTTGGAATTCTTTAACAATATCTTGGCTGGGTGCAGTGGCTCACACTTGTAATTCCAGCACTTTGGGAGGCCAAGGTGGGAGGATTACTTGAGGCCAGGAGTTTGAGACCAGCCTGGGCAACATAGCAAGACCCCCATCTCTACAAAACAATGTTTTTAAATAGCTGGGTGTGGTGGCGCACACTGGTGGTCCCAGCTTCTTGGGAGGCTGAGGCAGGAGGATTGCTTGAGCTTAGGAGTTCAAGGCTGCAATGAGTTATGATTGTGCCACTGCACTCCAGCCTGGGCAACAGAGCAGGACCCTGTCCCAAAAAAAAAAATAAAAATCAATATCCAGCCGTGTGCGGTGGCTCATGCCTGTAATCTCGGCACTTTGGGAGGCCGAGGTGGGCAGATCACTTGAGGTCAGGAGTTTGAGACCATCCTGGCCAGCGTGGTAAAACCAGGTCTCTACTAAAAATACAAAAAAAAATTAGCTGGGCATGGTGGTACACGCTTGTAATCCCAGTTACTCAGGAGGCTGAGGTAGGAGAATCACTCGAACCTGGAAGGCAGAGGTGGCAGTGAGACGAGAGCACGCCACTGTACTCCAGCCTGGGTGACAAGAATGAAACTCGGTATCAAAAAAAAAAAAAGAAATCAATATCCCCATTTGATGGATAAGAGTGAGCTCAGTGAGCTCAGTGACTTACAGGGTAGAATTGGAAATCCTTGCTTTTTCTCTCAGGCTCATGAACTTCTTCCTGGCCTCTGGCTCCAGCAATCATTCCACAAATGACAGGAGTGTAGATTCTGGAATTGTGACAAATACATTTTACAAAGGAAATACTCTCTGTCCCACTGTTTCTCCAAACTCTTCTGCTGCATCTCCTGACATGTAGGAGAGCGGGGTTTCATTATGTGAGGCCCCTAAGTCCATGCAGGTTACCTGGATCTTGGCAACCCTTGGGCACTTGCCTTTCTCCTGGGCTCACTTAATTTGGAGGCTAGAGTGGTGATCCACTGTGCTCCCCTTTCCAGCTCCATTGGCCAAGCCACCATATTATTGGGTACTTTAGGAGCAATGCCCTGGGGAACTTCGGATCTGGCTGGGGAACCAGTTCTTCATCCAATATTTCTTCCATTTCCTTCTCACCCAGCTGAAAATAGTGAACTGAGCAGGGAATATGAAGAGTCCCAGAGCCGGCTCAATCAAATCCTACGGATAAAGACATCTCTGACGTCACAAGTGGATGATTACAAGAGGCAGCTGGATGAAGAGTCAAAGGTTTGTTTGGGCGTGGGGTTGCGGTGGAGACAGAGCTGCCGCCTTAAAGTTATAGGTTACAGCTGAGTTTGGTGGCTCATGCCTGTAATCCCAGAACTTTGGGAGGCCTAGGTGGCAGGTTCACTTAAGGCCAGGAGTTCGAGACCAGCCTGAACAACACAGCAAGAGCCGCCCCCCCCTCCCCCCCCGCCCACCGCCAACGCCATCTCTACCAAAATAAAAAATAAAAAAGTTGCTGGGCATGGTGGCTCACACCTGTAATCCCAGCACTTTGAGAGGCCAAGGTGGGTGGATCACCTGAGGTCAGGAGTTCGAGACCAGTCTGGCCAACATGGCAAAACCTGGTCTCTACTAAAAATACAAAAATTATCTTGGCATGGTGGTGAGTGCCTATAATCCCAGCTACTCGGGAGGCCGACACAGGCGGAGGCATAGGTTGCAGGGAGCGGAGATCGCACCATTGCACTCCAGCCTGGGTGACAAGAGCGAAACTCGGTCTCAGGAAAAAAAAAAAAAGTTTCCAGGTATGGTGGTGTACACCTATAGTCCCAGCTAAAGAAAGTTACAGATTATGAAGATGTCAAAGGAATACAAAAAGTATTTGATGTCATAGCAAGTAAAAAAGCTAACTACAAAACTGTAGTATGTGATGTGTATAACTAAATGAAATTACATATCCTTGTGGACAATAATAGAACGAAAAGAAGTCATAGGATGAAAATTAAAACCCCGATGGTTTGGATTGTGGGATCGTGTGTCTTTTCCCCCTTTCACCTGCCATCACTGCTGCTCCAGTGTCACATGTATCTAAGTGGTGGCTCTGTGGGCTGCGGAAAGCCCCCATGGGCCCCTGACAGGCTGGTCCCCACAGTCTCGCAGCACCGCCGTGGTGAGTCTGGCCAACACCAAGCATGACCTGGACCTAGTAAAGGAGCAGCTGGAGGAGGAGCAGGGAGGCAAGTCGGAACTGCAGCGCCTCGTGTCCAAACTCAACACCGAGGTCACCACCTGGAGGACCAAGTATGAGACCGATGCCATCCAGAGGACCGAGGAGCTGGAGGAGACCAAGTGAGTGTGGTCCTCCTGCTGGGAGAGCCAGGTGGGCTGGGCAGGTGGCGCTGGGGGCCTCACCACCATGTCAGTCACTGCTGAGGCCAGGGCCAAGCCCAGGAGAAGGACGTTCACAGGCTGCTTTAAGAGGAGGACAATGTGTCTGGACAAAGG
Source organism: Hylobates moloch (assembly GCF_009828535.3). Lineage (NCBI taxonomy): Eukaryota > Metazoa > Chordata > Mammalia > Primates > Hylobatidae > Hylobates > Hylobates moloch. The sequence continues at coordinate 98,755,039 of NW_026652276.1, forward strand.
AGCCTGCTCTGTGGGGCAGCTATGGTGGCTCATGCCTGTAATCCCAGCACTTTGGGAGGCCAAGGTAGGAGGATTGCTGGAGCCCAGAAGTTCGAGGCCAGCCCGGGCAACATGGTGAGATCCTCATCTCTACAAAAAATTACAAAATTAGCCAGGCATGGTGGCACGTGCCTGTATTCTCAGCTGCTTGGGAGACTAAAGTGGGAGGATTGCTTGAGCCCAGGAATTGGAGGCTGCAGTGAGCAATGATCGAGCCACTGCACTCCAGCCTAGATAACAGAGCAGGATCCTGTCTCTAAAAAAAAAAACTACAGAAGTGGACACCTGAGGAAATAAGGGGGACATGAAAGTGGCTCTGGGCCTCTCTCTGGTGTAAAAGGAGGCTGGCCTGGGTGCCCCTGGGCCCATGCACGCAGGGAAGCCCTGTGAGTGAGCCACCCTGGGCCAGGCAGCAGAGGGGATCCATGACAAGTTAAATCAAAGAACATGGTCAACTGAACAAAATCCTCTATAGACTTTTCTGGATTCTCTGAAAAAATGGCCAAATTTTTTCTTGTATAAAGCCAAATGAGACATAGAAAATGGCACGTGTGCTCTAAGTGTTTCTGGGATCCCAGCCTGCTGGCTGGTCCCATCCATCCACTGAAATTTCTGCTAATATGATAGCAAATAAGGCATAGTGACTTCCAGCTGATGCAATACTTTCAGCTAAAGCTCTAAGCTAAATTTGCCTTCCTTCGACTTCCACCTCTGTCCTTCAGGCCTTTGCTATGGAGACTGCTGGGCACTACCTGGTCCTCTCCCAAGGCTCCCACTCCTGGGCTAAACCTAAATCTCAACCCCTAAGCTTGTCTCCGCCCCAGACACCCTCAGGGCCCCTCCATCCCCTGGCTTAGACCTTTGCTCCTGTGTCCCCTTCTCAGAGAGTCTCCCGAGTCTGTATTTTGACATCGTCACCCCCTCCCACCTGGACTGCCTGTCCCTTTCCTGGCTCTATTTGTCACTGCAGTGCTTATGTTCTATAGGGCATGTATTGCCTGCCTCCTCCCAGCTCCAGAACAAACATTTTGTTTGTTAGGGCAGGTATCCTAGCCTGTTTTATTCACTGCTGCATCCCTAACACCTGCAACAATCCTTGGCGCAGAGTAGAGAAAGTGTTGAATGAATAAATGAGAGAGTGAATGGACAGCTGTGGCTGTCCTGTAAACACTGCATCATTTCCAATGTTGACACCAGAGCTTAGTACCATGCCCACCACACTCTGACCCTGGCAGTGTGGAGGTGGTGCCTGTGAGTGCCTATGTTTCCTTGACAGCCCCTCTGGCCCTCATTTGCAGGAGGAAGCTGGCCGCCAGGCTTCAGGAGGCAGAAGAAGCAGCGGAAACTGCCCAGGCCCGGGCCGCCTCCCTCGAGAAAAATAAGCAGAGACTCCAGGCAGAAGTTGAGGACCTCACCATCGACTTGGAAAAGGTCAGAGGGTCAAATGCTCAAAGCTGCCTATTTACCGGGGCAGAGAGCCCACAGCAGGGCTAGGGCGAGGCTGTCACACATCTGGGGTCATCAGGAAGAAACACATGGTTCAAGAAGGTGCAGTGCTGGGGTGCCTTCAGGAGCTTGCTGGACAACGGCTGCTGCTTGAGCACGTGTTTATGAACTCTTCCGAGATCTAACATTCAACAAGCTACTGTTTAAACAGGGCCACAAGACCAAGCACAGTGGCCCATGCCTCTAATCCCAACACACTAGGCAGCCAAGGCAGGAGGGCCACTTGAGCCAAGGAGTTCAAGACCAGCCTGAACAACACAGGGAGACCCTGTCTCAAAAAAATAAAAAGAAAGAAAAAAAATATTTTATTTTATTTATTTTTTTTTTTTTGAGATGGAGTTTGGCTCTCGTTGCCCAGGCTGGAGTACAGTGGCGCGATCTCGGCTTACTGCAACCTCCACCTCCTGGATTCAAGCGATTCTCATTCCTCAGCCTCCTGAGAAGCTGGGATTACAGGTGCCCGCCACCATGCCCAGCTAATTTTTTGTATTTTTAGTTTCATCGTGTTGGCCGGGCTGGTCTCAAACTCCTGACCTCAGGTGATCCACCCGCCTCGGCCTCCCAAAGTGCTGGGACTACAGGCGTGCGCCACTGTGCCCAGCCCCTCAAAAATTTTTAAATTAAAAATTTAGTCAGGCGTGGTGGCATATGCCTGTGGTCTCAACTACTTGGGAGGCTAAGGCATGAGGATCATTTGAACCGGGGTTCAAGGCTGCAGTGAGCTGTGATTGCACCACTGTACTCCAGCCTGGCAGACAGAGTGAGACCCTGTCTCAAATAAATAAATAAGGCCACAAGCAGGGTAAAATTTGCCCCTGAAAGTTACACAATGTGGCCGGGCGCGGTGGCTCATGCCTGTAATCCTAGCACTTTGGGAGGCCGAGGCAGGCAGATTGCCTGAGCTCAGGAGTTCGACACCAGCCTGGGCAACACGGTGAAACCCTGTGTCTACTAAAATACAAAAAATTAGCGGGGCATGGCGGCGGGCACCTGTAGTCCCAGCTACTTGGGAGGCTGAGGCAGGAGAATCGCTTGAACCCAGCAGACGAAAGTTGCAGTGAGCCAGATCGTGCCACTGCACTCCAGCCTGGGCAACAGAGTGAGACTCTGGCTCCAAAAAAAAAAGAAAAAAGAAAGTTATATGATGTACCTTCCCTGTTCCCCTCTCTCTTACACAAACTACATCCCACACACTTTGTGTGGCTAACTATTCCTATTTGCATCCCTGGTTCAAACTGAGTTGCCAGTCTCTATGAGAATTAAATAGGATTTCCACTGGCATACACCTCCCTGGTCTTGGTCTAGATGGAACCATGATTCATGCTGGCTGTGAGGGGCTACATGCAGCCCAATACAAGAACGTGGCTCCATGAAGTGGCCACGTAGGTAGGAGATCACATCCACGTGAGAGGTTTCAGAAAAAAAGTTCTGGCAAGGTGGTTCATGCTTGTCATCTCAGGACTTTGGGAGGCTGAGGTGGGAAGATTGCTTAAGTCCAAGAGGCTGAGGCTACAGTTAGCTACGATTATGCCACTGTACTCCAGCCTGGGTGACAGAGTGAGACCTCATCTCTTGGGGAAAAAAAAAAAAAAGGCTGGGCAGAGTGGCTTATGCCTGTAATCCCAGCACTTTGGGAGGCTGAGGCGGGCAGATCACCTGAGGTCAGGAGTTTGAGAGCAGCCTGGCCAACATGGCGAAACCCCATCTCTACTAAAAATACAAAAAGTAGCCGGATGTGGTGGCGCACACCTGTGTAATCCCAGCTACTCAGGAGGCTGAGGCAGGATAATCGCTGAACCCAGGAAACGGAGGTTGCAGTGAGCCAAGATCGCGCCACTGCACTCCAGCCTGGGTGACAAAGTGAGACTCCATCTTAATTAAAAAAAAAAAAAAAGTCCTGAAACTCAAAAAGGTTTTGCTACCCCACAAAAGAAACAAAGCAAAACTTTACAAAAGCTAATATAGCACAACAGCAAATAGTTGCCAGGGAGTTATGAGACAAATAAAATCTATAGAAAAATAAAGTCTAAGAGTAGTCAGTTTTGAGTTGATGTGTAATGTATATTATTACATTACAGTGAAATATATTAAGGGGAGTTAGGCCGAATGTCATAAATCTGGGAAGGCCGCTGTGGCCCAAACTCCTCATTTTACACCTGAGAGAATTCTAACCTGGGAAAATAAGGTGGAATGCCCCCGGCCACACATCTCTCAGGGGGAAGTTTTAGAACTGGCATGCAGCTCTTTGCAGACTCTGTGTTCTGTGCTTCTGCCATAGGTGTTGAATTACATTCCAATTCCCAAGGAGTCCGTAGTCTCAAGAGTTACTGGGGAAAGGGAAGGAAGAGAGGTTGGCGGGTGGGAGGAGGGGACAGAGGCAGGGAGGTCGGACCCCTAGAGGCCATTTCCAACTTTCCTTAGGCCAATGCTGCAGCCGCTGCCCTGGACAAGAAGCAGAGGCTCTTTGACAAGATGCTGGCTGAGTGGCAGCAGAAGTGTGAGGAGTTGCAGGTGGAAGTGGACAGCTCGCAGAAGGAGTGCCGCATGTACATGACAGAGAGCTTCAAGATCAAGACTGCCTACGAGGAGTCTCTGGAGCATCTAGAGTCCGTGAAGAAGGAGAATAAGACCCTGCAGGGTGAGTCTGAGGGCAGGTGGATGGGATGGGCCTGTAGGGAGGGGACACAGCCAGAGTCCCCTTCGTCCTGAGCACATCATCAGTTGAGTACCTGGCACATAGTAGGTGCTCAATAAATGTTTGTTGACTTTCTAGCAAGTGCTTTGTAGAAGCACTTCAGCATTCAGCAGTGTAACTTTAGGCGAGTTGCTTAATCTTTCTGTGCCTCACTTTCCTCATCTATAAAATGAGGAAATAGCCGGGTGTGGTGGCTCATGCCTGTAATCCCAGCACTTTGGGAGGCCGAGGCAGGCGGATCACTTGAGGTCAGGAGTTCAAGACCAGCCTGACCAACATGGTGAAATCCTGTCTCTATTACAAACACAAAAAATTAGCAGGGCATGGTGGCGGGCGCCTGTAGTCCCAGCTACTTGGGAGGCTGAGGCAGGAGAATCGCTTGAACCTGGGAGGTGGAGGTTGCAATGAGCCAAGATCATGCCACTGTACTCCAGCCTGGGCAACAGAGCAACACTATGTCCCCAAAATAAATAAATACATACATACATAAATAAAATAAAATGAGGAAGTAATTCTACCCTCCTTATAAGGTTGTCATGACAATGCAATAAGATTATGGCCAAGCGTGGTGGCTCATGTCTGCAATCCTGGCACTTTGGGAGGCCTTCTTCTTACCCCAATGGAGGAATGACGGTGCCACCTGCCATGACCCTGGAATGCTGCGTCTTATTAACATGAATATTTCTATCTCAGAGGAGATAAAGGATCTCATTGATCAGCTGGGTGAGGGAGGAAGGAGTGTGCATGAGCTGCAGAAGTTGAAGAAAAAATTGGAGATGGAAAAGGAAGAACTCCAGGTGGCCCTGGAAGAAGCTGAGTCTTCCCTGGAGGTAACCGTGGGGCCATCACCTTGGGGACTGTGGACCCTTGGCCAGGCACTGCACATCTTCTTGGCCAGAAAGACTCATGTTTATATTTCTGGTAGGTTGAAGAGAGCAAGGTGATTCGAATTCAGTTGGAACTGGCTCAGGTTAAAGCTGACATCGACCGAAGAATCCATGAGAAAGAAGAAGAATTTGAGGCTACCAGGTATGGAGCTGATGGGACGGGAGGCTGACTCTTGGGAAGTGTGATGGAGCAGAGTCCAGAAACCCCAGTCTCTTCCACCTACTAGTCGTGTGACATTGGGCAGTTCAGGTGAACCTCGCTGAATGTGTTTCCTCATCTGTGAAATGGAAATAAAGACTGTACCTCATACTACTGTGTCTAGTTTATGAACACTTTGTTTTTTGGGGTTTTTTTGTTTTTTTGGGGGGTTCTTTTTGGTTTTTTTTTTTTTGAGACAGAGTCTTGCTCTGTTGCCTAGGCCGCAGTGTAGTGGTGCGATCCCAGCTCACTGCGACCTCTGCCTCCTGGTTTCAAGCAATTCTCCTGCCTTAGCCTCCCAAGTAGCTGGGATCACAGGCATGTGCCACCGTGCCCAGCTAATTTTTGTATTTTTAGTAGAGACAGCGTTTCACCATGTTGGCCAGGCTGGTCTTGAACTCCTGACCTCAAGTGATCTGCCCACCTCGGCCTCCCAAAGTGCTGGGATTACAGGCATGAGCCACCGTGCCTGGCCTATGAACACTTTAAATGTAGTATTTTAGCCATGATGGTTAATGAAGCAGAGAATCTGTTATGTGCTTACTGGCTGTTTCTGTATCTTCTTCGGAGAAAAGTCTGTTCTTTGCCCCTTTCAAAAATTGGATCGCTTCTTTTTATTGTTGAGTTGTAAGAGTTCTTTATATATTCTGAACACTAGACTTATCAGATATGATTTGCAAATATTTTTTCCTATTCTATGGGTTGTCTTGTCACTTTCTTAAAGGTATCCGTTGAAGCATAAAGGTTATTTAATTTTGGCTGGGCACAGTGGCTCACGCCTGTAATCCTAGCACTTTGGGAGGCTGAGATGGGAGGATCCCTTGAGCTCAGGAGTTTGAGATCAGCCTGGGCAACATAGCAAAACCCCGGTCTAAAAAATAAAAATAAAAATAAAAATAGCTGGGTGTGGTGGCATGGCCTGTAGTCCCAGTTACTGGGGAGGCTGAGATTGGAAGATCACTTGAGCCCCAGAGTTCAAGGCTGCAGTGAGCTATGATCACACTACTACACCATCACAGAATGTGACGGTTTTTCCATTACAGCCTGAGCCACAGAGTGACTCTAAAACAACAAAATGACCTTCCTTTTATTTCCCCAAAGCATGAAACCCTCATCCCTGTCTTGCACCTTTTTAAGGGTTTGTTTAATTTCACAACATGGTGCCTGTATTCATGCTGATGCTGAGACCTCTCCTCTAGGAAGGCTTAGCACAGACTGAACAGCCAGCCCAGTATGCCAAGGTCTTCTCTGCTTGGACTTACAGGAAGAACCACCAGCGGGCAATTGAGTCCTTGCAGGCCAGCCTGGAGGCGGAGGCCAAGGGCCGGGCAGAGGCACTTCGGCTCAAGAAGAAGATGGAGACGGACCTGAATGAGATGGAAATCCAGCTGGACCACGCCAACAAGAACAACAGCGAACTTGTAAAGACATTGAAAAGGCTGCAACAGCAAATCAAGGTAGTGATCTGGGAGAAGGAGAAATGATACACAAGACACACCATCATCGGTTGAGTCTGAAGGCCTAAAGGGGGCTAACTCAATGCATGTCTTCAGCCAGCATAAAGGCATAAGAGTGAGAATGTGGGGTGGCTGGAAGTCCAGGGAGCAGGAGGCTTGGGGACTATATAAAGAAGAGGCCCTCAACCACCGAAAGTCCAGATTCTGGACAATTGGAAAGATGGACCAAAGGAGGGAAACAGGAAGTAGGGCCCATCTAGATTTTTATTTTATTTATTTATTTGATGGAGTTTTGCTCTTGTCACCCAGGCTGGAGTGCAGTGGCACAATCTTGGCTCCACCTCCCAGGTTCAAGCAATTCTCCTGCCTCAGCCTCCTGAGTAGCTGGGATTACAGGCACCCACCACCACGCCCAGCTAATTTTTGTATTTTTAGTAGAGACGGGGTTTCACCATGCTGGCCAGGCTGATCTCCAACGCCTGACCTCAGGTGATCTGCCCGCCTCAGCCTCCCAAAGTGCTGGGATTACAGGCGTGAGCCACCACGCCCAGCCCTGTCTTCATTTGTAAAATCATTTTTTACTTATTATAAACTATTTCAGACATAGAGAAATGAAGAACACAACAAAACTCATATACCCACTACTTGCCTTAAAAAATAAACACAAACAGAGCTGAAGACCCCTTTACAATCATTCCATTATGAGGCTGGTCTTTACAGTATACATAGCTGGAACCACACATCCAACACTTGCTAACTGGAGATGTGCCCTAACCAGGTACTGTTTTAGGTGTCCAAGAGTGGACAAGACAATGCTGGGCACATTTGGTGTTCACATGTAGTCCCAGCTACTCAGGAGGCTGAAGAGAGAGGATTGCTTGAGGCCAGGCTTGAGTTCATGACCGGCCTGGGCATCATAGCGAGACCCCATCTCCATAAAAAATAAAATTAGCCAGGCATGGTGGTGCTCATGCCTGTAGTTCCAGCTACTCAGGAGGCTGAGGTGGAAGGATCGCTTGAGCCCAGGAATTAGAGATTTCAGTGAGCTGTGACTACACCACTGCACTCCAGCCTTGGTGACAGAGTGAGACCCTGTCTCAAAAACAAAACAAAGAGTGGACAAAACGGACAAACATCCCCATGCAGACAGCAACAAAAATAAAACTGTATTATTAAAACTGATGATAAGTCCTATGGAGAAATAAGAGGACAGGCTGGGCGCAGTGGCTCACGCCTGTAATCCCAGCACTTTGGGAGGCCAAGGTGGGCAGATCACTTGAGGTCAGGAGTTTGAAACCAGCCTGAGCAACATGGCAAAACCCTATCTCTACTAAAAATACAAAAATTAGCCAGGTGTGGTGGCAGGCACCTGTAATCACAGGTACTTGGGAAGGTGAGGCAGGAGAATCACTTGAACCCGGGAGGCGGAGATTGCAGTGAGCTGAGATCATGCCATTGAACTCCAGCCTAGGGGACAGAGCAAGACTCTGTCTCAAAAAAAAAAAAAAAAAAGAGAGAGAGAGAAACAAGAGGACAGAAGAGAGCTGAAGATCAGCCTAGCCAGGATTAGAATATGATTGGCAGAGGTCACTGGGAAGGCCTCCTGGAGAAGGCTATGCTGGGAAGGCCTCCTGGAGAAGGCTATGCTGGGAACACCAGGTGCTCTATCATCAGGAAAGGTTTGACTTCATGTTGACCTCATGTTAGATAACTTCCTGGGTCCTGGCCCTGCTGGGGCTCCACCATACCACAAACTTCCCAAGACCAGGTCTGTTCCTCACTCTTCTTCTGTGGCCTCCCCGCCTGCCCAGTTTCCTGCTGAACCCAGTCGATAAAGGTCACAGCGCCCTCACGCCTGGCCACCCCCAAGGTGATACCACGGCCCAATGTATGGGCTGAGGCTGGGTCCGTGTGCCCCCCAGGACCTGCAGGTCCAGATGGACGAGGATGCCAGGCAGCACGAGGAGCTGCGGGAGCAGTACAACCTGCAGGAGCGGCGCCTGAGCCTGCTGCAGACGGAGCTAGAGGAGGTGCGCTCAGCCCTGGAGGGCAGCGAGCGTTCACGCAAGCTGCTGGAGCAGGAAGTGGTGGAGATCACCGAACGGCACAACGAGATCAACATCCAGGTAGGACAGGGCTCCTGGGTCAGTGCCACTCGCATCCACACTCCGGGGGTTAAGGGGTGCTGGGGTGAGGCCAGGATGGTGCCCAAACCACGTGAGCCCCCTCAAAACTCAGAGGCAGGCAGTGCACCCCACTCAGCAAATCCTCAAAACTCATCTGCAGAGCTTTTTGTAAAATTGTGACTTAAAAGTCCAGGATATAAAATATATCTCAGCCTGGGCCGGGCACTGTGGCTCATGCCTATAATCCCAGCACTTTGGGAGGCCCAGGCGGGCAGATCACCTGAGGTCAGGAGTTCGAGACCAGCTTGGCCAACATGATGAAACCCCGTCTCTACTAAAAATACAAAAATCAGCCAGGTGTGGTGGCACACACCTGTAATCCCAAGTACTCAGGAGGCTGAAGCAGGAGAATTGCTTGAACCTGGGAGGCGGAAGTTGCAGTGAGCCAAGATCATGCCACTGCACTCCAGCCTGGGTGACAGAGTGACCGTCTAAAAAAAAAAATAATAAATAATATATATATATATATATATATATATATATATATACACACACACACACACACACACATTCCAACCTGGCCAAAATGGTGAAACCCCATCTCTACTAAAAATACAATAATTAGCCAGGTGTGGTGATACATACCACAATCCCAGCTGCTACTTGGGAGGCTGAGGCACAAGAATCACTTGAACCCTGGAGGTTGAGGATGCAGTGAACCAAGATCATGCCACTGCATTCCAGCCTGGGTGACAGAGCGAGACTCTGACTCAAAAATAAAAATAAAATAAAATATATAATCCTGGCCAGGCACAGTGGCTCACATCTGTAATCCCAGCACTATGGGAGGCAGAGGTGGGAGGATTGCTTGAGGCCAAGAGTTCAAGACCAACCTAGGCAACATAGCCAGACTGTCTCTAAAAACATATGAAAAATTAGTTGGGTGTGGTGGTGCGCATCTGTAGTCCCAGGTACTTGGAAGGCTGAGGTGGAAGAATCGCTTGAGCCTAAGAGATTGAGGCTGCAGTGAGCTGTGATTGCACAACTGCATAATCCAGCCCGAGTAACAGAGCAAGATACTGCCTAAAAAAAAAAAAAAAAAAAAAGAATGCAGGAGAGGCACCCATACCCCATGCCATGCAGAGGGCCCAGGGCCATTTCCTGTTGGGGTCTGGCAAGCATGTCTGGCAGAGGTCGTGTTCTTTCCTGGACACAGGAAGGCCCACGCAGACCCCTGGCTCATAGTGATATCTCCATTCTTCCTCCAGAACCAGAGCCTCCTCGTGGTCAAACGCAAGCTGGAGTCAGATGTCCAGCGCATCTCCAACGAGCACGAGGAGCTCATCAGTGAGTTCCGCTCAGCCGAAGAGAGGGCCAAGAAGGCCATGATGGATGTAAGTGTGTGTGCCCCTTGCTGCTGGCAGGCGGGGCCTGGGCGCCTGCTGAGGACCAGGCTGCCTGGGCAGGAAGGCCACCTCCTCCCATCGTGGGCCACTGCGGACCCGAGCATGGTTCCCTGCCAGGGAGAATGTGGCCCTGCTCTGGAGGAGCCCAAGGCTTTTCTAAAAAGCCACACACGTGAAAGTAAGAAAGAATTACAAGCTCTAGGTGATTATGTGAAAGATTATAGCACAAGGCCCGGGGTCTTGCATCAAAGAAGCCATCAAAGTGGGTTCATCTGGGCAGCCTTTTTGGCAGTGGGATGCATTAAAACATCCTTGGGCCAGGCATGGTGGCTCACGCTTGTAATCCCAGCACTTTGGGAGGCCAAGGCAGCAGGATTGCTTGAGGCCAGAAGTTCAAGACCAGCCTGGGCAACATAGCAAGACCCTGTCTCTACTAAAAATGTTAAAAATTAGCTGGGCGTCATGGCATGTGCCTGTAGTCCCAGCTACTCAGAAGGCTGAAACGGGAGGATCACCTGAACCCAGGAGTTTGAGGTTGCAGTGAGTCATGATCCCACCACTGCACTGCAGCCTGGGCGACAGAATAACACCCTGTCTCAAAACATGAAATAATAACAATAACAATAAAATCAAACAGCCTTGAGGGAAGTGCTAGTAAAAGGAAGATGGATGAGCCCAGGGACACAGAGGAGGACATTGGCGGATGAGCCTGGGGACGCAGAGGAGGATGTTGGCAAGATGTGCTCCCAAGTGCTCTCAGCCCAGTATCCCTTCGGGTGTTCGCACCAGCCTCGAGTGGTGGGTTCTGTTTACTCCCCATTTGGAAGATGAAGGAATACAGATTTTCATCATCAGGCTCCTCTCACTTGACTGAAATCCCAGGAGTTCAGGAACATTGCTGGTCTTACTTATTGCTACCTCCCAAGAGCACAGGCCCATGTCTGGCCCACCTAGACCCTCATGAACATTTGTGGAATGAATGTAAGGAGAAAGGGACTGAGAGGGGATAAGCAACATGCTGAAGGTCACTCAGGGCCAGACACAGTCCTGGGTCTTCCAACTCCAGAGGATGTGCTTTTCCCACCCTCCATGCTGTGCCCCTCATGGAGATGGCAGTCAGTAGGGTTTGGCTTGAGTGTGCCCAGCTGGTGGGAGTCTGTGGGGATGGGAGGCATGAGTTTGTGGGGGCAAAGGGGAGCATAGGGCACCCCTTCCACCAAACTCCAGCAGCATGTCAGTGGGGCTCCCCTTGTCAACCAGTTGGTTTCCTAGAGACCAGGAGACAAGGCCTCACGTCTCTCAAAGGAGCTATGAGCCTGGGTAGCACCCAGCTCCAACTCCTGATCTTCTTTTCCCCACCCGCAGGCTGCCCGCATGGCAGAAGAACTCCGGCAAGAGCAGGACCACTGCATGCACCTGGAGAAGATCAAGAAGAACTACGAGGTCACCATCAAAGACCTGCAAGCCAAGATGGAGGAGGCCGAGCAGCTGGCTCTGAAAGGCGGCAAGCGAACCATCATGAAGCTGGAGGCCAGGGTAAGGGCAATGCAGGGCTCAGCCAAGGGAGGAATAGGGATCTGGCGGGATGGGGGGTATGTGTGTGAGATGCCCGTCTTTTGCCAAAAACATGTCCTGCATTTGATGAAGAATCGGGTTATGCAAGTGCTAGGAAAGAAGAGGAAATTAAAAGGACCAGGTGCAGTGGCTCACGCCCATAATCCTAATACTTTAGGAGGCCAAGGCGGGAGGATCGCTTGAGCCCAGGAGTTTGAGACCAGCTGGGGCAACATAGTGAGACCTCCATCTCTAAAAAAAAAAAAAAAATATGTTAAATTAGCTGGGTGTGGTGGCACATGCCTGTAGTCCCAGCTACTCAGGAGGCTGGGTTGGGAGGATTGCTTGAGCCCAGGAGATTGAGGCTACAGTGAGCTATGATAGCACTACTGCACTTCAGCCTGGGTGACAGAGCCAGACCCTGTCTCAGAAAAAAAGAGAAAAGAAGGAAAGAAAGAAAGAAGGAAGGGAGGGAAAGAAAGAGAAAAGGAAATTGAGGGAAGAGCTCTAATTTCTCTCAAGTTCTCCTCTCCTCTTTCCCTCTCTGTCACCTTCCTCCCCAGAATGTCCTTAGCCTCAAGCAGAGCAGTCCCCAATATTCTCCTTGCCTTTTCTTACTCACTGAAAGAAAACAAGCCTTAGTCTTTACCCCATGAAATGCCAGAGCTGGAAGGGCCCAGAAGATTCCATCATTTTGTCTGACTCCCTAACACCCCCATTTCCCAGAGGAGGGAATTTGAGGCTCAAGAGAAGGTGTCTGACAACCACAGCATGGCCTGTAAAAGGCAGAGCCCACCCGACTCTCCTGTCCAGGGTCCATCCCCTCCCCTCTGGGCAGGCGGTGGACACTGCAGCCACAACGCCCCTGTCTGAGGCCGCTGAGCTCTGAAGCTCAAAACCACGTGTTCCAGGAGGCTGAGGCAAGAGGATCGCTTGAGCGCAGGAGGTCAAGGCTGCAGTAAGCCATGATCATGCCACTGCCCTCCAGCCTGGGCAACAGAGCGGGACCCTGTCAAAAAAACAAAAAACAAAACACACGCGTTCACTCAGCCGCATTCCTCTCTTCCTCCCACAGATCAAGGAACTAGAGACAGAGCTGGATGGGGAACAGAAACAGCACGCGGAGACAGTCAAGACGCTGCGTAAGAATGAGCGTCGCCTCAAAGAGCTGGTCTTCCAGACGGAGGAGGACCACAAGACCAACCAGCGCATGCAGGAGCTGGTGGAGAAGCTACAGAACAAGCTGAAGGTCTACAAGAGGCAGATCGAGGAGGCGGTGGGTGTCCATGCGCCTCCCCACTCCTCCTTCCCTGACGCTTGTTTCTCAGTGCGGGTTGCCAGCCTTGCTGGGAATTAACCACAGGGAAAGAAGCAAGCATTGGCCCTAAGATGACTCTGCGAGGCTCATGTCCATGGCGTCTCCTCCTTGGAATCCAGTGGGAGGGAGGACCAGACACTACACACCAGAGATAAGAACTTGTAAAGAGGTCAGGCACAGTGGCTCATGCCTGTAATCCCAGCACTTTGGGAGGTCGAGGTGGGTGGATCACCTGAGGTCAGGAGTTCGAGAACAGCCTGGCCAACATGGTGAAACCCATCTCTACTGAAAATACAAAAATTAGCCAGGCATGGTGGCGGGCACCTTAATCCCAGCTACTTGGGAGGCTAAGGCAGGAGAATTGCTGGAACCCAGGAGGTGGAGTTTGCAGCAAGCCAAGATCAGACCACTGCACTCCAGCCTGGGCGACAGAGCGAGACTGTCTCTCAAAAAAAAAATTTTTTTTAATGCACACTTAACCAGAACCAGCCACGTTTATGCCCCGTTTCCCGCCATGCCTTTGTCGCAGGAGGACCAGGCCAACCAGACCTTGGCTCGATACAGGAAGACGGTGCACGAGCTGGATGACGCTGAGGAGCGGGCCGGCATGGCAGAGACCGCCCTAAACAAGCTGCGCACCAGACACCGCGTGGCCGGCAAGGGCATCACCTCCGTGGAGATCATCCAGGTGTCCAAGACAGGCACCTCGAAAACCCTTTCTGAGGAGTAAGGCCCTCCGTGTCCTAGGCCACAACCGGTAGGTGTGGACTCCGCTCTGGACGGTCTCGCTCAGAGCGCTCCTCCCGTGCACTGGCTTTGCTCCTAGTATTGGTACTATGTGACCCAGCCATACTCCCCCTGCTCCCCAGCTCCAGTCTTTGTCACACCCAGTCTCATGCAACAGGAACCCCAAAGCTCTTCACCTCCCTCTTCAGCTGCAAAACTCCTCTAGAGTGTCACAGCCCTCGGGTGGGGTGCTGTTCACCTGTATCACAGGCTCTGGCCATCTGCACAGAAGGGCGGTTCCCAAGTGTGATGCCACTTGACACTAGCCTTGGAAACTAGGTGCTTAGTACACAGTCACAGGGACGTCCACAAGCTTATGGCAATGTGTGTTATCTTTCGTGTCCCCCACAATATCATTCTTCACTGGAGATTTCATCAATCCTGGTTGAATTCAGATCTCTAACACTAAGAAAATGATAATTATCATCACAGCTACCATTTCTTGAACACTGAGTGCTGGTGGGATTTTAAGGAAACAATTTAGTCTTTATTCCCCTTAATTCAGTACTAATCAAGGACGAAAAATGTTGGAGATAAATATATAAAAGTTAAAATAGGCTAGGCACAGTGGCTCGTGCCTGTAAATCCTAGTACTTTCGGAGGCCAAGGTGGGAAGATGGTTTAAGCCCGGGAGTTCAAGACCAGCCTGGGCAACACAATGAAACCCTGTCTCTACAAAAATAAAAAAAAGTTACCAGGCCTGGTGGTGCACACCTGTAGTCCCAGTTACTTAGGAGGCTGAGATAGGAGGATCCCTTGAGCCCAGGAGTCTGAGGTTACAATGATCTATGATCATACCACTGCATTCCAGCCTGGGCAACACAGTGAGGCCCCATCTCAAAGAAAAAAAAGTCAAAATACTAGTTTTATTTATTTATTTATTTGAGAGGGAGTCTTGCTCTGTCACCAGGCTGGAGTGCAGTGGTGGGATTTCAGCTCACTGCAACCTCCGCCTCCCAGGTTCAAGCAATTCTCCTGAGTAGCTAGGACGACTACAGGTGCGCACCACCATGCCCAGCTAATTTTTGTATGTTTAGTAGAGACAGGGTTTCACCATGTTGGCCAGGATGGTCTCAATCTCTTGACCTTGTGATCCGCCTGCCTCGGCCTCCCAAAGTGCTGGGATTACAGGCATGAGCCACCATGCCTGGCCCAAATACCAGTTTTAATATGCCATAATTCCAGATTGAGGATGTGGCTTTAATGTGTGTCCACCGTAGACATCCTCGTACTTTGCCTCAAAATTAAAGACACCTGAAACCCCAACTCTACTAAAAATACAAAATTAGCCAGGTGTGGTGGCATACGCCTGTAATCCCAGCTGCTCGGGAGGCTGAGGCACTAGAATTGCTTGAATCCAGGAGGCACAGGTTGCAGTGAGCCGAAATCGCGCCACTGCACTCCAGCCTGGGTGACAGAGCAAGACTCTGTCTCAAAAAAACAAAAAACAAAAAAAAAAAACCTGCAGGACTGAACAAATGCAGGCTTGATCCCTGGGGAGCAGCCACTATTCCCAGGAGAGGAATGATCAGAACCCATCATCCAGGGGAGTAGATCTAAAAGGAGAGATTAGATGGGGCTCAGCTCTGCCTTCCCGGTTCCTTATTCCAAAAACAAGATCAATCACTCCTTTTCCCATGGACAGAAGCAAAAGGAAAGTGAAGAGTAAGGCACAGAATGTGATTCTGGAGGAGTGGATCCCAAAACATGGTCCCGGGACTAGCAGCATCAGTGTCACCTAGGACGTTCTTAGAAATGCCTATTCTTAGGCCTGGCTCCAGACCTACTGCATCAGCAGCTCCGGGGGTGGGCCCAGCATCTGTGATTTAGCAAGCCCTCCAGATGACTCAGATGTGTGACTGAGTTTGAGAACCACCCAGATACATGGAGCCAGGGTGTGGAGGTTTCTCCTTTAACAAGAGCCAAGTGCTAAGAAAGAAAAGGCAACTGAAAGGGCTGGGCACAGTGTCTCGCACCTCTAATCCCAACACTTTGGGAGGCCAAGGTGGGAGGATCACTTGAGGCCAGAAGTTCGAGACCAGCCTGGGCAACATAGCAAGACCCTATCCCTACAAAAAAATGTAAAAAATGAGTGTGGTGGTGGCTAAGTGCATGGAAAATGCTTTTCACTCTCTTTTCTACCCTACAAGGTAGGTATAAATATCCCCCATTTGTCAGGTGAGGAAAATGAGCTTGGAGAAGTTTGGTGACTTGCTCATGGTCACACACACCCTGTGCTATGAAAAGGCAAGTTATCTTTTATTTGAAGTTACTGTGGAGATTGATATGGTTGCCCTCTGTGTGGGATTAATCAGGGCAGCAAAAAATCAAAGACTGGTTCACTTTGGGAGATGGGATGGGGCTGAACCCCAAGCACCAACCTCCATGGCTTCTGGGAATTATATCTGGCCTCACTGAATCAACATCTTGTTGAATCAGTCCCTAGTGAGGAGGGTAAGGTTCCCTGCTCAGTTACGATTCGCTATCTTTCAGTAATGGCGGTCAGTTTGGGTTTTGGCCAAAAGCGATAACCCCATTGAACTTTGACGTGAAGCTGAGCTTTATCTGACCGTTTGCTTAGGGAGGAGATAAAATATGGGGCACAGAATCTTTTTCTGAATTCTTTAATCCTGAAATAATGGTTAGGTCAGGAAGATAAGGAAATCAGAAGCTTGTCTCTGCATTAATGTGTAACCATCTCCTTCCAGGGCAAAAACCTGAAAGGGATCCCTCCCAGTGAGCTCTGACCTAGGTGGGAACTACTCATGAGGCTTCCTGCACACCCAGACTCAGAAGGCAGTTCAGCTCCTTCCACTAGGAGTCTTAGGCTCCAGGATTAGACATCCTTTAAAGCAGGTCCCCTGCCCTGGTTTGGCTGGACCTGGTACAATTGCTCTGTCACAGCAAGGATCTACTTCCATGCCATCAGGCTGCCATCCTGCCACCGGCACCCAGAGGTGATGAGGCTGTGCCTCTGGGGTCTACTCTCCATGTCCTGATCCATCCATTTTGTTTTTATTTAATAAGCCAGGCATGATGGCAGGTCCTCGTAATCCCAGCTACTCAGGAGGTTGAGGCAGGAGAATTGCTTGAACCTGCGAGGCTGGGCAACAAGAGCGAGACTCTGTCTCCAGAAAAATAAAAAAATTTAAAAAACTGAAAAGAAAAAATTAAAAACATAAAAATAAAATGTTTTAACAGAAATTTAAGAGAATAAATAAAACCGATCCTTCACCAGGCAGAGGAGAGAAGAGAATTCCAGATAGAAGGCCCAACACACACAAAAGTGCAAAGGTGGGATGTGCGCAAGGGCACAGGCTGGCTGGAGTAGATGGGCTCAGGATGAGGCCAGAGAGCTGCAGCACAGTGGGGGATGAAGCTAGCAGGGTAGGGTAGGCAGGGGTGAGGCTGTGAATGGCTCTACTGGGTGCAAGTATTCCATAAACTCCATAAGGAAACCTTACTAATTTTAAAAATCCATTTGTGGGATGTGACGTGAAGTAGCTTTTCTTTCTTTGAAAGATGGTCACATCACAATAGCAAAACCCCTTGTGACACATCACAGGCAGGCTCTCAGGGAGAGCTCTGTATCCCAGCACACTGCACTCTGAGCCCACTCAATGACTTGTATGGGCACATTATGCCCAAAGGTGTCTCTAAACCCTCAAAACCTCATGCAGAACAAGCTAGGTATAACTCAACAGTATCCATTACTAGGAAGGAAGCCTTTGCAGAAGCTTCCTAGGCATCCCAGGGAGCTGTCTTTCCAGCAAGACAGGAGCAAAGATGTCAGAGCTCCCAGCTCTGACCCACATGGACTTGCTCACCTTGCTCACTATCTCTCTCTCTCTGTCCAGGGTAATACAGATCTCAGCTACAGTCCATTGAGAGGGAGAAAATATGAAAACGGAAAACTGGGTCTGTCCTGAGAATGTTTACTATGCAAAAGAAAGTGCAAGCCAGGAAGAGACAGGTGGTGAAGAATAAAGAGTGCTACGGTGGAAAATGAGCTTGGGAATGTAAAACCTGCCATTAGAGGAATGAAAATGAGTGGGGCTTCTCTGGGACGGCAGTAAGCATTTGGATGACGGTAATGATGGATCTGTTTCAGTTGAGTTCCTACATGTTCATGTCAAGGACGGAATATGTAATGTCTGTGACCCGGCTGTTCTCTACAAAGAATTCCTCATGTTGACAATGTTAATGTCCCAATATAGCTTAAATAAAAGAAACATTTTAAAAAAATAGACCAACTGGAGCTTCTTTGCTTTCTTAGAGAGTCTTGCTCTGTGGCTCGGGCTGGAGTGCAGTGGCACAATCATGGCTCACTGCAGCCTTGAACTCCTGGGTACAGGCAATCTTCCTGCCTCTGCCTCTAGTACAGTACAGTAGCAGTACCGATGTGCAGCTATGCCAGGCTAACTTTTATTTTTCTAGAGATGGGTTCTCACTACGTTGCTCTGACAGGTCTTGAATTCTTAGGCTCAAGCAATCCTCCCACCTCAGCCTCCCAAAGTGTTGGGATTACAGGCATGAGCCACTACACTAGACTTGGAGCTTGTTTTTAAATGGAGAAATTTTCTTTTCCTAAGACTTATCCAAAGGCAATTTTTACCACTGCCATATAAAAAAGTTTGGTTTCATCCCTATATACTAATTCACAGGCTTGCTTCTACTGGAAACCATGAAAACAATACAGTCTTGGTGAAGTTCTTTCCAAATTTTGAAAGTCAGTGTCATAGAAATGAAAACAAACTAGGTTTCTTAAAGACAAGAAAGTTAGGGAAGCTCTGGAGCAGGTCAAGTCCATCCAAGCTAATGCTCCACATGGCCCCTGCACGTTCCGTCTCATCTCCCAGGATGTCTAGACACCAATGGGTCAGCTCCGTGAGGGCAGGCAGTTAGCTGTTTTGTTCACTACTATATCCTCAGCACCTAGAGACTGCCAGGGCTGAAGTGTGCACACAGTAAACACATATAGAGTAAATGAAAGAATGAGCTGCCTCCCAGGGTAGTGTCCTTCCTGACATTGCCAAAAAGTTCTTCCTTCAATCCGGATGAGACCTGCCCCCCGGTGGCATCTGCATGCTGACTTGCTATTTCTTCCTTTTTAAAATTTTTTTGAGACAGTCTCACTCTGTCACCCAGCCGGGAGTGCAATGGCGCGATCTCGGCTCACTGCAACCTCCGCCTCCCGGGTTCAAGCGGTTCTCCTGCCTCAGCCTCCCAAGTAGCTGGGATTACAGGCATGCGCCACCACGCCTGGCTAATTTTTGTATTTTTAGTAGAAACGGGGTTTCACCATGTTGGCCAAGCTGGACTCAAACTCCCAACCTCAGGTGATCCCCCCACCTCAGCCGCCCAAAGTGCTGGGATTACAGGCATGAGCCACTGGCCCCGGCCACTGACCTGGTGTTTCTACCCAAAGCCCTACAGAACAACCTTCATGGAAGTGAGTTCTCAAGATAGGTTCCTACAATTTTTCTCTTCTCTAGGCTGAACATTCCTGAGTCCGTCAACCTTCCCTCGTGTGGTAGGGTTTCCGTTGTGATCTTCTAATACTCCTCGACCCTTTCCTTTCCTTGCTCTCCTAGTCTTTGGAGAGCTGCGGTGGGGGCAACGCCATGAGGGAGGGCTCCCTGCCAGTTCCCAGCCCTCAGAACACACTGGCTCTCTGGGAATGGCGTGTCTTCCAGCATTCTGACTTCTCTCCAATCTGTTGGCAAGCAGAAATCACTGTCTGGGGTGGTGGAGAGAGGAACACTACTTCTTTGGTGGGTCCCTCTCCACCTTCACACAAGGGCACATCAACCCTGTGATAGTTCTGAACTTGGCACTCTCGGCTGGGCAAGGTGTTTCAAGCCTGTGATTCCAGAACTTTGGGAGGCCGAGGTAGGAGGATCACTTGAGGCCAGGAATTCAAGACCAATCTGGGCAACATATTGAGACCCTGTCTCTACAAAAAATGTAAAAATTAGCCAACCATGGTGGTACACGCCTGTATTCCTGGTTACTTGGGAGCCTGAAGAAGGAGGATCACTTGAGCCTGGGAGGTCGAGGCTGCAGTGAGCTCTGATTGCATCACTGCACTCCAGACTGGGTGACAAAGCGAGACCCTATCTCAAAAAAATAAACTGGGCGTTCTCTAGTCGGAGCCCTGGAGAGAACTTTGGTTCCTTCTATGCAATTGGACCAAATGTGATAACACTGCCCTCTGGTGGCAGGGTCTCTAACTGCTGCATGTGGATTTCCCGGAAGACACCAAATCACAGAATCTTAGAATTGTATATTAGAAAATTCTAGGGCTGGAAGGGGCATTTAAAGGGCATCTAGACCAACTCTGAAGCAGCTGGGGATTCCCCTCCATAATATCCCTGAAAAAAATGATAATCCAACTTCTACGTGAACCTTCCCAGTGAAAAAAGGCAGCCCATTCCAGTTTTTAGTTTTGTTCTGAGACAAAACAAAACCAAAACCAGGGTCTTACTCTGTTGCCCAGACTGGAGTGCAGTGGTGTGATGACAGCTCACTGCAGCCTCAATCTCCCGGGTTCAAGGGACCCTCCTGTCTCAGCCTCCTAAGTAACTTGGACTACAGCTGCACACCACCACACCCAGCTGATTTTTTTCTTTGTTTTTTGTAGAGATGGGATCTCAGTATGTTGCCCAGACTAGCTTTGAACTCCTGGGCTCAAATGATTCTCCCGCCTTGGCCTCCCACAGTGCTGGGATTACAGGTGTGAGCCAGCTATTTTGCCCAGCCCCATTCCAGTTTTGACTAATGATCATGGTCAAAAAGTCCCACTTAATATTGAATGAGAATGTATGTCCCTGCATTTTGCCCTTACTTTGCTCCAGCCTTCACCTCTATAATTACATAAGTCAAATCTGTACACTCTGAAGTCAGACAGATACAGGTTCCACTTTCCCGGCAGTGTGACTTTGCAATTAGACACTTGCCCAGTTTCTTCTAGCATTCCGTAGGACTTCAACACTTGTCCTCCGGCTAGGGATTTGTCATGAAAAGGTCAACCTTGAGTTATGGTTGAATCAAAGGCTAAAAGGGAACCTGTCAGCTATTGTAAGGGATTCTTCTTCCCACTTCTTCCTGAGCCCTGGCTTAAGCTAATAAAAAATGTGTTCTGTAGCTTTGCAGTAATACTTCCATAAAACTTCCCTCTACAGATACTTCCATAAAACTTCCCTCTACAGATGTTTTTTGTTTGTTTTTGTTTTTTTGAGACGGAGTTCTGCTCTTGTTGCCCAGGCTGGAGTACAACAGCACAATCTCAGCTCACCGCAACCTCCACCTCCCAGGTCCAAGTGATTCTCATGCCTCAGCCTCCCAAGTAGCTGGGATTACAGGCGTCCACCACCACACCTGGCTAATTTTTGTATTTTTAGTAGAGATTTTTAGAGAGATTTAGTTTCACCATGTTGCCCAGGCTGGTCTTGAACTCCTGATCTCAGGTGACGCGCCTGCCTCGGCCTCCCAAAGTGGTGGGATTACAGGTGTGAGCCACTGTGCCTGGCCTACAGATGTTTTTAAAAACCAACTTTAAATAAGGCAGCAATAAAGTAACCAGACTGAAGGGAGAAATGCATTATGGGAATTAGATCTGGTGATCAGAAAGGCTCCCGTAGGAGTAGGTACAGGGTGCTACAGAAGAGGCACTCGGCCCAGTCTTGGAGGATAAAGGAATGTGTCTGGAAGAAGTCATGTCTCTGCTGAAGCTTAAGGGTGAGTAGGAGTTAGGCATCCAGGGGAAAGAGGGCTTGTGGGAAGGAAGAGTGGGAGAGCAGGAGGAGGTAGGTAGGGTGTGTCAGCTAAGAGTGTGCTCGGCTGCAGGTGGCAGCACACTGAGCCAACAATGGCATACGTGGCAGAGACATTTAACAATCTCACACACACACACACACACACCCCACCCTGCCCCAGCAGATGGTTTCAGAATGAGTGCAGTGTGAAAGCGCCAGGTCTCCACCTTTCCATCCTGCAGCATCCTTGGGCCTGTCAAGGTGATTGCCACAGCGTTAGGCATCATATCTTCCCCTGCCATGTTTAAGCCAGTAAAAAGATAATGGCCGGGCGCTGTGGTTCACGCCTGTAATCCCAGCAGTTTGGGAGGCTGAGGCAGGTGGATCACGAGGTCAGGAGATCAAGACCATCCTGGCTAATGCGGTGAAACCCCGTCACTACTAAAAATACAAAAAACTAGCAGGGCGTGGTGGCGGGTGTCTGCAGTCCCAACTACTCAGGAGGCTGAGGCAGGAGAATGGCATGAACCCCGGAGGCGGAGCTTGTAGTGAGCTGAGAACTTACCATCTCTCTTTTTTTTTTTTTTTTTTGACACAGAGTCTCGCTCTGTGCCCAGGCTGGAGTGCAGTGGCACAATCTCGGCTCACTGCAAGCTCCACCTCCCGGGTTCATGCCATTCTCCTGCCTCAGCCCCCCCCCCCCCCGGGCCCCCCCGCGCCCACCACCACACCCGGCTAATTTTTTTGTATTTTTAGTAGAGACGGGGTTTCACCGTGTTAGCCAGGACGGTCTCGATCTCCTGACCTTGTGATCCGCCTGCCTTGGCCTCCCAAAGTACTGGGATTACAGGCGTGAGCCACTGTGCCCGGCCTGAACTTGCCATCCTTTTATCAAGGAGTACATTTTTTTCCAGAAGCTCCCCATGAAACGAACTCGTGAGTGTTGATTGGCAGAAATTGATGGCACACGGCCATCCCAAAACCAACTAGTGGCAAGTGGGAATTGGCTTGCTGCATTAGACGTGGACCAATCGTGGTTCATTCCCTGGACTTGGGGAGGGCCTAGCTTCCCTGAGAGCCACCAGAACAAAAGTAGGGAAGCCAAGTAGGGAAAGGTGTTGTGTGGGCAGCCAGTGTCTACCACATAGACGATGTGGTCAGAGACAAAGGTGATAGATCACAGAGACCTCTGTGACTTGTTATGGAGTGCAGACTTTATTCTAAGGGTGAAAGAGATGTGTCCGATGGTTTCCTCATGATCCGATTCAGGTCCTGTATATAATGTAGGTGAGGTTGTATCTCACCTACTGCATCACACTGGAAGACACATGACGTCAACCTAAACTCTGTTCGTGATGTCAACTTTGATCACTTGATTAAGGTGTCCACTTCCATCAAGAAAACAACTGGTGTGGGCTGTTCAAGACTCCCAACTCCAACTCCCCAGGTGCGGTGGCTCATGCCTGTAATCCCAGCACTTTGGAAAGCTGAGGCGGGCAGATCATGAGGTCAGGAGTTCAAGACCAGCCTGACCAACATGGTGAAATCCCCGTCTCTATTAAAAATACAAAAATTAGCCGGCTGTGGTGGCACACGCCTATAATCCCAGCTACTCAGAAGGCTTGAATCGTTTGAATCCAGGAGGCAGAGGTTGTAGTGAGCCCAGATTGTGCCACTGCACTCCAGCCTGGGTGACAGAGCGAGACTTCGTTTCAAAACAAAGAAACAAAAAAGACTCCCAATTTCACAAAAGCCAAAAACAAAAAAAAAGGCTGATGACTTTGTCGCTAGTCCCAGCTACTTGGGATACTTGGGAGGCTGAGGCACGGTCACTTGGGCCCAGGAGTTCAAGGCTGTGGTAGCTGTGATCGCACCTGTGAATAGCCACTGCACTCTACCCTGAGCAACACAGCAAGACCCCATCTCAAAAAAAAAAAAGACTGAGGTGAAGAACTGTTCCAGATTAGACTAAAGAAACACAAGAACTAAGTGCAACAATTGATCTCAGATTGGCTCCAGGATTGAGGAAAAAAAAAAAAAGCTAGAAATGACATTATTGACCAGGCACAGTGGCTCACACCTGTGATCCCAGCACTTTGGGTGCCTGACACAGGCAGGTCACTTGAGTCCAGGAGTTTGAGACCAGCCTGGGCAACATGGTGAAACTCCATCTCTACTAAAAATACAAAAATTAGCCGGGCATAGTGGCCCGCACCTGTAATCCCAGTTACTCAGGTGGTTGAGGCACAAGAATCGCTTGAACCCTGGAGGCAGAGGTTGCAGTGAGCTGAGATCGCATCACTGCACTCCAGCCTGGGCGACAGGGCAAGACTCTGTCAGAAAAATGAAAAAAACAAATTTAAAAAAAAGTAAAAAAAGACATTATTGAGGCCGGGCATGGTGGCTCACGCTTGTAATCCCAGCACTTTGGGAGGCTGAGGTGGGCAGATCACGAGGTCAGGAGATCGAGACCATGGTGAAACCCCGTCTCCACTAAAAAATAAAAAAAATTAGCCAGGCGTGGTGGCGGGCGCCTGTAGTCCCAGCTACTCGGAGAGGCTGAGGCAGGAGAATGGCGTGAACCCGGGAGGCGGAGCTTGCAGTGAGCCGAGATTGCGCCACTGCACTCCAGCCTGGGCGACAGAGCGAGACTCCGTCTCAAAAAAAAAAAAACAAAAGACATTATTGGCACAAGTGAAATTTGAATATAAACTTATAACTAACATATTAATTTGTTATATTAAGATTTGTAGTTAACATATTTATTAGTATAGTAAATAACATTGAATTGTTAAATGTCCTAAATTTAATTGTATTACAGTTGTAAAAGAGAAGTTCCGTGTTCTCCAGAGATACATACTGAAGTATGAGGAGTGAAGAGTCTCATGATGTCTGTGACTTATAAAATGACTCAACAAATAATAATATCACTATTACTATTATACAGATACATATATAAAATATATATAATGAGCGAGAACGAGAGAAAGCAAATGTGACAAAATGTTCACAAGTGGTAAATTTAAGGAACAGGTATATTGATATTCATTATTCTCACATATTTTGCAACTTTTCTGTAGGTTTGAAAGTTTTTAAGGAAAAAAAGAAATACATAGGAGGTGGAGGTGCTATGACTTGGTAACTAACTTCCTGGGAGCCATTAATCAATCTGTGGTGGATGATGATACCTTGGACTGAGAGGTAGAGGAGAGCAGAATCTGATGTGGGGACCAGAGAGAAACATCAGGTTTGACATCCATTGAACTGAGGTGGAAGGTGATGAGACACCAGGTGGAGACTCTCAGGAGCAGCACCAATTAACAGGGGTCAGGAACAAACTGAGATGCAGATCTGCAGGTTGGCAGTCTATGGGTGGTGGCTGAAGCCAAGAGCTTGTGAGATCACCTAGAGGGCAGGTGTGGATGGGCCAATATTCTTGGGCCTACTCACACTTAAGGTCCGGGTGCAGAAGAATCAAGCAAGAATGGTTACGCTCATGAGCAAAGCAGCTATTTCATTCAGCGTTCCTATAAAAATAACCATTAGACTTGCGATTTTCTACCACTTTAAATTTCCTCCTAGAGACACTCTTCTATTGGTTAACTTCTCTCCACGTGGGGGATTACGAGGCTTTTGTCAACATCTTTCTTGGGATCGTGATATGGTAAGAAGCCTACAAATACATTTGTGATATAAGCATGCAAAACAGAGATACGCTATATGCTACAATTAGAACTACGATCCTCCCGGGTTAATTCATTCTTGAAAACAATTCTCAGATCAAATAAGCCTATATGAAGTTATTTTAAATGAGAAAATAGGAATGTATTCCCAGCCTGTGCAGAAACTCCAGTTTCTTTCTCCAAATATCACTAAACCCTCTCAAACATCTATAAAACAATCTTCCAAACATTTCTGCATAATATAAACATTTAAACATGAATTATCTAATTATTTAACACTTAATGAACTCCATGATGATTACATTTGCAATAGTACACAATGATATGCACTCTATTGAATGAGAATTAGATATTCTCCCCAACCTGCAACTAACATGTACAGTAAAGCAAACAACAACATAATAATGAGTTAAAGATAGATAATTAAATGCAATAAGATTTAGCAAACTGAAATGGACAAATGGGTTTTTTTTTTTAATGGCTACTTGCCAAATGATTCTAATAATGGAGCACTGGGGCAACAGACAACCCTCCCATTAGTGATAATTAGAAAAGTGGAAAAAAAATATACAAAATATCTACTCAAAGATAAGAGAGCACTAATGAGGTAGTAAATACCTACCAGGTCAATGTCCAAGAGAACAGAGTATGAAAGAGAGTGAGCCCATCAATAGGACTGTTTTACCCCAAGGGCTACTTGGTGATTCCAGAACAGGTGGCTGAGAGCCTAAGCAGTACCTTTTTTTTTTTTTTTTTTTTTTTTTTTTTTGAGAAGGAGTCTTGCTCTGTCACCCAGGCTGGAGTGCAGTGGTGCCATCTCGGCTCACTGTAACCTCCATTTCCTGGGTTCAAGAGATTCTCCTTCCTCAGCCTCCGGAGTATGGGAATTATAGGTGTGTGCCACCATGCCCAGTTAATTTTTGTATTTTCAGTAGATACAGGGTTTCACCATGTTGGCTCGGCTGGTCTTGAACTCCTGACCTCAGGTGATCCACCCGCCTCGACCTCCCAAAGTGCTGGGATTACAGATGTGAGCCACCGTGCCCAGCCCTAAGCAGTACTTTTGACAGCCTTTCAGGGGTCTGGGGCCCTCCAAGGATGGGGAGTCTTGGGAAATACCTGTTATACTAGTCAGGATTCTCCAGAGAAACAGAACAAATAGGAGATATTACATAAAGATATAGAGAGATGGAAAATTGACTCACACAGTTATGAAGGCTGGCAAGTCCAAAATCTGCAGAGCCAGTGTCCCAGTTCAAATCTGAAGGCTGGAAGCTTCTGCAGAACCAGAAAAGGCCAATGTTCTAGTTCAAAGGGCTCACTTGAGCCCAGGGGTTTGAGGCTATAGTAACTATGATCACACCTGTGAATAGCCACTGCACTCCACCCTGGGCAACACAGCAAGACCCCATCTCTAAAAAAAAAAAAAAAAAAAAAACACTGAGGTGAAGATCTGTTCCAGATTAGACTAACGAAACAAAAATTAAGTGCAACAATTGATCTTGGATTGGCTCCAGGATTGAGAAAGAAAAAAGCCATCAGGAAGGAGAACATTCTCTTACTCAGGAGAGGGCCAGCCTTTTGTTCTATTCAAGCCTTCAACTGATTGGATGAGGCCCACCCACATTAGGGAGGCCCATCTGCTTTATTCAGTCTACTGATTTAAACGTCAACCTCACCCAAAAGTATCCTCACAGAAACACCCAGAATCATGTTTGACCAAATACCTGGGCACCCTGTGGCCTAGTCAAGTTGACACATAAAATGATCCAAGTGTGACATAATAAGAAATATAGGCCAGACACAGTGGCTCATGCCTGTAATCCCAGCACTTTGGGAGGCCAAGGTGGATCACTTGAGGTCAGGTGTTCGAGACCATCGTGGCCGACATGGAGAAACCCCATCTCTACTAAAAATACAAAAAATTAGCTGGGCATCATGGCACGTGCCTATAGTCCCAGCTACTCGGGAGGCTGAGGCAGGAGAATCACTTGAACCCGGGAGGTGGAGGCTGCAGTGAGCCGAGATGGTGCCACTGCACTCCAGCCTGGGTGACAGAGCGAGACTCCGTCTCAAAAAAAAAAAGAAATATATATTTGGTTTCTGACACAGAGCTTTTAAAATTGTTATACTATCCTGTATAATAGAGGTGATAGGAATATCTTTTTTTTTTTTTTTTTGAAACAGAGTCTCGCTGTGTCGCCCAGGTTGGAGTGCAGTGGCACAATCTCGGCTCACTGCAAGCTCTGCCTCCGGGGTTCACGCCATTCTCGCCTCAGCCTCCCGAGTAGCTGGGACTACAGGCGCCTGCCACCACGCCCGGCTAATTTTTTGTATTTTTAGTAGAGACGGGGTTTCACCGTGTTAGCCAGGATGGTCTCGAACTCCTCACCTCATGATCCGCCCGCCTCAGCCTCCCAAAGTGCTGGGATTACAGGCGTGAGCCACCGCACCCCGCCAGAATATCTTTTTTTTTTTTTTTTTTTGAGACAGTCTCATTGTATTCCCCAGGCTGGAGTACAGTGGGGCGATCTCGGCTCACTGCAACCTCTGCCTCCCGGGTTCAAGTGATTCTCCTGCCTCAGCTTCCTGAGTAGCTGGGATTACAGGCGCCTGCCACCGCGCCAGGCTAATCTTTCTATTTTTAGTAGAGACAGGGTTTTGCCATGTCAGCCAGGCTAGTCTCGAATGCCTGACCTCAGGTGATCCACCCACCTCAGCCTCCCATAGTGCCGGGATTACAGGCTGTGAACCACCGTGCCTAGCCTAACATCTTTTGTTATATTTGGTTTTAGCTCCCAGTTCCTCACATAGGAGCTTTTAAGCCCCTTGGAATCTCTGTAGTGGTAAGTGTCTTTTTGTATGCTAATGAGATGACTGGTGGATGAGGGTGCTAGATGGCTCCAGAATGAAACTAGTTGCCAGAGGAACCAACCCTGTGATTAGAGGGTAGGAATTTCCAGTCTCACCCTTCATCCTCCAGGGATGAGAGGAGCTGGAGATTTATTTCAATTACCAATGGCCAGTGATTTAATTAATCATGCCTACGTTATAGAACATCCATAAAAACCTGAAATGATGTTTGGTGAGCATCTGGGTTAGAGAACACGTGGTGGTGCGGGGAGGGTGCTGTGCCCAGAGAGGATATGGAAGCTCTGTGCCCCTTCCCAAACACCTTGTACTTGTCCATCAGTAACTGAAACATCTTTTATTATAATATTTGGTGTTAGCTCCCAGTTCCTCACACAGGAGCTTTCAAGACTTTTGCAATCTCTGGAGTGATAAGTGTCTCTCTCTATGCTAATGAAATGACTGGTGGATGAGGGTGCTAAAGGGCTCCAGAATGATTTTATTAAAATAATCTAAGCTTGCATAACATGGAAAAATGTGTCGGAAACAAAATGTCTAAGTGGCTCTGGCCTTGAGATTTACAGGTTCATGGGTTACAGATTTCACTTATCAAATTAGGTAAGTAATACAGGGAATTCCCAGGTATGCTTGTGTGCTTGTCTTACAAGTATGGCATTTGTGATAGCATGCTATTTATACACAGCACCTGAGACTACCCTATGCCCCTAGACATCCCGTGACTGGTCCCATCTCTGTCCTGTGGAAATTAACTGAGTGAGCAGTGGAAAAATCCACATGCATTTTTCACTTCACCTGTATTGAACTGTACAAAATCCTTTCCATAGGAAGTTTTCCTCACTGGGACCATACCCAGCAATTAGGACAATATCTAAAGCATAAGGATTATTGTTAACTAATAACACAGAATATGCATTAATAGTTTTGTCCTTTTATTTATAGCTTTTATTGGCATTGATTCAGTATTTCCAACAGTCTTTTTGGTGAGTAGGTGGCAGGCATTATTGGCAGATCTGCAGTATTGTTTACCGTTTCAGCTGTTGGCACAACAAGCAAGAAACAATCTTCTTACTCTCCAACTCCACATTCCAGTTATTAAATCAAGCTCTCCTGAGAAGGAAATCCTTACGCCTTTACAAACATGTAACCTTCCTAAACTATGATGGATTATGTTCCTGATGTGTCTATATAAGCCCCACCTTCCATTGTCAACTAGCAGTAACCTCTGTGTCCTTTGACATCCAAATTGTTTTCTTTCATTCATTCGCACTTTCATTCAACGAATGTTCACCAGGACCTTCCAGGTTCAAGGTATTGTGCATTTCCTTGTATTTAAAATTATTTTAGCAGCACCCCTGGTCGATAAAATAAAATAATTTGTGGACTGGTCATATCCTGATCTCTAAGTTATCTGAGAACAGAAGGATCTTACTCTACTCTTATTAACACAATAGTTGGCACTTGGTATTTATTAAATATTTGATGACTTGAATCTTGACCACATTCTAATTCAACTCAATTCCAATTCCAATCCAATCAGCAAAGCAAACAAAATCAGCCCACGGTAGCGTCCAACCCCTCCCTCCCTTTCATTGCCCACTTCTAGGTACCACCTTCCCTGGCACTAATTGTTAAGTCTAATTAGGGAAAAGGAGTCAGGATGGTGGGAGCAGGGGGAAGCAAAAAGAAGAAGCAGGTAAACTACAAGTCTGCCATTCTTTATGGTCCAGACACACAGCCCTCCTATGCAAATAACTCACAATCTTCCTGTGCCCAACGATTACAGCATAAACGCTATTCCATAAAATCCCCAGCAAGCCTTTTTCTGCAGTCGGCTGCTCTTCTGCTGATTCTGCCTGTTGCCTTCTTGTATCTTCCTACTTTCTCTAACAAATCTGCCTTTATCTACAACTGTCTTGGTAAATCCTTTTACCTGCCTGCCACCAGCCCAGACAGCTGCCCCTCACCCATGTTACTAATTTTTTAAAAGGTTGAGTCTGCATTTTGGATACTACATCCCACATGCCTTAAAAACAAACACTAAAAGTAACTTACCCTCCTTAGAACCCTGATGGTTGGCTTTTATAGCAGGGCACGATGGTATAACCAGTAAGGCCACAGCAGGTGGCTAGCCCCCCAACCCTCCCTGCCTTGTATCAAAACCCTCAGGTTTCAGGCCAGGCGTGGTGGCTCATGCCTGTAATCCCAGCACTTTAGGAGGCCAAGGTGTGTGGATCACTTGAGGCCAAGAGTTCAAAACCAGCCCAGCCAACAAGGCAAAATCCCATCTTTACTAAAAATACAATAATTAGCTAGGTCTGGTGGCGCAGCCTATAATCCCAGCTACTCAGGAGGCTGAGGCATGAGAACCGGTTGAACCAGGGAGGTGGAGGTTGCAGTGAGCTGAGATCATGGCACTGCACTCCAGCCTGGGTGACAGAGCCAGACACTGTCTCAAAACAAAACAAAACAAAACAAATCCTCAAGTGTCAAAATTTTTCTTTTTCTTCAATTACAGAATAGTGGTTTAACTTTAAGAGCCCCGCTTAGAGCTAAGATTCTACCATCTGGAATGACTCATAAAATATGAAGTGGGCTGGGTGTGGTGGCTCATGCCTGTAATCCCAGCACTTTGGGAGGCCGAGGAGGGCGGATCATGAGGTCAGGAGTTAGAGACCAGCCTGACCAACATGGTGAAACCCTGTCTCTCCTAAAAATACAAAAATCAGCTGGGCATGGTGGTGTGCGCCTGTAATCCCAGTTACTCAGGAGCCTGAGGCAGGAGAATCGCTTGAACCTGGGAGGCAGAGGTTGCAGTGAGCCGAGATCACACTATTGCACTCCAACCTGGGTGACAGAGTGAGACTCCATCTCAAAAAAAAAAAAAAAAAAGTGAAATGCATCAAATGGTAAGTTTGGTTAGGCTAAATTGCAAAATGCTATTTCAAATCAGAACCAGAGATTAATAATAGTAAATGTCTGTTATTTTTCTGGGGCTAACATTTCTTGTCACTTATTATAAAGTCTGGTATTAATTTGCATGTGTTACTCTCATCTACCCAGATTATAAATTCCATCAAAGCAGTAAGTGTTCCTTGTAAAAAGGTGGGATCTTCATAAACTCCTCTACATACTTGGGAATTGGTTCATGTAACTTGCAGACACACAAGGAATCCCTGCTTTCCACACCTGCTGTCCTCCCTTTCCCAAGCTGTCTCTTGGAGGGGGTAATGAATTTACAATGATCTTTCTGCTCTATCTGCTCGATTATCGTATAACCAAAGACTTTGTAACCACGGGGCAGAGTTAAAATCAGACTTTCAGTGAAGCAGTGCTCCATGAACAGCTGGATTCACTAACTCAGTGGTCCCCAATCCTTTTGGCACCAGTGACCGGTTTCATGGAAGATAATTTTTCCACGGACAAGGGGGTAGGGGCCGGGGGAGAGGGGTGGGGTGGTTTTAGATCATCAGGCATTAGATTCTCATAGTGAGCATGCAACCTAGATCCCTTGCATATGCAGTTCACAATAGGGTTCACTTTCCTATGAGAATCTAATGCCCCCACTGATGTGACAGGAGGCAGAGCTCAGGCGGTAATGCCAGAGATGGGGAGCGGCTGTAAATACAGATGACACTTCGTTGGCTCGCCCTGCTCACCTCATGTGCCAATGGGTTCCTAACAGGCAACAGACCAATACCCGTCAGCAGCCAAAGGGTTGGGGACCTCTGCACTAACTCCAAAGAACATAGCGGGTCTGGCGGGGCACGGTGGCTCACGCTTGTAACCCTAGCACTTTGGGAGGCTGAGGCAGGCGGGATCACCTGAAGTCAGGAGTTCGACACCAGCGTGGCCAACATTGCGAAACCCCGTCTGTACTAAAAATACAAAAACTAGCTGGGCATGGTGGTGCGCAGCTGTAGTCCCAGCTACTCGGGAGGCTGAGGCAGGAGAATCGCTTGAACCCAGGAGGCGGAGGTTACAGTGAGCCGAGATCGCGCCACTGCACTCCAGCTTGGGAGACAGAGCAAGACTCCGTCTCAAAAAGATCATAGCGGGTCTGAATTGAGAGTTTGACAAGTACACCTACGTAAACCTCACCTTACAATACCAAAGGGAAGGAGACAAGCCCTTGGTTGGCCTGGCATGGCGCGAGGCAGCGGGGGAGCGCTCACAGCGCTTTGGGAAGCAGAGGCTGGAGGATTGCTTGAGCCCAGGGGTTCAAGACCAGCCTGGACAACATAGGAAAACCTCATCTTTATAAAAAATATAAAAATTAGTCAGGCGCAGTGGCTCACACCTGTAATCTGAGGGCTTTGAGAGGCCAAAGAGGGACGATCGCTTGAGCCCAGGAGTTCAAGACCAGCCTCAGCAACACAGCAAGACTCTGTCTCTACCAAAAAATAAAAATTAGCCAGGCGTGGTGGTGTGCACTTGTAGTCCCAGCTACACGGGGGGCTGAGGCGGGAGGATCGCTTGAGCCCAGGAGTTCCAGGCTGCAGTGAGCTATCATCGCGCCACTGCACTCCAGCCTGGGTTACAGGTCGAGAACCTGTCCAAAAAAAAAAGAAAAAGAAAGAAAAAAGAAAAGCTCTCGATTAGCCCCATCTGTGGGGGCTGGGGCTGCTCCAGAATTTCTACGGGTTCAAGGGCAGCAGCCTGGTTGCAGGTGAGGATCAGGGCATTTCTTGGAAGCTGCATCTGCGGGGCAGGCTCTGTCCTCCGTGAATTGGGGGCCTTGCCAAGTTCCCCCAACCCTTTTTTCCCTGCGGCGCCATCTTGGGAGCAGGGAACAAGTGATTCTGCCCCAGGAAAGGTCGAGAATGTTCCTGGGGGGCTTCAGGCGCTTTCCACAGAGGGAGCACGGAGGGGGCGGAGGCTCCCTGCAGGGAGCAGCGCTGAGGTAGACTGGCTCTGACCTTGGCTCTCTGAAGGGAGAAAAACTTAATCGTTCGTCAGGTCCAGGAGCTCCAAAGACCCCCAATCCTCAGTCACTCATCTCCTGACAAAAGAACTTGCGAAACTGCCAAAGCGCCACACTTCGGCTCGCGATTGTGAGGAAATTGGTTGAGGAACGGAGTGGGACACCCAGGCCGCTCCGCCAGCACTTCCAGGCGTTCCGTGGGGCGCATCTCCTCGGATGGGCCGCCGACCGTACCACGCCGATAGGACAGCGTACCCTCCTCCACTACAGCCTGCCCAGCCCCGGACTGCGCGCCCGAGCTGTGCGCATGCGCAGACCGCCCGCACGGCCGCAACGCGCAGGCGCCGTGTCCACTTCCGGGATCTGTCTGCCGCTCCCTCTGGGCTTCCGTCCTCCGCCCGCGCCCGCCGGAGCCTGTTCGCGTCGACTGCCCAGAGTCCGCGAATCCTCCGCTCCGAGCCCGTCCGGACTCCCCCCGATCCCAGGTAACGGCCAGCAGGGGCGAGCGTCTCACCCTGTCGGCCTCTCTTGTCCAGGCCTGGCGCCGGACTTGGACCCGCGGGGGCAGTGAGACGGGGGGCTTAGGCCGCAGGGCCCCGAGGCTGAGGCGCGGCCGGGTCTCTCTGCCGGGGCCTCCGGAGGGGGCGGGGATCCCCTTTCTCCGTGGATCCCCTTTCTCCGTGGATCCCCTGGAGCTTCTCTCAGGATGTTCCAGCTCCAAGCCGCCTCCGATGCCCGAATTAACGGCCCCTTCTGCGCCCCCAGGGTCCTACTTGCACCTCTGCTGGGGGCATTTGTCAGCGTCTCTAAAATTGTGTCAAGTAGGAGGATCTCCCGTAATCGAGCGACCCGCGGGACTATTCATCTCTTTAGCGTCTAGAGTCGATCCCTGCATATAGTAGGCGCCCATAGGATGTTTGCCTGCTCTCTAGGGCAGCCCTCAATCCTTCGGATATTGGGGAACCTTCCCGATCTCGAGAAAAACCTTCTCCCGAGTTCTTTAAGATTTCCCTGCATGAGTACCGCCTTCCCCCAAGTCAAAACTGCACCCTTCTCGGCGCTCTTATTCATTTAGTGGAATCTTTTATGCCAGTTCTGGCACCACCACTTTGTTGGGTGATCCTGGGAAGATGCTTCTCTGCGCCTGTTTCCTCATCTGCAATAAAGATTCTTACCCTTTTGCTAAGGATCAAGTGAGCTTATTTGCATAAATTGCTTAGAATAGTTCCTGGCCCAGAGTAGGTGATCAATAAATATTAGCTATTATTACTGCTTCTGGGCATTCTATGCATATCCGTCTTCCTTTCCTTTTCTACCTCCTCCACTCTCCCCAAACACCAACCCTCCAGACTTGAAGACCAGAATGGTGTCAGCCTCATTTATGTTTCTGGCCCCATCCCGGTATTTACAACACTCCTGGGAACATGATAGGCACTTAATCAGTTATAGCTTAGAATCTTTGATTATAAAGCCATCTGTTCTCCTGCAGCTTTGGAACCTTCTGTCTATGTCAACTCATAGCTTAAATTGCCGAGATTATCTTACTTCTGCCCTCTTTCCTCAATTTTATCTAGTCTTTCGGTTTCACGTAGGGCCTGGGTTTTCTGGTATCTAAAAACAAAGGAGGGGCATCAGTCAGGAAGGTGTTTTTGTCCTGTTAGGGAGTGGGTAACTGTGGCTGTTGTCTTCCCTTTTTTTTTTTTTTTTTTCCTGCAGCCTCGACCTCCTGGGCTTAAAAGATCCTCCCACCTCAGCCTCCTGAGTAGCTGGGACTACAGGCATGTGCCACCACACTGGGCTAATTTTCATTTATTTTTATTTATTTATTTTTGGAGATAGAGTCTCACTCTGTCACCCAGGCTGGAGTGCAGTGGTTGGTGTGATCTCGGCTCACTGCAACCTCCACCTCCTGGGTTCAAGCGATTCTCCTGCCTCAGCCTCCCAAGTAGCTGGGACTACAGGCATGAGCCACTGCGCCTGGCTAATTTTTTTTTTTTTTTGTATTTTTTGTAAAGACAGGCTCTCCATATGTGGCCCAAGCTGGTCTGGAGCTCCTAAGCTCAAGCTATCCTCCCACCTCCACCTCCCAAAGTGCTGGGATTTTGGGTGTGAGACACCACACCCAGCTTATATGGCTATTTTCTCCCACAAAGTATTCAGAGATCTTCTGGACTTCATCTGTTAATCACAGTTAAAGGAAGGGACCATTTTGGAAAACTCCTATTTTGGACGCGGAGTGGCGATACTTTGATCTAGTTGTCTCATCCAATACTGAAACAAATCCTATATAAAGAAGTTTAAAATGGTCTGCTGGTGAGGCTGGTGCCTGGACTGGAGCCTGTCTGAATGTTGAGGAGGGTGTGGTGACCTTGTTGGAGTACTTGATGTTGCTAGATTGGCTAATGAGAGTGATTAGGAACTAGGTGAATCACAGTCTTGAAAACTGACCCTAAACAAGGGACAGAGATGCCCACTTGTGTGAATACTTTCAAGCTCCAAAGGAGTAGGGCCAAGAATTTATAGCATATGTCAACATTTCCAAGCTCAGAGGAAACTAACTGGTGGGTTCTGTGGTTGGTTTAAAAGCCTTGGGTTGGCCAGGCGCAGTGGCTCACGCCTGTAATACCAACACTTTGAGAGGCTGAGGCGGGTGGATCACCGAGGTCAGGAGTTTGAGACCAGCCTGACCAACATGGAGAAACCCCGTCTCTACTAAAAATACAAAATTAGCCAGGCATGGTGGCACGTGCCTGTAATCCCAGCTACTCGGGAGGCTGAGGCTGGAGAATCGCTTGAACCCGGGAGACAGAGGTTGCGGTGAGCTGAGATCGCACCATTTCACTCCAGCCTAGGCAACGAGCAAAACTCCATCTTAAAAAAAAAAAAAAGCTTTGGGTCAAAGGAAAACAGGGAACCTACTGGCATGTATTTCAGGCTAGGCTCTGTACTACTTGCTTTCACATGTCTCATTTAATTCTCCTTGTGATGTCAGTGGTATATCCACTTTCGGAAGAAAAAAAATGAAATTTAAAGATATCAAGTGACTTGCCCAGGGTTTCATAGCTAGTGTGTGTCAAAAGCCAGGGTTCAAACCCAGCCTCGGCTTCAGAGCCCATGGCTAGCCATACATCAGAATGATCTGTACTCAGTGATAGATAAAGAAAAGGGGTGGGGGCTGGGCATGGTGGCTCATGCTTGTAATCTTAACACTTTGGGAGGCCGAAGTGGGCAGATCACTTGAGCCCAGGAGTTTGAGAGCAGCCTGGGCAACATAGGGAGACCCCTGTCTTTACAAAAAATTAAAAAATTAGCAGGGCATTAGTGATGCATGCCTGTGGTCCCAGCTACTCAGGAGGCTAAAGTGGGAGGATGGCTTGACCCTGGGAAGCCGAGGTTGCAGTGAACTGAGATCACACCACTGCAGTCCAGCCTGGGCGGCAGAGCAAGACCTTGTCTCAGAAAAAAACTCTGAGAGAGAAAAAAAGATGAGGGGGAGGGTGGGAGGAAAAGAAAAGGGATGAGGGGCAGGGCGAGGTGGCTCATGCCTGTAATCTTTGGGAGGCCGAGGCAGGCGGATCACGAGGTCAGGATATTGAGACCATCCTGGCTAACACGGTGAAACCCCATCTCTACTAAAAATACAAAAAAATTAGCCAGGCGTGGTGGTGGGCACCTGTAGTCCCAGCTACTCGGGAGGCTGAGGCAGGAGAATGGTGTGAACCCGGGAGGCAGAGTTTGCAGTGAGCCGAGATCATGCCACTGTACTCCAGCCTGGGCGACAGAGCAAGATTCCGTCTCAAAAAAAAAAAAAAAGAAAAGAAAAGAAAGAAAAGGGATGAGGAGTTCCTGGCATTTTTATTTGTCCCCTTTTCTCCTTCTCTAGCTCTATTAAGACAAAGCTTTTCAGATTTCACTTAAACATTAACCATAGTTTAGAAATTATAATTATCACCCTAGGACAGAAAGTACCCTTTCTTGGTACATAATTCAGGCTATTAGGAATTTTTTCTGCATTCACTGTGTTTCATGAATGCAAGCTGTGTTTGCTAGGTGCATTCTAAATTTGACAAACATGAGTGTTGTCTTGGCCTGCAGATTTAAAATAGCCACCTGATTATAAAAGAAGTACAGGTCTTGAATGTATGTCCAAATATGGAACTTGAATGATATGGCAAAATTAGAAATGCAATTTTAGAAGTAATTACACTGTTCTGTAAATGGCCACCTCTTTTGAAGCCTTTGCTACATTGCTTATAAAACACTGAGTTGAACATGAGAAAGCCTTTTGTCTGCAGCTGTACTTTTCAACTGGACATGAAACATGTACTTTTATGGCACGTAGATATTCACATCAAATTTCTGATTTGCAGACCAATTTTATTTTTAGTTAACAAATAAGCTTATCAAATGTGGCTTTTGAACTAAAGCGCTTTTAATTAAGGAGTTATTTTATGACAGCATGTTATTTTGAGTAGCTGTAACAAATCTGTTGTGATGGAACAATTTGGAGTGAGCATCTGATATCAGAGATAGAGAAGCATGCAGTGAGCGTCTGGAAGTTCTTTTAAAAAAAAATTAAACATTCTCATGTGAATTCATTTAAAACTTTTTTAAATTGCCAATTCCTAAGCTTTTTCTTTGTGAGTTGTAGTTTGCTTTCTAGGCTGTATAAGAGAAAAAAGTAATGACTTAACTATCTTCACTCTTAGAATAGAATATGAAATACTAGCATTTCTCTGCCAGTTCAAGGTATCAGATGTTTTTTATTTAAAGTTGCACTTACCTTTGGGTTCCCCCCCCCCTTTTTTTGTTTGTTTGTTTGTTTCGTTTTGATACAGAGTCTCACTCTGTCACCTAGGCTGCAGTGCAGTGGCACTGTTTTGGCTCACTGCAACCTCCACCTCCCATGTTCAAGAGATTCTCATGCCTCAGCCTCCTGAGTAGCTGGAATTACAGGTGCCTGCCATCATGCTTGGCTGATTTTTGTATTTTTAGTAGAGACAGGGTTTCGCCATGTTGGCCAGGCTGGTCTCGAACTCCTGACCTCAGGTGATCCGCCCACCTCGGCCTCCTAAAGTGCTGGGATTACAGGCGTGAGCCTGGCCTGGGTTCCTTTACAATTAGCAGAGGTGCTGCTTCTGCTTTCTGAGACTGATTTCTGCTTTGTCAGCTGAACTTTCATTGTTCACTTTACAACCTTCTAGTGGCCCTTCCATTCATTTCCTGCTTGCATCAGAATTCATATCTCACATTTCAACCTCCACCCAAGGTTAGCATGACACATACTTACGTGTGTTGAAACTTGAGTTTATAGTGAGGGTGCCTCCTGGAAATGATAAAGTTGGGGGTAGAGGAAGGCTGGCTGCTTTTTGAAAAATGTTCCCATTTCAGGTAATGGTTGCTTCTTCAAGTGTATCTAGATTTGGGTACCTATGAAATAGAGAATTTTTAATTTAATGTTTTGCACATTCCTGCTTTTCATTTAGTTACAATTAAAAGTTTAAAAAGTATTATCACAAATGCCTACATACTCTTCGCCTAGATTCACCAGTTAGCATTTTGCCACATTCACATTGTATATATTTTCTGTCCTGAACTATTGAAAATAAGTTACAGTGGCTGGGCACGGTGGCTCATGCCTGTAATCCCAGCACTTTGGGAGGCTGAGGCAGGTGGATCACTTGAGCCCAGGCAGAGCAGCCTGGGCAACATGGTGAAACCCCATCTCTACAAAAATTACCTGGGCTTGGTGGTGCATGCTTGTAGCCACAGCTACTCAGGAGGCTGAGGTGGGAGGATCACTTGAGGCCAGAAGACAGAGGCTGCAGTGAGCATAGATTGCACCACTGCCCTCCAAACCTGGGTGAAAGAGCAAGACCCTATCTCCCCTGCCCGTCACCCAAAAAAAGAAAAGAAGTTACAGAAGACATCATGATACTTCATCCCTGAACACTTCATCATTATCTTTGTCTCCTAAGAGCTAGGACATTCTCCTATCTAATGGCAATACCGTTATCACACCTAAGAAAATGAAAATAATTCCATATGTAATATCTAGTTTAAATTGTAATTTTCCCTATTATACAAAATACATCTTTTCTGCCCATTTTTTAAAATGTGGATTATGGGCCAGGCACGGTGGCTCACACCTGTAATCTCAGCACTTTGGGAGGCTGAGGAGGGTGGATCACTTGAGGCCAGAAGTTCAAGACCAGCCTGGCCAACATGGTGAAAGTCCATCTCTACTAAAAATACAAAAATTAGCTGGGCCTGGTGGTGCACACTTGTAATCCCAGCTACTCAGGAGGCTGAGGCAGGAGGATCACCTGAGCCCAGGAAGTGGAGTTTGCAGTGAGCTGAGATGGTGCCACTGTACTCCAGTCTGGGCAACAGAGACTCTATCTCAAAAAAAAAAAAAAATTATAATCAACTTTCACTTATCAAATTTGGTTTTCATAGCTCTCTAGAACAGTTCTCATCCTGCCTCCTTTTTGCCTTTTTGGAATAGTCCAGGCCAGTTCTTCTATAGAATGGCACACACCCTGGCTTTAACTGTTATTTCCTCCTTGTGTTGCTTGACTAGTTCCTTTACCCTTTATTTCTTTTAAACTGAAAATTAGATCTGAATCTTGATTGGATTTAGAGTAAATACGTTTAGCATAAAGACTTCATTGGTAGGTTGACCATATTCCCAGGTTTCTCCAGGATAGCCCTGTGACCTGTTGTGTCGGCATAATTATTATTTATTTTTGCTCTCAGAAGTGTTCTGGTTTGGATGGTAAGTTAAGTCACTATTTATAAGTGATGATGTGTACTTCATGTGGACTGCCATCAGGAGGCCCATCCAGTTAGATTGATCCACTATTTATAATACTGAGTTTGATTACATGGTGATTGCCAGATTTCTTCAATATAAAGGCATCTTTTTCTCTTTGTAGTTAGTAAGCAATCTGTGGGATGATAATTTGAGACTAGGAATATCCTGTACCCATGGTTTAAGAGTCCATTGATGACCCTGAACAGAATAAATTCCACATTAGTTGTTACAATGCTAGATTTATTCAGATGGTTAAGTTTCGACAGTGAGATAGGTTTTTTTTTTTTTTTTTTTTTTTTGAGATGGAGTCTCTCTCTGTCGCCCAGGTTGGAGTGCAGTGGCATGATCTCGGCTCACTGCAAGCTCCATCTCCCAGGTTCGCCATTCTCCTGCCTCGGCCTCCCAAGTAGCTGGGACTACAGGCGCCCGCCACCACGCCCAGCTAATTTTTTGTATTTTTAGTAGAGACAGGGTTTCACCGTGTTAGCCAGGATGGTCTCGATCTCCTGACCTCGTGACCCGCCTGCCTTGCCCTCCCAAAGTGCTGGGATTACAGGTATGACCACCATGCCCGGCCTTTTTTCTTTTTTTTTTTTTTCCAAACCGAGTCTCGCTCTGTCACCCAGGCTGGAGTGCAGCGGCATGATTTCGGCTCACTACAACCTCTGCCTCCTGGGTGCAAGCCATTCTCCTGCCTCAGCCTCCCGAGTAGCTGGAACTAGAGGCGTGTGCCACCACGCCCAGCTAATTTTTGTATTTTTAGTAGAGACTGGGTTTCACCAGGTTGGCCAGGCTGGTCTTGAACTCCTGACCTCGTGATCCACCTGCCTTGGCTTCCCAAAGTGCTAGGATTACAAGCGTGAGCCACCGTGCCTGGCCAGATTATTTTTTAATGGGAGGAAAATGTTTTATTTATTTCTGAACATCTTAAGATCCTCAGGCAACTTAAACATTGGTTACTTGCCTTTTCCCTATTGTACAAAATGCTTTTTGTTGTTGTTCGTTGCAGCTTTCTCTCTGAAAACACTAAGAATAATGTCACTGCATCAGTTTTTACTAGAGCCAATCACCTGTCATGCCTGGAACAGGGATCGTACTCGTAAGTATTTTATTAACTTTGCTTTTGTATTTGGTGCCTTTGGTACATTTCATCTTTAGACACATTTAGGGCTCACATATCTCAGTATCACATGTGCAAAGAACATACATCTATTATATACATTCAGAAGGGAACTAAGTCAGTCCTTTGGTTTACAGATAGATAAACTGAGGCCCAGAGTGAAGGAAGGGCTTTGCAGAGGTTACATACCAAGTTCACATTTAGTCAGAGCACTAGGACCTAGAATAAGCTGTTTCAGAGACAAGTGGTTTGCTCCTGAGCTACTCAGAGCATTATTAACTAGTATTTACTATGTTATTCATAATCAGCTTGAGTTTCCAGTTTTCTAGCTCCAGCAAACTAGAAAGGGATGGAGAATGCTCTTAGAAGAAAGCACAGCTCAGCAAGCAAAGTGACAGATAATGTAACAAGATGAGGCTGGGTGCAGTGGCTCATGCCTGTAATCCCAGCACTTTGGGAGGCCAAGGCAGGCAAATATCTTGAGCTCAAGAGTTCAAGACTAGCCTGAGCAACATGGGGAAACCCTGTCTCTACAAAAAAAAAATACAAAAACTATGTCTGTGTGTGTATGTGTGTGTGTAGGCAGGCAGATCACAAGGTCAGGAGATTGAGACCATCCTGGCTAACACAGTGGAACTCCATCTCTACTAAAAATACAAAAAATTAGCCGAGTGTGGTGGCGGGCGCCTGTAGTCCCAGTTACTCGGGAGGCTGAGGCAGGAGAATGGCGTGAACCTGGGAGGCGGAGCTTGCAGTGAGCCGAGATTGCGCCACCGCACTCCAGCCTGGGCAACAGAGTGAGACTCAATCTCAAAAATTAAAGAGCCTCTGTATTGGGTAGTTGAAAATATATAACCTGGCAGGACAGTGAATTTAGAGCATGTGTTTTGTGATCATCTCACAGAGCTTCATAGCCAACTTTCCTATATCTTCTGTTTCCACTTTCCCATCTAAAAATAGGCTTTTGGAGTATTTTCAATTATTTTTAATGACAGATGCAAGCTATCATTGTCCTCATTTAAACTACTTGATAAATTCAGCATATTAAGTCAACATTTTTTGTGACATTGTAATTTGAAATTTATAACATTTTCCAGGTTTAAATTTGGACTTGGCTTTTGAAATCTCTATATACATGTGAGAAAGTTAGAGAAATATATAACTATTTACCAGAAAGCACTCTTAAGTCCTTAGGATTTTATAGCTAGATATTACCTAGTTCCACAGTTTTATCTGTATAGCAGATAGATGTAGCTTTCCTAAGGAGGGTAGGAAAGTGAGTGTAGGTGGGGACTATTAATGACTGGCCTAAAGTTTGGATCATAGGTCTTAATTTTTTTTGTTTGTTTGTTTTGTTTTTTTGTTTTTTTTGAGACAGGTTCTCACTCTGTCACCCAGGCTGGAGTGCAGTGACGCGATCTCCGCCTACTGCAGCCTCTGCCTCCTGGGATCAAGCGATTCTCCTGCCTCAGCCTCCCGAGTAGCTGGGACTACAGGCGTGTGCCACCAGGCCTGGCTAATTTTTGTATTTTTAGTGGAGACGGGGTTTCACCATGTTGGCCAGGCTGGTCTCAAACTCCTGATCACAGGTGATCTGCCTGCCTCCCAAAGTGCTGGGATTACAGGTGTGAGCCACGGCGCCCGGCCCATAGATCCTAATTTTAATTTTAAGAAACCAATAAAAAGAAGGAGGGGCTGGGCATCGTGGCTCATGCCTGTAATCCTAGTGCTTTGGGAGGCCAAGGCAGGAGAATTGCTTGAGGCCAGGAGTTCAAGACCAGCCTAGGCAACATAGTGAGACCCTGTCTCTACTAAAAATAAAAATTAAATTAAATTAAAAAAAAAAATAGATGAACTAGATGGGGTAACAAAAGATACATGAATACAGGTCTAGTATCCCTTATCTGAACTACCTAGGACCAGAATTGTTTTGGACTTATGATTTGGGGATATTTGCATAATATATACCATTTGAGCACTGAAAATCTGAAATCCGGCCGAGCCCGGTGGCTCACGCCTGTAATCCCAGCACCTTGGGAGGCAAAAGCAGGCAGATTACCTGAGGTGGGGAGTTCGAGACCAGCCTGACCAACATGGAGAAACCCTGTCTGCACTAAAAATACAAAATTAGCTGGGCATGGTGGCTCATGCCTGTAATCCCAGCTACTTCGGAGGCCAAGGCAGGAGAATCGCTTGAACCTGGGAGGCGGAGGCTGCAGTGACCCACGATCGCGCCATTGCACTCCAGCCTGGGCAATGAGAGCAAAACTCCATCTCAAAAAAGAAAAAAAAGAAAATCTGAAATCCAAAATGTTCCGGAGAGCATCACGTTTGAGCATGACCTTTTGAGTGTCATGTTGATACTCAAAAAGTTTTGAATTTGGGAGCATGTCAGATTTCAGCTTTTCAGATTAGGGATGCTCAACCTGTATGAGTTTTTAAAAAGTCCGTTTCGTGTATTATATTCTGTATTAGTTCAGGAAATTACTCTTGAAAACAAAGTATTGTGATTTATATTGGCTTTATTGTAAAGGAGAAGTTCAGTATAGTTTATCAGCAGAGTCAATTTTTTTTATATAAACTAGTGGTTCCAGCCTGGGTCCATGATAGCAGTAATGGAAGTCCATAAACTATTTTCAGCATTTCAAAAAGACCAACAGAAATTTAGATTTAGCTCTAGTAATATTGCACAGGTGAATGAAAGTGTCAAACATTTTTACCCTGATCTACAGTTATTGTAGCTAGGTATAGTAACATTGTTTATTTTTCGCTGGTTAGAATCATTAATTGACAGTTGTACATGTCTCTGGGAAAATGAATTTTAATCTTAGTTTTCCTGTAAAGCATTATAAAATACAGCGTCCAAGTAAAGGTAAAAAAAAAAAAAAAAAAAAAAGCAATTATTCAGAGGTGAATTTGAGAACTACTTCTTTGGAAGTTTTTCTTTTCCTTACTGTAGTCTGCTTTTAAAACAACTGTGACATGTCCCCTTTTTGGTGACAATTTCAAGTTCAGGTGTTAACTGTTGTTTGACTTCTGTCTCCAGAGATTGCCCTCAGTCCCAATAATCACGAAGTGCACATCTATAAGAAGAATGGGAGCCAGTGGGTGAAAGCTCATGAACTCAAGGAGCACAATGGACACATCACAGGTAAAGGAAGATAGCTGTGAACTTAGTGTGATATTTCCAAATCAGGCACTCTTCCTTTTAGATAAAGAGCCTAATAAACCCAGTTGACCATAATTTTTTTTTCTTTTTTTTTTTTTTTGAGGCGGCGTATCACTGTGTTGCCCAGGCTGGAGTGCAATGGCGTGATCTCGGCCCACTGCAACCTCCACCTCCCAGGTTCAAGTAATTTTCCTGCCTCAGCTTCCTGAGTAGCTGGGACTACAGGTGCGTGCCACTACGACTGGCTAATTTTTTTATTTTTAGTAGAGACAGGTTTCACCATGTTGGTCAAGCTGGTCTCAAACCCCTGACCTCGTGATCTGCCTGCCTCGGCCTCCCAACGTGCTGGGATTACAGGAGTGAGCTACCGCACCCAGCCCATAATATTTAAAGTCATACAGCACTTACTGAATTTCCTTAAAATTTTAGGGAAAATACTATAATGATCTCAGTTGTTAAGTGCTTCTTGTAGCCCCAACTGGTACCCAGCACTCTACTGTTGCTATGGAAAGCGCTGAACCTACCCTGAGGACTAAAGAGCTCAAATTAGGAGATGAGACATGAAATTGAAAGCTAGATAACATGAAAATGTAGACAACACGAAAACGTGCACCAAACT
This sequence comes from Hylobates moloch, assembly GCF_009828535.3. Lineage (NCBI taxonomy): Eukaryota > Metazoa > Chordata > Mammalia > Primates > Hylobatidae > Hylobates > Hylobates moloch. The sequence continues at coordinate 98,799,969 of NW_026652276.1, forward strand.
ATTTCCAAGTGTCTTCCGAAAGTTTCCTTTGTGTTTTTAGGGTAAGAAAGACTTTCCAGAATATTGAAAAGAACAAAGTAATATAATAAACACCCATATCAGATAATCGCCACCAGAATTACCAACTTTTTCCCTGTGCTAGGAAGTAATTTCTTTTCCTGTATCAGGAAACTCAAGGAAAAAGGATATAATAATAAGAAATATTATTCTTGATGATGGTAAAGTCACCTCTCACCAGCAGTCCTATTCCTCTCCCCCGGAAGGCAGACTATAATTTGCTATGACAGCATTCCAGTCCATTTTTAATACATTTACATATATGCATATTCATAAACAAGCTTAGGCCAAGCACAGTGACTTACACCTGTAATCCCAGCACTTTGGGAGGCCAAGGCGGGAGGATCGCTTGAACCCAGGAATCCAAGACTAGCCTGGGCAACATAATGAGACTCCCCCATTAGCACGGTGTGGTGGCACGCACCTGTGGTCCCAGCTACTTGTGAGGCTGAAGTGGGAGGATCACTTGAGATACGAAGAGCAAGGCTGCAGTGAGCTGTGATCACACCACTGCACTCCAGCCTGCGTGACAGAGCAAGACCCTCGTCTCAAAAAAAAAGAAAAGAGAGAAAACAATCTTTAGGACTACTGACTAGTGTTTTTTGAAGCTACATAAATGGCATGATATTACGCATCTCCGGCAGCCTGCTTTTGCATTCATGATTGTTTCTGAGATCCATCTATGCTGCTGTCTAGATCAAGTTTATTCCTTTTAACTACTGTTTAGCATTTTATATCTCACTTATTTACTCCTTCCTCCATTGAAGGACATTTAGGTTGTTTCAATTTTTCCATATTACACGAAAGTGCTGAATAGGCATCCCTTGATTTCTGTACGTATGTGTGAATGTTTGTAGATGGTAGATGTGTTAATACCACAGGGTATGCATGTCTGCAATGTTGCCAGGCCTCATCAGATTGCCGTCATTCCCACCTGTCCTGTATGAGAGTGCTTGTTTTCCCACACCCTGCCACATACTTGAGATGGTAAGACCGATGAATGCATGAAAGGTTCATCCATTGCTTCTGTAAGTCGTATTTTCCTGATTAATGGAAAAGTTGAGCATACTTTCAGACGTGTATTAGCCATGAGAGTTTTTCTTCCTTGTGACTGTCCTGTTCATAAATCGTGATCATTTTTTCATTGAGTTTTTGTCTTTTTTCTGTTTTTTGTTTGTTTGTTTGTTTGTTTGTTTGTTTTGAGATGAGTCTCATTCTATCGTCCAGGCTGGAATAGAATGGTTCAGTCTTGGCTCACTGCAGCCTCTGCCTTCCAAAGTCAAGCAATTCTCCTGCCTCAGCCTCCCAAGTTGCTGGGATTACAGGCGCCTGCCACAATGCCCGGCTAATTTTTGTATTTTTAGTAGAGTTGGGATTTCACTACATTGGCCAGGCTGGTCTCGAACTCCTGACATCAAGTGATCTGCCCGCCTTGGCCTCCCAAAGTGTTGGGATTACAGGTGTGAGCCTTTTTTTTTCATTTAGACAGGGTCTTGCTCTGTTGCCCAGTCACCCAGGCTAGAATGATCATGGCTCACTACAGCCTCAACCTCCTGGGCTCAAGTGATCCTCCCATCTCAGCCTCCCCAGGAGCTGGTACTAAAGGTGTGTGCCACCACACCCGGCTAATTTTTTTGTGAAGATAGGTTTCAGCATGTTGCCCAGGCTGATTTTTTATTCTTTTAGTTGGACTCTGCAATTTTACCTCTAATCACCTAAAATACTAATACTGATAAGCTTAGAGATATCCTTACCCAAATAAGAGAACTTAGCATATTTTGCTATTCTACATCCTTTACAGAAGTTGTCCTGCATTCTTCAGCAATAACTCATGACCACCCTTGCTTTGACTAGTGATTTGTAAATAATGCTCTTGAGCACCAGGAGCTGATATTTCCAAAGCAGCACCACAGACAGCGTTTCTATTTTTGTTGCTGTTCCTTTCCCACAACCTTATTTCTATTGAGTTTGGCCTATTTTCTTAAGTTCCTTTGCCAGTGGCCTCATAGCCTAAGAATAAGAATACTCATATTTTAAATTGGAGTTTTAGGCCAGGCACAGTGGCTCACACTTGTAATCCCACAACTTTAGGAGGCTGAGGCGGGTGGATCACCTGAAGTCAGGAGTTTGAGACCAACCTGGCCAACATGGTGAAACCCTGTCTCTATTAAAAATACAAAAATTAGCCAGGCGTGGTGGTGAGCACCTGTAATCCCAGCTACTCGGGAGGCTGAGACATGAGAATCGCTTGAACCTGGGAGGCACAGGTTGCGGTGAGCCGAGATGGCGCCACTGCACTCCAGCCTGGGGGATAGAGCAAGACTCTGTCTCCAAAAAAATAAAAAATTAGGCCGGGTGCAGTGGCTCAAGCCTGTAATCCCACCACTTTGGGAGGCTGAGGTAGGCCAATCACCTGAGGTCAGGAGTTTGAGACCAGCCTGACCAACATGGAGAAACCCCATCTCTACTAAAAATACACAAAATTAGGCAGGCATGGTGGCACACGCCTGTAATCCCAGCTACTCAGGAGGCTGAGGCAGGAGAACTGCTTGAACCCGGGAGGCGGAGGTTGCAGTGAGCTGAGATTGTGCCATTGCACACCAGCCTGGGCAATAAGAGCAAAACTCAGTCTCAAAAAAAAAAAAAAAATTAATTGGAATTTTAGGATTTAAATGGAAATAACTTTTAAATGAGAAAAGGCAAAGATGAAAGACCAAAGAAATCGCCAAAAATGTGAAGTATTTAGTGTGTGTTTTTTTTCCTCTACTTCTCTTCTGGGGTCCTTTGAACTTGGGCCTGTTTTCTGTCTAGCTGCTCACATGGCATTTTTTAGATCTGAAAAAACTTGTTGGAAAAATCTAAATATAACTCTGGGGCAGGAGATCAAGGATCAGACATATTTTCTCAGAAAGATAGTAATTTTAGGGGGAAAAATATTTTCTAAAGCATTCTAGAAGAAAAAAATCGTCCATACTACAAAGAAAAGAAGTGTGGCAAACATCAGGGATATCAGAGTTCTGAGGTTTTATTCTTTTGTGTTAAATATTTGATTGTTCCCCTTTTTAAGAAACATGTTTTGTTACCATGGAAAATTTTGAACAGATTTAAAAAAAAGTGGAATAGTATAATGAGCCTTTTATACTCATCACCTAGATTCCACAATTATCAAGTAACAGCCAATCTTGTTCTTCTCAATTCACTTTCTCCTTTCCTGTACTAATTTGAAGCACATCCCAGACATTATATTGTTTCATATTTCAGTTTGCATCTCTAAAAGATAATGATTTTTCTTTTTAATAATAATAAATATTGATCGGGCTTACACCTGTAATCCCAGTGCTTTGGGAGGCTGAGGCAGGCAGATCACTTGAGCCCAGGAGTTCAAGACCAGCCTGGGCAACATGGTGAAACCCCGTCTCTACAAAAAATTAGCCACGCATAGTGGCTTGCACCTGTAGTCCCAGCTACTCAGGAGGCTGAGGTAGAAGGATTTCATGAGCCTGGGAGGTTGAGGCTGCAGTGAGCTATGATCATACCACTGCACTCCAGTCTGGGTGATAAAGTGAGACCCTGTCTCAAAAAAGAAAAAAAAATCTAAAATCTGATAAAGAGGACTGCAAGCAAAATTATCTTGTAATGAATAAATAAAATACACATCACTTAGAATACAGTCTCATATTTTCTTCCCTTCAGTGGTACAAAAAATTGAGCTGACATTTCATGCAGGTAAATGAATGAATAAACTAAACTCTTCATACTACTTTTTTTTTGAGACAGAGTCTCGCACTGTCACCCAGGCTGGAGTGCAGTGGTGCGATCTCGGCTCACTGCAAGCTCCCTCTCCCGGGTTCACGCCATTCTCCTGCCTCAGTCTCCTGAGTAGCTGGGACTACACGCGCCCGCCAGCACGCCCAGCTAGTTTTTCGTATTTTTAGTAGAGACAACGTTTCACCGTGTTAGCCAGGATGGTCTCTATCTCCTGACCTCGTGATCTGCCTGCCTCGGCCTCCCAAAGTGCTGGGATTACAGGTGTGAGCCACCGCGCCCGGCCTAACTCTTCATACTACTGAAGTCACTATGACTTATGGGTAATTGAGGCTTGGATTTATATCTGTCTTTTTTCCATATAAATGTCAAGAATGCTAATTATTAATTTTTAGAGAGAGATCTGTAATAAATATTTATTAGTAATATTTCTGTACTTTTTAATGTGAAATTATATTTATAGAAAATACCTCATCAAGGCCGGGTGCTATGGCTCATGCCTGTAATCCCAACACTTTGGGAGGCCGAGGCAGGCAGATTGCCTGAAGTCAGGAGTTCGAGACCAGCCTGGTCAACATGGTGAAACCCCGTCTCTACTAAAAATACAAAAGTTAGCCGGGCATGGTGGCATCCGCCTGTAATCCCAACTACTCGGGAGGCTGAGGCAGGAGAATCGCTTGAACGCGGGAGGCGGAGGTTGCAGTGAGCTGAGATCGTGCCATTGTACTCCACCCTGGGCTACAAGAGCAAAACTCCATCTCAAAAAAAAAAAAAAAAAGAAAAGAAAAGAAAATACCTCATCAATAAATGTTAAATGAGTCATGGTAAATTTTGCTCTTGGTATGTAAGAAACTGACCTTGACTCTTGGTATATGAGAAACTGACCTTGACTTTGGGATTCTTCACAGAGGTACCAGATAAGTAAAGTCTCATCAAATAAGAAAAATAAACCTTACATTCAGATACATATTTAGGTATCTTCCTGGTTTAGATGCAAAGAAACAAGGATTCTTTCACAGGACCTGCGTAATGTAGAAAAGGTTTTCAGTATGGTTCAACTAACAGTGACTTTCAGAAGAATATATGATGAATCACAATATATATTTCCCCCTCTTTACACTAAAGATTATTTTTATTTACCCTGTATGCTGTTTTAGTTGAATGCCATGTAGCAGACTGTTGGTTAATATCATAGAATGAGGTCTGTTAATGAATACAGTTATTTTCACACACAAAAAAAGTCTAATAAAAAGGAAAGAAAAAAGTAATGAATCTTCAGATCTTTAGAAGTCTTAGAAATGTGTGAACGGGTGGAAAGAATGCCCCCGTTTAGTTTTGTAAAGTCTGTAATTATAAAACAGCTCTTCTACACGGCCTTATAGACAATCCTGAGTCCCAGACGCTTTGCAGAGAAGCATCCGTGCCTTTCCTTGAGGCGGTGATCAGGACATAGATAGTGGGAAGGACGTGCCTGGGAGGAAGGTCCCAAGACCACGTCTCATCCTGGCATGCCAGTGCCACCCACCTGCCTGTGCCGCAGTTGTTTGTCATTGACTGGGCAAAGCAGATGACCCATGTCTCACTTGTAGGTATTGACTGGGCTCCCAAGAGCGACCGCATCGTCACTTGTGGGGCAGACCGCAATGCCTATGTCTGGAGTCAGAAGGATGGTGTCTGGAAGCCAACCCTGGTGATCCTGAGAATTAATCGCGCAGCTACTTTTGTGAAGTGGTCCCCCCTAGAGAACAAATTTGCTGTGGGAAGTGGAGCACGACTCATTTCTGTTTGTTACTTTGAGTCTGAAAATGACTGGTGAGTGACATCTGAACTTTTTCTATCCCTCTCTGTAGAATTTCCATTTGCACTGCTGTTTTTTCTCATAACTCCAGTTTTTTCTCATCTGGAGTTGTGTGGTTTTTTTCTCTGAAATTCTCGATTCTGTCTGAGCATTTTCCCTTCTCATGTGCATGTTAAGTTAAATCGCACGTTTTTTATATTAACATAGAGCTATTGTGTCCATGTTCTGATCGCCTTTTTTTTTTTTTTTTTTTTGAGACAGAGTCTCACTCTGTTGCCCAGGCTGGATGGAGTGCAGTGGCACGATCTTGGCTCACTGCAACCTCCGCCCCCCGGTTCAAGCAATTCTCCTGCCTCAGCCTCCTGAGTAGCTGGGATTACAGGCACCTGCCATCGCGCCCAGCTAATTTTTGTAGTTTTTGTAGAGATGAGGTTTCACCATCTTGGCCAGGCTGGTCTTGAACTCCTGACCTCGTGATCCACCACCTTGGCCTCCCAAAGTGCTGGGATTACAGGTGTGAGCCACCATGCCTAGCCAATGTTCTCCTTTCTTTAAAGCTTATTTGCCAACCAAATCTGTGTCTTGGTGTAATATTTTACTTGTTTAAACTGTTGAAGTCAAAACTCACCAGAATCTTAGAAGTCTAATCAGGCTATTGCACATTTTTTAAATAAATCACTTCTTGCTGACCCAGTCAAAACACAGATTTATTTTATGGCCAAAACTTATTTTAACTATTCCTTCCTGTTTATTTTGATAAGGAAACAGTTATTCTCCAGCCTGGCCAAGATGGTGAAACCCCACCTCTACTAAAAATACAAAAATTAATCGGGCACAGTGGCAGGCACCTGTAATCCCAACTACTCGGGAGGAGGCAGGAGAATCATTTGAACTCAGGGGGCGGAGGTTGCAGTGAGCCGATATTGTGCCACTGCACTCCAGCCTGGGTGGCAAAGTGAGACTCCATCTCAAAAAGAAAATAATAATTATTATTCTATCTGGCATGTGTTCAGCATGACTAGTAAATATCCTTCAACATAAAGTTGTCATTTAGTACTAAACTGGCAGTGTTTGTGTTTCTACTAAAAATAGCAGAGTACACGTGACTCTTTGTAGCCATTTTGTTATTTGTATTCTGCTGAAATTGAAAGAAAGGGATTATCATGTTACCTTTGTAATTTAGTAAAACTTCAGAAATTTTATTTTTGGAAAAGAGATTGGGAATTTGCGGTAAAATTGAGTTATGGGGTGGGTGCAGTGGCTCATGCCTGTAATCCCAGCACTTTGGGAGGCCAAGGCAGGTGGATCACCTGAGGTCGGGAGTTCGAGACCAGCCTGACCAACATGGATAAACCCTGTCTCTACTAAAAATACAAAAAAATTAATGGAGTGTGGTGGCACATGCCTGTAATCCCAGCTACCTGGGAGACTGAGGCAGGAGAATCTCTTGAACCCAGGAGGCAGAGGTTGCGGTGAGCCGAGATCATGCCATTGCACTCCAGCCTGGGCATCAAGAGTGAAACTCCGTCTCAAAAAAAAAAAAATTGAGTTACGAATTTGAAACATACATTTTTCTTTCAAATGTGAAATCAAGGCTAACAAAATGTTACCTGCTAGAAATGATTTGGAAGTTTCATTGTAATGAGATAGGAAACTAACTTCATTAATATTCTTTCAAGGCTAAACTTTATGTCAGCTGGTACTCCTTGCAATCTTACAGATTTCTACAGGAAACTATTCTTCCAAGTTAAGCTTCAACCTCAGTAATTGTTTACATTTTTATTCGTTGAGAATTAGGCTCAAGTATAGGTAAATTGGACTTTATTATGGTACAAGGTATTGTCTTTGAACAAGCTATATGTTTAGGGCAGTTTTTCAGCTGTAGAACAATTATTTCATATTTCGTAGGAGTACTTTAAAACAACTTCTCAGAAGCTTATAATTCAGCCATATGAACTAATTATTTTGCTTGCTATCTTTTCCTTAATTAAACAAATTACATTATAAAGGCCAGGCACGGTAGCTTACGCCTGCAATCCCAGCACTTTGCGAGGCCAAGGCAGGCGGATCACGAAGTCAAGAGTTCGAAACCACCCTGGCCAACATGGAGAAACCCCATCTCTGCTAAAAATACAAAATATTAGCCAGGCATGGTGGCGCATGCCTATACTCCCAGCTACTTGGGAGTCTGAGGCAGGAGAATCGCTTGAACCAGGGAGGTGGAGGTTGCAGTGAGCCGAGACGATGCCACTGCACTCCAGCCTGGGCAACACAGCAAGACTCTGTCTCAAAAAATATATATACATTATGAAACAATTCAATATACTGTCTTTTTCTCCTTTTCTAGAGACTTTGTGGGGGATTTTGGTTTTTTATTTTATTTATTTATTTGTTTTTTGAGACAGAGTTTCTCTCTGTCACCCAGTCTGGAATGCAGTGGTACAAACACGGCTCACTGCAGTCTCCAACTCCTGGGATCCAGCAGTCTTGCCACTTCAGCCTCCCAAGTAGTTGGGACTACAGGTTTGCACCACCACACCTGGCTAATTTTTTGATTATTTGTGGAGACAGGTTCTCCCTTTGTTGCCCAGGCTGATCTCAAATTCCTATACTCAAGCAATCCTCCTGCTTTGGTCTCCCAAAGTGCTGGGAGTATAGTTGCAAGCCTCTGCACCTGGCTGTCTTTTTCAGAATGAACTTCTTCAGATAGGATACTAAGAAAGTGATTCTGTAGCCAGGCTTGGTGGCTCATGCCTATAATCCTAGCACTTTGGGAGGCTAAGGCAGGTGGATCGCCTGAGACCAGGAGTTTGAGACCAGCCTGGCCAACACAGTGAAGGCTAATCTCTTCTAAAATTACAAAAATTAGCCAGGCGTGGTGGCGCAAGCCTATAATCCCAGCTTTCGGGAGGCTGAGGCACAAGAATTGCTTGAACACAGGAGGCGGAGGTTGCAGTGAGCTAAGATCTTGCCACTGCACTCCAGCCTGGGCGACAGTAAGACTCTGTCTCAAAAAAATAAATAAATAAAAGAAAGTGATTCTCGTTTGACCCCGGGAGGTGGAGGTTGCGGTGAGCTGAGATCGTGCCATTGCACTCCAGCCTGGACAACAAGAGCGAAACTCCGTCTCAAAAAAAAAAAAAAAGAAAGTGATTCTATAGAAAGGTAATTTAGCATTCAAGGAAAGGCATTGGCTCAATATTTAGTCTCTCAACTGTTGAGCAACCAGACATGACTGGTTTTTAAACAGCAGTTTGGGGGCAGAAATGAATTAGTTAAGCCAAAATACTGACTGGTCCTAGACATAAATCATCTCTTTTGGATGGTGCTAGAGAATTAGAGGCTAATCCCCAACATGAGGTTCTTCTAATTTCTTGGTTGTGATTTTTCGATGAAAGAAACTAAAAAGAATTTGCAGATTCATGGAGACTTGGGAAGGATATTAAGCTGTCTTACAACCCCAAATTCACCAAAAATGGGATAGCAAATCACGGAATATTCATGATAAAAATTGAAGTATTTTCAAACTTCAGTTTTTATCTCAGAGGTTAACATCATATGTAATCCGAAATCTCACGAAAAAGTAACTGAGTTAATCAATATATATGCTTACTAATGAGGACCACTGAAAACCAGCTGTTGTGCTGAGAACATCAAGGCCAGGAGTGGAGAAGGGCCTGTTCATGGTTCTTTTCCTTTCTGTCCTTTAGAAATGCACCTTGTCAGCTGGGCGCAGTGGCTCATGCCTGTAATCCCAGCACTTTGGGAGGCTGAGGCCGGTAGATCGCTTGAGCCCAAGAGTTTGAGACCAGCCTGGGCAACATGGAGAAATCTCATCTCTACAAAAAATACAAAAATTAGCCTGTCTCAAATCATAACCCGGTCTCAAAAAACCTTGTCTCTGGCAGAAGGCCTGGTGACTGACAGAAGAACGTTGAATGCTCTGTTACTTTTCTATAGAATCTTTTTTTATAGAAACCTATCTGAAAAAGTTTATTCTGAAAAAGATAATATTCTGAATTGTTTCATAGTTTTTTTTTTAATTATGGAAAAGTGTGGCATACTTAGGTGTTTTCACCCGACATACATTTGTAGGTCATTTGGGGATGCTAGTTGAGTGGATAAACTGAAACAGTTTTCCCCTCTCATAGGTGGGTGAGCAAGCACATTAAAAAGCCGATTCGCTCCACAGTCCTCAGCTTGGATTGGCATCCCAACAACGTTTTGCTGGCAGCAGGATCATGTGACTTCAAATGCAGGTGGGAACCAGTGAGAACTGATAGACTTGAGCCGTGCATTCTTCATCCTTCAACAAATAATTTTGGGTTCTCTTTCTTTGTTTTTTGTTTTGTTGTTGTTGTTGTTTTGAGACAGGGTCTCACTCTCACCCAGGCTGGAGTGCAGTGGCACCATCATAGCTCACTGCAGCCTCCAATTCCTGGGCTCGAGCGATCCTCCAGCCTCAGCCTCCAGAGTAGTTGGGACTACAGGCATATGCCACCACACCTGGCTAATTTTTTAAAAATTGTTTTTATTCTTTGTAGAGATGGGGTCTTGCTATGTTGCCCAGGTTGGTCTTGAACTCCTGGCCTTGAACTCCTGGCCTCAAGTGATCCTCCCTCCTTGGCCTCCTAAAGTGCTGGGATTACAGGCATGAGCCAGTGTGCCTGGCCTGTAAGGTTCCTTTTCTTTGCAAGGTACTGCACTAGGCACTGTGAGGGACTCAAAAATGAGGCCCGGTGCTGTGGCTCACACCTGTAATCCCAGCACTTTGGGAGGCCAAGGTGGGCGGATCACCTGAGGTCGGAAGTTCAAGACCAACTTGGCCAACATGGTGAAACCCCATGTCTACTAAAAATACAAAAGAGGCCAGGCGCAGTAGCTCACGCCTGTAATCCCAGCACTTTGGGAGGCTGAGGTGGACGGATCACAAGGTCAGGAGATCGAGACCATCCTGGCTAACACAGTGAAAACCCATCTCTACTAAAAAATACAAAAAATTAGCCAGGCATGGTGGCGGGTGCCTGTAGTCCCACCTACTTGGGAGGCTGAGGCAGGAGAATGGTGTGAACTTGGGAGGCGGAGCTTGCAGTGAGCCGAGATCGCACCACTGCACTCCAGCCTGGGTGACAGAGCGAGACTCTGTCTCAAAATAAATAAATAAATAAATAAATAAATAAATAAATAAATAAATAAATAAAAGTTAGCCTGGTGTGGTCACATACGCCTGTAATCCCAGCTACTTAGGAGGCTAGGGCATGAGAATCATTTGAACCCGGGAGGTGGAGGTTGCAGTGAGCTGAAATCACACCACTGCACTCCAGCCTGGGTGACAGAGTGAGACTCCGTCTCAAAAAGCAAAAAAAAAACAAAAAAATGGAAGCAGCTTGTGATCTAGAAAAGGAGCTCAAGCGTGGTGATTAAAAGAACAAGTTCATAAGTCACTGAGGTAAAAAGAAATCCACTTGGAAGTGGGGTAGGAGGGAGAGGCAATGGTGGGGCCAGCAAAGATTTCCTTAAGTGTAAGAATATCTGTGGTTTAGAGGGGAGGATTAGCATGTACTCTGTCTCTGTCTCTTTCTCACCATCTCTTTCTGTCTCTCCCTTTCTCCCTGTCTTTCTTGACAACAATATTTTTCTCATTTCATATTCCAGGCAGCAGTCTCTGCAAATTCCAAAGTGAAACGATTAATAAAACATAGCTAAACAGTGCACTGCTAAGCTGTTATTGTGCTGTTCTTTCAGTTAAAGCTTTTTATTTTGTCATTAGCTTGAAGCTAGAAGAAATGCAGCCACTTTGCTAAGAACTTTAAGGATCATACCATGGAATTCCATGTAATTGCTTTTTAAAGTTGTTCTTTCTCAAGAATATGCTTTTTTCCCTTTAGCTGAAAGGAAAGCAAAGCAAATAAATGTTGCTTCGTGTTGACTATATGGTAGGTTGGGAGATGAGGTGCACTCTTTTTTTTTTTTTTTTTTTTTTTTAGACAATGTCTTGCTCTGTCACCCAGGCTGGAGTGTGGTGGTGCGATCATAGCTCCCTGCAGCTTCAACCTCCTGGACTCAAGCAATCCTCCCACCTCAGCCTCCTTGAGTAGCTGGGACCACAGGCATGAGCCACCATGCCTGGCCGATTTTGTTTATTTTTTGTAGAGATGAGGTCTCACTATGTTGCCCAGGCTGGTCTCAAACTCCTGGGCTCTAAGGATCCTTTTGCCTTGGCCTCCCAAAGTGCTGGGCTTACAGGGATGAGCCACTACACTCAGCTGGGATACACTTTCTTCAGTAACTGTGGAGAATTCCCAGAAAACCAGGCCAGTGGCTTATATCCAGGAATACTCAAAGCTTAAAAAAAAAGAGAGAGAGATGTGTTTGAGTTTGGCAGAGAGGATGGAGGTCATGGGAGTGTCAAGGCACATTATATTCTGGACCTGTGTTACTTGTGATTTCTTAACCAGAGTCATTGGAAAATAGAACTAGGTGGCAGTAACCCGCACCACCTGGATTCTTTGATGGTTGTGAAAATAGGTTGCAGTTATTTTGTTAATATTAATTTCCCCGAGTTTCTCTGTCACAAAAGCTGGAGTGCAGTGGTGTGATCTTGGCTCACTGCAACCTCTGCCTCCCAGGTTCAAGTGATTCTCATGCCTCAGTCTCCCAAGCAGCTGGGATTGCAGGCGTGCACCACCATGCCTGGCTAATTTTTTTTTTTTTGTATTTTAGTAGAGACGGGGTTTCACCATGTTGGCCAGGCTGGTCTCGAACTCCTGGCCTCAACCCATCCACCTGCCTCGGCCTCCCAAAGTGCTGGGGTTACAGGCATGAGCCACTGCAACTGGCCCAGTCCTGTGGGTATGGGTCTGTCCCATTCGTGTTCCCGAGTTGGTGGCTGAGAGCCACTGGTTCTTTCTTGGCCTTCTAAGACTAAAGCAGCCGCTGTCATGATGCAGATTTAAAGCACAGTGTTTCTACTGTCTCATCATATAACCTCACATAACTCACAGTCCTCTGCCAGGCATCTTCCAGAGCCTCTGTACTGCCATTGTCATTTGGGGTGGTAGGGGGGATACCTCGGTTTTTCTAGGGAGCCTTTAGGTTCAGCAGTTTTTTGAAGAGAAGAAGGTGTGCAAAGTAGAAATCACATTGGAGGGCAAAAGGGCCCTAAAGGGTAGACTTCCAGCCGTTCCCCTTTGCCCTTAACTCTGGGCCAGAACATCCTCACACACAGCGTGTGGAATTAGATAAAAGAGTGAGTTGGTGGAAACTGGCGACACCACCTATAAAGGACCCGCCTCCATCTTAAGCTATTCCTGCCACAGAGACTGGACAGTGGGCCTGAGGGTCCAGGGAGCCTGCTCACTCCTTGTCACCGGCCTCCCTTGGCTTTCTCTTGGGGTGTGTTTTTAAAAGGGTCAACACCATTAGTTTGTTGCAGGGTGGCAAATAGTTTCCGCTCTCCCACCGTTGACTGTGCAGGCTTCCTGGAGTACTGTGTTGAGAGTGACGGTAAAGTAGACAGGAAAGAATGCTGTGGCCATTTAGCAAGGTCTCATGTGGGCAAGGGAGGGATGGGACAGCAAGATCTCCCCAGAATGTGCAGTCCATGAGGACAGGTCTTTTGTGGTCACTACTTCTGAACCTGGCACCCAGAGCCTGACACACAGTAGGTGCTTTGATAGTATCTAGAGTATGATTAGCTAGGCGCAGTGGCACACATCTGTAATCCCAGCACTTTGGGAGGCTGAGGCAGGAGTATTACCTGATCCCAGGAGTTTAAGACCAGCCTGGGCAACACAGCAAGACCCCATCTCTACAAAAAATTTTAAAATATTAGCTGGGCATAATATGAACCTGTAGTCCCAGCTACTCGAGAGGCTGAGGCAGGAGGATCACTTGAGCCCAGGAGTTGGCTGCAGTGAGCTTTGATCACATCACTACACTCCATCCCGGGCAACAGAGCCAGACCCCCGTCTCTTAAAAAAAAAAAAAGTTGGGGAGGGTCAGGCGTGGTGCCTCATGCCTGTAATCCCAGCACTTTGGGAGGCCAAGGCAGGTGAATCACCTGAGGTCAGGGGTTCAAGACCAGCCTGGTCAACATGGTGAGACCCCGTCTCTACTAAAAATACAAAATTAGCCAGGCATGGTGGCACATGCCTGTAATCCCAGCTACTTGGGCGGCTGAGGGCAGGAGAATCGCTTGAACCCAGGACGCAGAGGTTGCGGTGAGCCAAGATCATGCCATTGCACTGCAGCCAGGGCAACAAGAGCAAAACATTGTCCCCCAAATATATATATATATATATATATATATATATATACACTAGAATATGGATTTGCCAAACTTGGGTTGGCCTGTAGATAGCTCTAACAATAATTCTGTTACTTGAGAGGTTTGAATATCTGAACCTACCTGTCATGATTTATTTTTATTTTATTTTATTTTATATTTATTTTATTTTTTATTTTATTTTTTATTTTTTGAGATGGAGTCTCGCTCTGTCACCCAGGCTGGAGTGCCGTGGTGTGATCTTGGATCACTGCAAGCTCCACCTCCCGGGTTCACGCCATTCTCCTGCCTCAGCCTCTCCAAGTAGCTGGGACTACAGGCGCCCGCCACCACGCCTGGCTAATTTTTTGTATTTTTTTAGTAGAGACAGGGTTTCACCTTGGTCTCGATCTCCTGACCTCGTGATCCGCCCGCCTCAGCCTCCCAAAGTGCTGGGATTACAAGCGTGAGCCACCGTGCCCGGCCATATTTTTTATTTTATTTTTGAGACAGTGTCTCGCTCTGTCGCTCAGCCTGGAGTGCAGTGGCACGATCTTGGCTCACTGCAAGCTCTGCCTTCTGGGTTCACGCCATTCTCCTGCCTCAGCCTCCCGAGTAGCTGGGACTACAGGAACCCGCCACCACACCTGGCTAATTTTCTGTATTCTTAGTAGAGACGAGGTTTCACCGTATTAGCCAGGATGGTCTCGATCTCCTGACCTCATGATCCGCCCACCTTGGCCTCCCAAAGTGCTGGGATTACAGGCGTGAGCCACCGCGCCCGGCCTTATTTATTTATTTATTTATTTATTTATTTATTTATTTATTGAGATGGAGTTTCACTCTTGTTGCCCAGGCTGGAGTGCAATGGCGCGCAATCTGGGATTACAGGCATGCGCCATCACTCTTGGCTAATTGTGTATTTTTAGTAGAGACGGGGTTTCTCCATGTTGGTCAGGCTGGTCTCGAGCTCCCGACCTCAGGTGATCCACCCACCTAGGCCTCCCAAAGTGCTAGGATTACAGGCCTGAGCCACCGTGCCCAGCTCATGTTTTATTTTTAATGAGTCAACCTCTTTGCATTCTGAGATTCCTTGTGGCAGCTGCCTATGGCCTGTTTCTACATACATATATTTTCATTTGCTTTTTCCTTTTCTCTCTGCCCTTTGAACAGAGTGTTTTCTGCCTACATTAAAGAAGTGGATGAAAAGCCAGCCAGCACACCCTGGGGCAGCAAGATGCCTTTTGGGCAGCTGATGTCAGAGTTTGGTGGCAGTGGCACTGGTGGCTGGGTCCACGGGGTCAGCTTCTCTGCCAGTGGGAGCCGCCTGGCCTGGGTCAGCCACGACAGCACCGTGTCTGTTGCTGATGCCTCAAAAAGTGTGCAGTGAGTATTTGCCTTTCATTTGGAAGGTGGGGAACAAGGGGTGGGATCTCTCACCAGCTGAACCAGGACTGCCCTTCCTGGGGTGTTAGCACAGGGCACAAACATAAAAACCTTAATCACGCCAGGCGTGGTGGCTCATGCCTGTAATCCCAGCACTTTGGGAGGCCGAGGTGGGTGGATCACAAGGTCAGGAGTTCAAGACCAGCCTGGCCAAGATGGTGAAACCCTGTCTCTACTAAAAATAAAAAAATTAGCCAGGTGTGGTGGCAGGCGCCTGTACTCCCAGCTACCCAGAAGGCTGAGGCAGAGAATTGCTTGAACCTGGGAGGCGGAGGTTGTAGTGAGCCGAGATCATGCCACTGCACTCCAGTCTGGGCAACAGAGCCAGACTCCGTCTCAAAAAAAAAAAAAAAAAAAAAGACCTCAATCAAAACTGCAGGGAGGCAGGCCTCAGTGGCTCACACCTATAATCCCAGCTCTTTGAGAGGCTGTGGGCAGATCACCTGAGGTCAAGAGTTCAAGACCAGCCTGGCCAAGATGGTGAAACCCCGTCTCTACTAAAAATACAAAAATTAGCCTTGCCGGGCACAGTGGCTCACACCTGTAATCCCAGTACTTTGATAGGCCATGGGTGGATCACCTGAGGTCAGGAGTTGAAGACCAGCCTGGCCAACATGGTGAAACCCTGTCTCTACTAAAAATACAAAAATTAGCCGCAGTGGCTCACACCTGTAATCCCAGCACTTTGGGAGGCTGAGGCGGGTGGATCACTTGAGGTCGGGAGTTTGAGACCAGCCTGACTAACATGGAGAAACCCCATCTCTACTAAAAATACAGAAAATTAGCTGGACATGGTGGCACATGCCTGTAATCCCAGCTACTCAGGAGGCTGAGTCAGGAGAATTGCTTGAACCCGGGAGGCGGAGGTTGCAGTGAGCCAAGATTGCACCACTGCACTCCAGCCTGGGCAACAAATACAGAACTCCGTCTCAAAAAAAAAAAAAAAATCAGCCCCGCATAGTGGCATATGCCTGTAATCCCAGCTACTCGGGAGGCTGAGGCTGGAGAATCTCATGAACCCAAGAAGAGGTTACGCTGAGCCGAGATTGTGCCATTGCACTCCAGCCTGGGCAACAAGAGCAAAACTCTGTCTCAAAAAAAAAACAACTGCAAGTCAGCTTTTACCGTGACAGGCACAGATACAAATTCTCGGGTTGGAAAATTTTAAAGACCTGGGTCTTCCAGAAATAATTCTTAATGGAAGTACTGATAATGATTCCTTTCAAGAACCCTCCTGGTTTGCTACTGATAAGGGTCGCTTAAAAAGGGCCAGTTTAAGCTGGGCACAGTGGCTCACACCTATAATCCCAGCACTTTGGGAGGCCAAGGTGGGTGGATCACTTGAGGTCAGGAGCTCGAGAGCAGCCTGGTCAACATGGTGAAACCCCGTCTCTACAAAAATACAAAAATTAGCCCGGCATGGTGGCGGGTGCCTGTAGTCCCAGCTACTCGGGAGGCTGAGGCAGGAGAATCACTTGAACCCAAGAGGTGAAGGTTGCAGTGAACCGAGATCATGCCGTTGCACTCCAGCCTGGGCAAGAGAGCAAGACTCCATCTCAAAAAAAAAAAAAAAAAGGCTAGTTTAGTCTGTTACTCTGAATTCCTTACAAAATGTAAGTGCCATTCACCGGCCTTAAATTAAATAGGAGATATATTCTTACTGGGGAAGTCAGCGAATGATGACTTCACTAATTTGAGCCTTCCATTCAGTAAGGCTTAAAAAGCATTGATGCCACTTCTCTTCTGTGGCTGGAAGGACTTGAATTACGGTGGCTTCTGTGTGAGTGGCGTGTCTGTTCAGCCATAAAGTACCTGGCCAGACATCAGAGTTCATTTTGTTCAGTATATGTTGGAGGAAGAGAGAAGATTGGAATCCTTCTTCTTTTATAAATCTTTGTTCTTCCCTGGTGAATCCTTTTCCATTGATAGCTAAAGGGAACTCACCATTAAAGGTTTTGTGATGGACATGGCCACTTGGGTATCAAAAATCAATCACACTGGGTGACCTTTACTCCCTGTCAGGTCAGTAAGAGTCACCCAGTGTAAACAGCATGATATTTCAGACATGATATGTTTTTCCTAACAGGATTAAATGTGCATTTTTTAGCTAGTTTTACATATTTTTTTAAAGATTATCCCCTCAGGCTGGGTGCAGTGGCTCACGCCTGTAATCCCAACACTTTGGGAGGCCGAGGCGGGTGGATCACCTCAGGTGAGGAGTTCGAGACCAGCCTGGCCAACATGGAGAAACCCCGTCTCTACTAAAAGTACAAAAATTAACCAGGTGTGGTGGCATGCACCTGTAATCCCAGCTACTCAGGAGGCTGAGGCAGGAGAATTGGTTGAACCCAGCAGGCGGAGGTTGCAATGAGCCGAGATCGCACCACTGCACTCCAGCCTGGGCAACAACAAGAGCAAGACTCGGTCTCAAAAAAAAAAAAAAAAGTCCGGGCACAGTGGCTCATGCCTGTAATCCCAGCACTTTGGGAGGCCAAGGCAGGCGGATCACAAGGTCAGGAGATCGAGACCATCCTGGCTAACACAGTGAAACCCTGTCTCTACAAAAAATACAAAAATTAGCCAGGCATGGTGGCGGGCGCCTGTAGTCCCAGCTACTCGGGAGGCTGAGGCAGGACAATGGTGTGAACCCGGGAGGCAAAGCTTGCAGTGAGCCGAGATCGCGCCACTGCACTCTAGGCTGGGTGACAGAGCGAGACTCCATCTCAAAAAAAAAAGTAAAAAAAGAAAGATTGTCCCCTCCATTATAAAATGTAGTCTTTCAGAAAATTTCCCTACATAAACAGGCACTTATATATCTTTTCATTTTTAACAGAAATAAAATTTTTTTTTTTTTTGAGACGGAGTCTCGCTCTGTCGCCCAGGCTGGAGTGCAGTGGCACGATCTCGGCTCACTGCAAGCTCCGCCTCCCGGGTTCACGCCATTCTCCTGCCTCAGTGTCCGGAGCAGCTGGGACTACAGGCGCCTGCCACCACGCCCGGCTAATTTTTTGTATTTTTAGTAGAGACGGGGTTTCACTATGTTAGCCAGGATGGTCTCAATCTCCTGACCTCGTGATCCACCTGCCTCGGCCTCCCAAAGTGCTGGAATTACAGGCGTGAGCCACCGCGCCCGGCCCAGGAATAAGATTATATTATATGTTTTATAGGTTTTTGTATACATTTGGTAATTTGCCTTTTGATACTTGATAATACTTTTGTATTTTGATGCCAGTGTTACTTGATTTTTATATGGTTTATTGTGACACAGTAAGTTCTTAGCATACGCTTATTACAAGTCCCTGTCTACCCTCGTATTGACTTCTTTCCCTTTTCCAGTCCTGCAAGTCAGATTACATGCTCCACCCTTCCGCTTCTCCAACATAAATATCTCATGTAGTAAAAGTCAGGTATACCGCACTAAGGGCTTAAGATGACACATTAGTTCTTCAATTCAATGCCAACTTTATGAAGGGTGTCCTAAGACATATACAGTTAGCTTTTTTTTTTTTTTTTTTTAATTTAGAGAGACACTCTGTCGCCCAGGCTGGAACTCCCGAGCTCAAGTGCTCCTCCCACCTCAGCCTCTCAAGTAGCTGGAGCCACAGACGTGCACCACCATGCTAGGCTAATTTTTTTTTTTTTTTAATTTTTCGTAGAGACTGGGTCTCACTATGTTGTCCAGGCTGATCTCAAACTCCTGCCTCCAGCAATCCTTCCGCCTCAGCCCCTCAAAGTGCTGAGATTGCAGGTGTGAGCCACCATGCCCAGCCACAGTCAGCTTTTGAATGCATCGTTTCTTGCATGAAGTGAGGTGCTCCTAACTCATCAACCAGTGTGTTTGCCTGCCATATCTGTGTAATCTCTTTGCCACATTCAAAAGCAAATAACTGCACACACATGTCCCTGCAGGCACACATACACACACATAGCCCATTCGAGTGTGAGCTCCTGGCTAAGACCGTTTGGTTCATCTTGGTAGCTCTAGTTCCTGACACAGTGCCTGGCGGTCAGCACAGATCTGCGTGGTCACAGCCCTCTCGGAGCTCCGGTGAGCACAGGCAAGGAGAAGGTCCTAGCACAGGTGTTTGCTGCCAAGTCATAGTAACAGGAAGAGCTCTAGGAGCTAAGAGCAGGGAGAAGCCGCTTTAGGCTGAAGTGGCCCGGGAAAGTGGACTGTGGGATCATGGGGGTGATCCCTTTAGAGCTGTGCTGGGAGTGGAAGGGCGTGGTGCAAAGACTGGGCTTTGGGAACCAGTTTGTCATGAGTGGGCGGGGCCTCAGAAGCAGGCAGAGCACAGGCTAGAGCAGGAGCCCAGCCAGAGCCACCCCTGTCTCAAGAGGCCTGCAAGTTGAGGTCAGGGGCTCCTTTTCAACATTAGTGCCCGTTGATACTGCAGAAGCCCCTGTGAGAATGGGTCCTTTGTCATCATCTGTGTCTGTAAAGAAGCTAATAGTCTGTTGCATCTTGGGATAACAAATGTTCTTGTGTTCAGGGTCTCAACTCTGAAGACGGAGTTCCTGCCGCTCCTGAGTGTGTCATTTGTCTCAGAGAACAGCGTCGTGGCTGCTGTGAGTATTTTTCTTCATTCTCCGTGGGGGTGCACTGTATGTGATGCTCAGACAGGGAACAATGTGTGCTCTGTCACCCTAGCACAAAGCAGAACAGTTTTTTAGAAGAAACAGAGCTCCCCTTTTTTTTTTTTTTTAAGATGGAGTTTTGCTCTTGTTGCCCAGGCTGGAGTGCAATGGGTGATCTTGACTCACCGCAACCTCTGCCTCCCAGGTTCAAGCGATTCTCCCGCCTCAGCCTCCTGATGAACTGGGAATATAGGCATGCACCACCATACCCGGCTAATTTTGTATTTTTAGTAGAGACAGGGTTTCTCCATGTTGGTCAGGCCGGTGTCCAACTCCCACCCTCAGGTGATCCACCCACCTTGGCCTCCCAAAGTGCGGGCATGAGCCACCGTGCTCGGCCTCAGAGCTCACTTTTTTTTTTTTTTTTTTGGAGACTGTCTTGCCCTGTCCCCCAGGCTGGAGTGCAGTGGCATGATTTTGGCTCACTGCAAGCCCTGCCTCCCGGGTTCACGCCATTCTCCTGCCTCAGCCTCCCAAGTAGCTGGAACTACAGGCTCCCGCCACCTCTCCGGGCTAATTTTTTTTATTTTTAGTAGAGATGGGGTTTCACCATGTTAGCCAGGATGGTCTCAATCTCCTGACCTCGTGATCCGCCCACCTCGGCCTCCTAAAGTGCTGGGATTACAGGTGTGAGCCACTGTGTCCGGCCATGAGCCACTGTGCCTGGCCGCTCACTTTTAAGAGTAAGAGGGGGTGGGGCGCAATGGCTCACGCCTGTAGTCCCAACACTTTGGGAGGCCAAGGCGGGTGGTTCACTTGAGGTCAGGAGTTCAAGACCAGCCTGGCCAACACGGTGAAACCCCGTCTCTACTAAAAACACAAAAATTAGCCAGGCATGGTGGCACAGGCCTGTAATCCCAGCTACTTGGGAGGCTGAGGCAGGAGAATTACTTGAACCGGGGAAGCAGCGGTTGCAGTGAGCTGAGATTGTGCCACTGCACTCTAGCCTGGGCAACAGAGCAAGACTTGGTCTCAAAAAAAGAAAAAGAAAAAGAGTAAGAGAGGCCTGTCATGGTGAACACTCTGCCAAGGAGGTGGGCAGTGGGCAGTGCATCCTCCAGGGACTGACTGAGTCTTGTTTCAGGGCCATGACTGCTGCCCAATGCTCTTTAACTACGATGACCGCGGCTGCCTGACCTTCGTCTCCAAGTTAGACATTCCAAAACAGAGCATCCAACGCAACATGTCTGCCATGGAACGCTTCCGCAACATGGACAAGAGAGCCACGACTGAGGACCGCAACACAGCCTTGGAGACGCTGCACCAGAATAGCATCACGTAGGTGCCATCTGTAGAGAGGTGGTCAGGTGACAAGGTGCCCTCCTGCCCCTCGCTGTTTCCTTACTGGGTTCCTACAAAAGCTCTATGCCCCGCAGGCCCAGACATTCCTTCAGGGACAAGCGCAGCAAGAAGTCTGTATCTTCCCGACCGCCAGGCTCTCATTTCCAGCTTGTGGTAGGGAGGGAGTCGCCACCACCTGGTCATTCTGTCCTTCAAGGTGCAGATTACAAGGCAGCAGCCAGCAGGAGCAGTGCAGACCTTGTTGCAGTCTGAGGTGGTGGGGCCTCAGGGCAACTGCTTCCTAGGGTACCCTTTCTCAGCTACTCGAGAACAAAAGGAGACTTTCCTGAATGCTGTGTTCCCACAATAGTGCACACATAACAGAAAGCGAAGTTACAGCCTGTTGGAAAAGGTAACTGTAGCTGTCGTTTCAAGTAATGGATACAAATAAGAAGATTATTTAATTAAAGGAACAGAATTTCTTAGTATCATGATGACAAAGCTGAGGAGTGTCTCGACTGGGTTTTCATCAGGTATATGTAATTATGTGAGACAACAGAACTGTGTTTTGTCCAGAAAGTTTGATTTTTTTTTTTTTTTTTTTGAGACAGTGTCTCGCTGTGTTGACCAGGCTGGAGTGCAATGCCACGATCTCGGCTCACTGCAACCTCTGCCTCCCGGGTTCAAGCAATTCTCCTGCCTCAGCCTCCCAAGAAGCTGGGATTACAGGTGTGTGCCACCATACCCGGCTAATTTTTTGTATTTTTAGTAGAGATGGAGTTTCACCCTGTTGGCCAGCCTGGTTTCAAACTCCTGACCTCAGGTGATCCACCCACCTCAGCCTCCCAAATTGCTGGAATTACAGGCGTAAGCCACCGTGCCTGGCCTGAAAGTTTGATTTTTAAGGTCTAGAGGAGAGGCTGGGCATGATGGCTCACACCTTTAATCCCAGCACTTTGGGAGGCTGAGGCAGGCAGATCACTTGAGGTCAGGAGTTCGAGACCAGCCTTGCCGACATGGCAAAACCCCATCTCTACTAAAAAATACAAAAATTAGCTTGGCGTGGTGGTGCACACCTGTAATCCCAGCTACTCGGCAGGCTGAGGCAGGAGAATTGCTTGAACCGGGCAGGTGGAGGTTGCAGTGAGCCAAGATTGAGCCACTGCACTCCAGCCTGGGTGACAGAGTGAGATTCCGTCTCAAAAAAAAAAAGAAGGTGCCTGGAGGAGAAATATATGCTTGATATTTTAAATTACTGTGTTCAGAGTTGGGTCTCATGGGCTTTTCCCTTACTGAGAAGCCTTTTATGTTGAGAATCTTATTGTGGTATTGATGGTGGCAGGAGTAACGGAAACCTCTAGACTTCCTGTTTGAGAGAATTACGATGAAATGCAGGTTGTGCTTTATCTTCAGCGGAGAAGGGGCAGCTATATGTAAAATAGGCTGCAAATACTCTATTGAAAAATGAGAACCAGAGGTCTGGCACCATGGCTCACACCTGTAATGCTAGCATTTTGGGAAGCCAAGGCAGGAGGATCACTTGAGGCCAGCAGTTCAGTACCATCCTGGGCAACATAGCAAGACCCCATCTCTACAAAAAAATTTTTAAAAGTTAGCTGGCTGTGTTGGCATGCACCTGTAGTCCCAGCTACTTGGGAGGAGTGAGCTGTGATTGTGCCACTGTATTTCAGCCTGGGCTACATTGCGAGATCCTATCTCAAAAAAAAAAAAAAAAAAAGAACCTGAAGGCATAGCAAAACTTACCTTTTCTCCACATTGTTCAGGTTTCTCCTTCTATAGCAAAACTCACCTTTTCTCCATTCTTTAGGTTCTCTGTCTTGAATGACTCCGAGTTACTTCTTGTGAGTTTCTCTTACGTTTCTATACAGACCAAGTGCTAAGGAAAGAAACAGCTCTCATTGCCTCTCTGATACTTCTAGGTGAAAAATGAAAAGACAAACCCTTGCTGATTAGTCTACTTTATTTGCAGAAATTAGGTGTGCTCTTTGCACTAAAGCTGTGTCAGCTAACTTTTTTTGTAAAGGACCAGATAGTAAATATTTTAGACTCTGAGAGGCCATAGGTCTCTTGCAACTACGGAACTCTGGTTGTGGCAGGAAAGCAGGCACAGACGATGTAAACAAATCAGGTGGCTGTGTTCCCATCAAACTTTATAGACACTCAAATTTGAATTTCACGTAATTTTCACTTCATGAGATAATAGTCTCCTTTTAATTTTTTTCCAGCTATTTAAAGATGTAAAAGCCGGGTCGAGTGCGGAGGCTCACACCTGTAATCCCAGCACTTTGGGAGGCTGAGGTGGGCGGATCACTTGAGGTCAGGAGGTCAAGACCAGCCTGACCAACATGGCGAAACTCCGTCTCTACTAAAAATACAAAAATTCGCCAGCCTGGTGGCAGGCGCTTGTAATCCCAGCTGCTCGAGAGGCTGAGGCAGGAGAATTGCTTGAACCTGGGAGGTAGAGGTTGCAGTGAGCCGAGATCGTGCCACTGCACTCCAGCCTGAGTGACAGAGTGAGACTCCATCTCAATAAATAAATAAATAAAATAAAAATGTAAACCCCCCCCTTTTTTTTTGAGACGGAGTCTCTGTCGCCCAGGCTGGAGTGCAGTGGCACGATCTTGGCTCACTGCAAGCTCCGCCTCCTGGGTTCACACCATTCTCCCACCTCAGCCTCCCGGGTAGCTGGGACTACAGGTGCCCGCCACCATGCCTGGCTAATTTTTTTTTTGTATCTTGTAGTAGAGACGGGGTTTCACTGTGTTAGTCAGGATGGTCTCAATCTCCTGACCTCGTGATCCGCCCACCTCGGCCTCCCAGAGTGCTGGGATTACCGGCGTGAGCCACTGCACCTGGCCTTTTTTTTTTTTTTTTTTAAGCTCACAGGCTGTACAGGAATAGGCAGTGTGTGCCATAGTTTGCCATCCCCTTCCCAGCGTCGGGGAAGAGGGGGGTAAGTTCTAGACATCTCAAAGGAGAAAGCAAAATATTTTCTGAGCAATGGATGATTGTCTTGAAAGCTTTCCAGATAATTAGGCTAAGACAAGTTGGTTCATTTATCTGTTACTGTGCTTGGCTTGGCTGGAATCTGGTGGTGTGTCTGCTGCTAACATTTATAATGATTCACTTCAGACTCAAGGAGGGCTATTGGCTTATCTACACTGGCTATCTTGGAGGCTGATTTGAGAGGTTTTGTTTGGAGGCAGTTGGAATTCAGTCATGCTTCATCATGTCTCTGGTTTATTTAAAAACAAACAAAAATACTGTTTTCGCCATGGCTGTGGTCCTACCCACAACCTGCTCCCAGCATTTGAGTGCTGTGTGGGCTGGGTCATTCCTGCTTCCCCAGGTCACTCTAACTAAGGCAGGTTCTTAACTTCTCCCCTTGCCAGTTTTGTTTTTCCTGGACATCTGGTAATAATATGCTTTGGGGTATTTTCTGAGCCAGATTGTTGCAGCCTAATCTTCGTGGATAAGTTCATAATCAGGAGTTAAAAGATAATTCATTTCCTGGCGGAGCGTGGTGGCTCATGCCTGTAATCCCCGCATTTTGGGAGACTGAGGCAGGAGGATCACTTGAGCCCAGGAGTTCAAGACCAGCCTGGGCAACATAATGAGACCCCCATCCCATCTCTATTTAAAAAATAAAGAAGAAGATCATTCATTTCCTTAAGCTGCCCGTACACTATTAGTCTGGAATGTTGTATTCACTTCCACTACATACCTTACAATCTCTTTTGCTTTGCTTTTTTTCAGTCAAGTCTCTATTTATGAGGTGGACAAGCAAGATTGTCGCAAATTTTGCACTACTGGCATCGATGGAGCCATGACAATTTGGGATTTCAAGACCCTCGAGTCTTCCATCCAGGGCCTCCGGATAATGTGAAGCTGAGTGAGCCTCCGCCATCCAGCATGACAAACTGTTGCCGACCGCAGCTGTGCCGTAGCGCGATGGCGAGGAAGCCAGCCCCAAGGAAACACTGAAAACACATATCACGCCAATGCCGTGTGGTTTTGTTTGAATATCAAATTGGTGAAAGTGTTGGTTTTTTTAAGGCAGTAATTTTTTTTGTTTTTTTTTTTTGCGATTTCATTCCATTCTTGACCAAAGCTTCTCTTTAAGTAGTTTATTATGGAAAATTGTCACACTAACTTAAAAGACAAGGTGAGGGAGATATGTAAATTGTCCACTAGAAAATTAAATAAAAGAACTGAATGTGGTTTTGGCTTTGTTTCCTTGTAGTATTTCAATTTTTAGTAGAAAAATATGAATGAATTCTTCATTCGATTCGGCTTTTTTTAGGCAAAATCTTAGATCCTTGGTTTCTTAAATTGCACCATTCTATACAACCTTGAACCAAAAAGCACCATTTAGTGAGGGGTGAGAGAGAGCCGTTTCTGAACATTGCAATACTTCTGCAAGGTAGGTTGTGTCGGTCTGTTTTGTGTTGCAATAAAGGAATACCTGAGGCTGGGTAATTTGTCTAAGAAAAAAGATTTATTGGGCACACAGTTCTGCCAGTTGGACAAGAAGCATGGTTCCTGCATCTGCTTTTGGGGAAGCCTCAGGAAGGCTTTACTCATGGCGGAAGGCGAAGGGGAAGCAGGTGTGTCCCATGGCTGGAGAGGATGCAAGAGAGAGTGGGGAGGACCAGGCTCCTTGAAACAACCAGGTCACAGAGTGAGAAGACACTCATTCCTGCCAGGGAGCACCAAGCCATTCATGAGGGATCCGCCCCATGACCCAAACACCGCCCACCAGGCCCCACCCCAACACTGAGGATCGCATTTCAACATGAGATTCGGAAGGGACACACAGCCAAGCCCTGTCAGAGGTACACCGTTCCCATCTTGCATGTGAGCAACAGAGAAGCCCACCTCCACTAAGCAGCCAAGCCCGAATGGGAGCCTGCCCTGGAAGGCCCCGGGTCCCGGTGCCCACAGCACGGCAGCCCACTGTTAGCAGTGCACCTGCCAAGGGTACGCTGCAGGGGGTGTGCAAGGGGGCGGGAAAGGGGAAAGTCAGCATCTTGGCTTAGAGATGATTGTGCCCACACTGAGCTACTCTCATCATGATGAGACGTGAAGTTTGACATTCCATGGCAGAGTATCCCAAGAGGTACAAGTATAAATGAAAAGCAAAATAAGTAAAGAGTAGCCTGAGCCTGGCCACATCCTTGATCTCATGGCTCCCTTCTAGAATGCTGGTAACGGTGCTTCCCAAGGCAGATGATGTGCTCAAGAGAAGGTAATTTGGCCCTCTTGGTGACTCATGAGAAGCCCTCACTCCAAGAGGGAATCCTACCTAGCACCAGGGGTGCTGGCCTTATGGCCCTGCCTGGTCCCTACAGTGTCGTCTCTGGGCCCCCAGTGGCAGGAGCTCCTTTGGGTACACATGTTTGTATACATAGTGCATTGGCAAGGCTCTGTGAAGGGGAGACATAAAGCAGGAATTAGCTAAAGATTTCTCTTTTAGCCAGGCACGGGTGGCTCACGCCTGCAATCCCAGCACTTTGGGAGGCCGAGGCGGGCAGATCACCTGAGGTCCAGAGTTTGAAACCAGCCTAACCAACCTGGGGAAACCCCGTCTCTATTAAAAATACAAAATTAGCCAGGCATGGTGGCACGTGCCTGTAATCCCAGCTACTTGGGAGGCTGAGGCAGCAGAATCACTTGAACCCAGGAGGCAGAGGTTACGGTGAGCCAACATCATGTCATTGCACTCCAGCCTGGGCAACAAGAGTGGAATTCCGTCTCAAAAAAAAAAACAAACAAAAAATTAGCCGGGCGTAGTGGTGGGTGCCCGTAATCCCAGCTACTCGGGAGGCTAAGGCAGGAGAATCGCTTGAACCCAGGAGGCAGAGGTTGCAGTGAGCTGAAATCATGATACTGCACTCCAGCCTGGGGGATAGAGCAAGACACTGTCGCCAAAAAAAAAAAAAAAAGGCCGGGCGTGGTGGCTCATGCCTGTAATCCCAGCACTTTGGGAGGCTGAGGCGGGTGGATCACGAGGTCAGGAGATTGAGACCATCCTGGCTAACACAGTGAAACCCCGGTCTCTACTAAAAATACAAAAAATTAGCCGGGCGTGGTGGCGGGCGCCTGTAGTCCCAGCTACTCGGGAGGCTGAGGCAGGAGAATGGCATGAACCCAGGAGGCAGAGCTTGCAGTGAGCCGAGATTGCGCCACTGCACTCCAGCCTGGGCGACAGAGCGCGACTCCGTCTCAAAAAAAAAAAAAACCCCACAAAATTGACTTACTTTGCCTCTAAGAACTTAATAGCCACAGAGTTATTTTGCTGTTTTTTTTTCTTTTTTTAAATAAAAACATTTTTAAATTATAATAGAGACAGGGTCTCCCTGTGTTGCCCAGGCTGGTCTCTTTTTTTTTTTTTTTGAGACGGAGTTTCACTCTGTCACCCAGGCTGGAGTACAGTGGCACGATCTCGGCTCACTGCAACCTCCACCCTCCAGGTTCAAATGATTCTGCTTCCTCAGCCTCCTGAGTAGCTGGGACTACAGGCGCCTGCCACCATGCCTGGCTAATTTTTTTTTTTTGAGACGGAGTCTCGCTCTGTCACCCAGGCTGGAGTGCAGTGGCGCAATCTCGGCTCACTGCAAGCTCTGCCTCCCGGGTTCACGCCATTCTCCTGCCTCAGCCTCTCCGAGTAGCTGGGACTACAGGCGCCCGCCACCACGCCCGGCTAATTTTTCTTTTTGTATTTTTAGTAGAGACGGGGTTTCACTGTGGTCTCGATCTCCTGACCTCGTGATCCGCCCGCCTCGGCCTCCCAAAGTGCTGGGATTACAAGCGTGAGCCACCGCGCCCGGCCTCCGGCTAATTTTTTGTATTTTTAGTAGAGATGGGGTTTCACCATCTTGGCCAGGTTGGTCTTGAACTCCTGACCTCATGATCCACCCGCCTCGGCCTCCCAAAGTGCTGGGATTACAGGCGTGAGCCACTGCGCCCAGCCCCAGGCTGGTCTCAAACTGGGCTTAAGCAATCCTCTTGCCTCAGCCTCCCAAAGTGCTGAGATCACAGGTGTGAGCCACTGTACCCGGCCTATTTTGCCTTTTTGTTTTTTGTTTTTTTTTTAAGATGGAGCCTCTTTCTCTGTCAACCAGGCTGGAGTGCAGTGGCATGATCTCGACTGACTGCAGCCTCTACCTTCCAGGTTCAAGTGATTCTCATTTCAGCCTCCTGAGTAGCTGGGATCACAGGTGACCCCAGTCTCCGAGTAGCTGGGATTACAGGCATATACCACCATGCCCAGCTAATTTATTTTGCCATTTTTTAACACAGGCCATTTCTCATATGGGGAGGAAGACCCACTCCAGTCACCGCAGCCAGAAGCCCTCAGTGCTTTATTTCAACGCTGGGGTCTTTTGAGTTTGTGACGCTCCATCCTCCTCTCACTCTACCTTTGAGACTCCGACCAGGCCTCTGTAAACAATGACTACAGTCTGGGATGTTCTGAGAGGATTCTTCAGGAAAGATGTGTGAGCCACGCCCTGAATGCAATACTTTAGCTAACTGTGCAGGTACCAAGAAAAGCATTTGGAAGCCATTAATTACCCCTCATAACAAACCTGTAGGGTTGGAACTGTTACTAGCACATTTTTCAGTTGACAAAATTCCAGAGAGGGGAATGACCAGTCTCTCCAAAGCCCTGGTAGTAACCACTAAGCATGTGGGAAATGCATGTGGGAAAAAAAGCACTGGGCGAGGGAAATTCCTTAGTGACAGCCCCTTTTCAGCTCACCACACTCAGGGGCAGGGCCCTGTCACTGGCACTGATGAGAAGGTATTTGAGGCCGGGCGCCGTGGCTCATGCCTGTAATCCCAGCACTTTAGGAGACCAAGACGGGTGGATCCCTTGAGGTCAGGAGTTCAAGACCAGCCTAGCCAACATGGTGAAACCCTCTTCTCTACAAATACAAAAATTAGCCAGGCATTTGGTGGCATGCGCCTGTAATCCCAGCTACTTGGGAGGCTGAAGCACGAGAATTGCTTGAACAATTGCTGGGAGGCGCAGGTTACAGTGAGCCAAGATCATGCCACTGCAGTCCAGCCTGGGCAACAGCGAGACTCTATCTTGAAAAAAGAAAAAAAAAAAGAGAGAGAGAGAGCAAAAAGGTATTTGACAATAGCTTGTGGGTTTCATTGTAGACCTCAGTTTCTCAATTAAACTGACACATCAGGCCATGTGGCTTGGAAGGGGGCTGTGCAGCAGGGGCACAGCCCCATCAGAATCCTGGGATGGGATGTGGAATGCTGAGCGAGCGTTATGGGGGCCCCAGCTGTGGGGTACATCTGCCTTGCAGGCCTTTAGCCACCTTACCAGATATGTGGTCTTGGGACTTTGGCCCTAAGGTTTTCTCCTCTCCCCTCCTGCTGTCAGTTGGGATGGATCCCTTGATCCCAGGGAAAGTGACCCACATTCTGGGGTGGACCAGTGGGACAAAGGGGAGATTATACTGGATACTGGGAGCTCTTAGAAAAGGTCCCCGCCACCACCCCCCACCATCTCCCATCTCCCTGGTCTGCCTTGGCCCACCCACTGCTTGTCTGCAGTCAACCTGGCTGCCATTTTGTGACCAGGAGGCAATAAAACTGGTGCTTGAACCTGGGAGGCAGAAGTTGTAATGAGCCAAGATTGTGCCACTGCACTCCAGCGAGACTCTGTCTCAAAAAAAAAAAAAAAATAGTGACAGGCAAGGAGCAGAAAGCCAGCAAGAACCTGGGAGACTGCACCAGCCCTGGCCTGCCTCCCCCACATCGGCCAGCCCTGGAGAGTCACAGCCTGGGTTTGTGGCTGCATTTCTTGGAAACATGAAAAGGCAAAAAAGGAAGCGGGAGTGCATAGCATCTTCATCCCAGGGCCCTGCACAAAGCCAATTCCAGGAAGAAACAGAAAGCTCTCCAAGGGGTTCTGGGAGTTCCAGATGAAATCCTTCCATTACCAAGTTCCCTAACCCAAGGTGTTTCTCCACGTAGGGCTTAGAAAACTTTCTCCCCAAAAGGAGCCATTTCAAATAATGCCTTCCATCGCTTTCCAATCCGAGGTCTGCTTTCTCCCATCCACTGGGTCTTCTCTCCATGACTGAAGGCCTGTGGGACGGGTGGGCAGGTGGACGGTGCTTGTCAGCTTCACTTTACAGATGTGGAAACTGAGGCACGGTTACACAACAGGTTAAGTGGCAGTACCAGAACTGGACCCACTTTCTTTCTTATTTTTCCTTTTTTGAGATGAAGTCTCTCTCTGTCACCCAGGCTGGAATGTAGCCTGGTTGCAGTGATCTCGACTCACTGCAACCTCCGCCTCCTGGGTTCAAGTGATTCTCCTGCCTCAGCCTCTGTAGGAGCTGGGATTACAGGTGTGTGCCACCATGCCCAGCGAATTTTTTTTGTATTTTTAGTAGAGACGGGGTTTCGCCATGTTGGCCAGGCTGGTCTTGAACTCCTGACCTCAAGTGATCTGCCTGCCTCGGCCTCCTAAACTGCTGGGATTACAAGTGTGAGCCACTGTGCCCAACCCTTTTTTTTTTTTTTTTTTTGAGATGGAGTCTTGCTCTGTTACCGGCTCACTGTAACCTTCACCTCCCTCATCCAAGAGATTCTCCTGCCTCAGCCTCCCGAGTAGCAAGTAGCTGGGACTACAGGCATGTGCCACCACACCCAACTAATTTTTGTATTTTGTTTTGTTTTGTTCTTCGAGACGGTCTCACTCTGTCACCCAGACTGGAGGGCAATGGCGTGGTCTCGGCTCACTGCAACCTCCGCCTCCCAGGTTCAAGCGATTCTTCTGCCTCAGCCTCCTGAGTAGCTGGGATTACAGGCATGTGCCACCACATCCAGCTAATTTTTGTATTTTTAGTGGAGACAGGGTTTCACTATGTTGGCCTGATCTCGAACTCCTGACCTCATAATCTGCCCGCCTCGGCCTCCCAAAGTGCTGGACAGGCGTGAGCCACTGCACCCAGGTTTTTTTTTTTCTTTATTAGAAATGGGTTTGGCCGGGCACGGTGGCTCACGCCTGTAATCCCAGCACTTTGGGAGGCTGAGGCGGGCGGATCACAAGGTCAGGAGATCAAGACCATCCTGGCTAACACGGTGAAACACCGTCTCTACTAAAAATACAAAAAATTGGCTGGGCTAGGTGGTGGGCGCCTGTAGTCCCAGCTACGCGGGAGGCTGAGACAGGAGAATGGCGTGAACTCCGGAGGGCGGAGCCTGCAGTGAGCCGAGATCGCACCACTGCACTCCAGCCTGGGCGACAGCGACACTCTGTCTCAAAAAAAAAAAAAAGAAAGAAATGGGTTTGCACCATGTTGGCCAGGCTGGTCTCACCCTCCTGACCTTTTGTGATCAGCCTGCCTCCACCTCCCATAGTGCTGGGATTACAGGAGTGAGCCACCATACCCAGCCTGGACTCAGTTTTCTACCACTGGATCATTCATTCACCCGGCTCTGTCATGGGCCCAGGGGAGAGAAGAGGGAACAGTACAGCCATGGCTACAGCTCGCATAGGCTTTTAGAGCCTTTACATCAACTCAGGTGACGTTAGTTACATTTTCGCAGATAGGAAAAAGGAGTCTTGAGGTATGCATATTTGTTATTATGCTTTGATGATTCGCAGCAGAAAAACTCAAAGCAGCCTAAAAATAAAGTGGAGGCTGCACACCGTGGCTCACGCCTGTAACCCCAGCACTTTGGGAGGCTGAGGCAGGAGGATTGCTTGAGGCAAGGAGTTCGAGACCAGCCTGGGTCACAAAGGGAGAGCCCTGTCCATACAAAATTTTTAAAAATTAGCTGGGTATGGTGGCGCATGCCTGTGGTCCCTCCCAGCTATGAGAGAGGCTGAGGTGGGAGAATCACTTGAGGCCAGGAGTTTGATACCAACCTGCACAACATAGCAAAAACGCTATCCCTATAAAATTTTTTTTTTTTTTTTTTTGAGAAGGAGTCTCGCTCTCTCACCCAAGCTGGAGTGCAGTGGCGTGATCTTGACTCACTGCAATCTCCGCCTCCTGGGTTCAAGTGATTCTCCTGCTTCAGCCTCTGGAGTAGCTGAGATTACAGGCATGCACCACCACACCCGGCTGTTTTGTATTTTAGTAGAGATGGGGTTTCACCATGTTGGTCAGGCTGGTCTCAAACTCCTGACCTCAAACGATCCGCCTGCCTTGGCTTCCGAAAGTGTTGGGATTACAGGCATGAGCCACCACACCCAGCCTATAAAATTTTTTTAAAAATTAGCCAGGTGTGATGGTGCACACCTGTAGTCCCAAGCACTCAAGAGGCTAAGGTGGGAGGATCACTTGAGCCCAGGAGTTGGAGGCTGCAGTGAGCTGTGATCGTGTCACTACACTCCAGCCTGGGTAAAAGAGCGAAACCCTGTCTCTAAAACATATTAATTAATTAAGCAGATAACTTGGCTCACATATCTGAATCTTTGGAGGCAGGTTGGACTCAGGCTGGCCAGTCAGAGGTGACCGGAGCTCCGGTTACTTCTCTGACCTTCTCTCAGCTCTGCACTCTCCCTGCAGCTTCCCTTGTTGCTGTTCCACTTCCGCGTTCCACTTACGAGTCCAGATTCCTGCAGCTCGCCCAGAAGGGGCTTGGTGCACTGGATCATCAGCTGAAGTCCTGGGCTTTACTTTGATTGGGTCATCTTAGGTCACAAGTGCAGCAGGACAGGGAACATCATGAGCTGATTTAGACCACTCAGGGCCACTTGGGGTCATTCCCTGGGCATCTACAAAGCAGAGGAAGAGTAGGATGGAAGCCAGGGAAGCAACAACAGGGTCACCTCAGTTACCCTACACTTGTCCCTGTGGGAAGAGGGCTGCCGGTACAGACCCCTTGAAGCTTTTTATCTGCTTGAACTAAAACCACCGCCTGTGTTTGCTGAGGTTGCCGACATCTGTCTCAGCAAATCTGCAGGAGCAGCAAGATTGGGGGGGCTCACAAAAGTTCGAGCACTTCCTGTGTGCACACTGTATGACCCGCTTCACACACTTGGACACATTTAATCCTCCCAACCACCCTAGGGGGTCCAATTCAGTGGAAAAGAGAGCGGCGGCTAAGGGCACCTCCAATGGGGAGGGGTGTTGGGGCAAAGCGACCTGAGACCCCCAGCCACATCCTGCAGGACAAACCAGTGTTGGCAGGTGAGGACAGAACGGGGTGGGAAAAGTATTAAAGGCAGAAGGAACAGCGAGGGTCAAAGCCTCTAAGCCTGACGGGGTGGGAGTCTGACCTTGGACTTCCAGAGATCCAGGAAGACCCTTCACAAATACTAGAGAGAGGGGTCTGAAGGAGACAAGAGGAGGGAAGGTTTTTGCTGTTGTTTGAGAGGAAGTCTTGCTCTGTTGCCAGGCTGGCGTGCAGGGGCCCCATCTTGGCTCACTGCAGCCTCTGCCCCCGGGGTTCAAGCAATTCTCGTGCCTCAGCCTCCTGAGTAGCTGGGATTACAGCAGCGCTCCATCACGCGATGGGGCTCCTTGCAGCTAATTTTTTTTTTTTTTTTAAACAGAGTCTCACTCTGTCGCCCAGGCTGGAGTGTAATGGCGCGATCTTGGCTCACTGCAACCTCTGTCTCCTAGGTTCAAGCGATTCTTCTGCCTCAGCCTCCCGAGTAACTGGGATTACAGGCATGTGCCACCACGCCTGGCTAATTTTTGTATTTTTTAGTAGAGACGAGGTTTCACCGTGATAGCCAGGATGGTCTCGATCTGAGCTAGTGATGCTCCCGCCTTGGCCTCCCAAAGTGCTGGGATTACAGGCGTGAGCCACCACGACTGGCCGAGGTAAGGTTTTCATCGGGGTCTCTTCCATCTGCCTGGCCGCCAGGCCATGTATCCACTGAAGAGGCAGAGGGTCAGGATGGGAAGACTCCAGGGACCACCTGGCCCAAGACCCGCAATCAGGCGGCTGCAAGGCTAACAGGGTAACTTAAAGAAGTGAAGCCGATTGACGTGAAACAGAAAGGAAAGAAGTTAACTGGCCGGCCAGCGTCAGCAGGGGCGGCCAGTGACACCCTGCCCGGGGACGGCACCCCTGTTTCGTGGCGAGGACATGGAGGGCCAAGGGGGCGGGGCCGGGCTGCCCTGGCCACGCCCGGACCGCCTGCTCCCCGCCCAGGGCCTGCACAGTTGGCGCCCACCGGCATCAGCGTGAAGGGAGCTCCTCGCCAGCTGGGGACCGGGCTGCAGGGCTCGCTAGCCGCTCACCTGCGTGTGAGCGCGGAGCCCGCAGTACCCGCCGTCCGGGCTCAGAGGACGTGACTCCCCGACCCTGCAGCCCCCGTGGGCCGTGCGCCGGGCCCAGGCTCGGAGGTCCCGCCCAGCGGCGGCTCAGGCTGCGCGCCTGGCTCCCAGCCTCAGTTTCCCCATTGGTAAAGCATTGACGGTGGTTGCGGACGGCTTCTGCGGATAGAGCCTTGGGCTCCGACGTCTGCGCGGGTACCGGCAGCACCCCCACCCCGAACGGAGGGCGGGACCTGGATCTCGCGACCGCTGCCCCAGGTCCCCGCCCCCGGGCCCTACCGGGCTGAGGTCGGGAGGCCCCGCCCCCCGCCCACGAGGAAGTGGCTGCTGCTCCGGCGCGGAGCCCAGAGCCGGTTCGGCGCGTCGACTGCCCAGAGTCCGCGGCCGGGGCGCCGGAGGTGAGGGCCGCGGGGGCGCCCGGAGGTGGGGGTCAGGGGAGCCACCCGCAGGTGGGGGGACGCGTGGATGTGGGGCGCCGCCTGGGAGTGAGCGGGACGGGAGGGACGAGAGGGGGTGCAAGGAGGGGACCGGGGGGCGCCTGGAAGTGAGGAGGACGCATAGATGTGGGGCGCCGCCCAATAGGTGCACGGGGATGAGTGGGGGCTCACGGAGAGGAGGGGGCGCGGGGACTAGGGGCTCGCGGAAAGGAGAGGGAGCCCTGGGATGGGGGGGGCGCGGGGGTGGCCGCAGGGCCAGGCTGTGGAAACGCGGGCTCCCAGCGCACCGGGCGCCCTCGGGGCGTACCTAGCCACCGGCCCCAAGCGTCCGCCTCGTGCCTTCAGCCCCTGCTCCCCGGCCCCCATCCCCGGCCTTGCCCCGCGGTGGGTCGGTGTCGCCCCGTTACTTCGGGTCGGCGGGGCCCCACGCCCAGTCACTTCCCCTGCATCCCCGGAGCCTTCCGGGTTGCAGCCGCCGGGAAATGAGCTGGCGTTCCCCGCCGCCCCGCCCCTGCCCTCCTGGCCTCTCCGGCTGCTCCCACCCGCCTACCCCGGGCCAGGTCCGAGGGGTCCCGTACGGGGCGGGCTTGGCCGGCGGGGTCCCAGAACGCACCCCTCAGCTGCGGGGCTCCGCGGCCAAGGCAGATCGGAGCAGCCCCTCCCTTTCCGGAGGCGCAGGGAGAGCAGCCAGGCCGCCTAGGGCGGGGCGGGGCCGGGCTGCACCTTCGGGCAGTGAAGGGATCCCGAGCGCAAGCCCTGGGGAGTCAGACCTCCCCCTGCCTCCTCTGCCAGTGCAGCCCGGAGGCTACCACCACCCATCCCGGCCGGGCGCGGTGGCTTACACATAGAATCCCAGCATTTTGAGAGGCCCAGGCTGGAGGATCGCTTGAGGCCAGGAGTTGGAGGTCAGCACGGACAGCATTGTGAGACCCTTTCTCTATTAAAATAAATAAATAAAATGTAGCCAGGCGCCGTGGCTCATGCCTGTAATCCCAACACTTTGGGAGTCGAGGTGGACGGATCACTTGAGGTCAGGAGTTCGAGACCAGCATGACCAACATGGTGAAACCCCGTCTCTACTAAAAATACAAAAATTACCCAGGCATGGTGGCACACACCTGTAATCCCAGCTACTCAGGAGGCTGAGGCAGGAGAATCGCTTGAACCTGGGAGGCAGAGGTTGCAGCGAGCCGAGATCACGCCATTGCACTCCAGCCTGAGCAACAGAGTAAGCCTCTGTCTCAAAAAAAAAAACAACAAAAAAACAAACAAAACAAAACAAAAAACATGCCCGTAATCCCAGCTACTTGGGAGTATGAGGCAGGAGAATTGCTTGAACCTGCCTTGGCAGTGAGCCAAGACTGAACCACTGCACTCCAGCCTGGGCAACAGAGCCAGACTCCATCTCTAAATAAATAAATAAAATCTTAGGGACCTAGGTAGGAGTGCCAGCTTCTCCCTTCACTGGCCAGTGACTGGTAAGCCACCCAACCCCTGCCAGCCTCAACTTTCCTTATCTGGAAAATGGGAACCTTAAGGATTCCCATTTTGAGGCTGAAATGCAATACTGCAAGACACTTGGCAGCGTGTCAGGCGCTGACAGTATAAACGTGCATTTGTTGCTCACCTTGATCATAGTGTTCCCCCAGGTGAACCTAACTTCCTGGCCTCCAAGATTTGGGGTCAGAGTCCCAAGCTGCGTCATTTATTTAGTAGGAGCCGAGTGACTTTGAGCAAATCGTTGCTTTTGTCTGAGCCTGGGTTTCCTCCTGTACAAACTGAAGGTAAAAAGCAAACAGGCTGGGCGCGGTGGCTCACGCCTGTAATTCCAGCACTTTGGGAGGCCGAGGCAGGCGGATTACCTGAGGTCGGGAGTTCGAGACAAGTCTGACCAACGTGGTGAAACCCCGTCACTACTAAAAATACAAAATTAGCCAGGTGTGGTGGCGGGCACCTGTAATCCCAGCTACTCAGGAGGCTGAGGCAGGAAAATCACTAGAACCTGGGAGGCGGAGGTTGCGGTGAGCTGAGATCATGTCATTGCACTCCAGCCTGGGGCGACAAAGAGAGACTCTGTCTCCAAAAAAAAAAAGCAAACAAAAAATGTCTCAGGCTTGCTTCAGGGGGTAAAAGAGAGAATGGTGAAAGTTCTGGGTAAAATCGCCCTGACAGATGCCAATAAAGTTTGTTTCTTACATATGTCTGTATATAATCCATTGATAGGTCTTTTTCTTTTTTTTCTGGAGTCTGGGTCTCACTGTGTTGCCCAGGCTGCAGTGCCATGGCTTGATCATAACTCACTTTAGCCTCAAACTCCTGGGCTCAAGGGATCCTCCTGAGTAGCTGGGATTACTTTTAAATGTTTAGTAGAGGTAGGGTTTTGCTGTGTTGTCCAGGCTGGCCTCAAACTCCTGGCCTTAAGTGATCCTCCTGCCTTGGCCTCCTGAAGTGCTGGGGTTACAGGCATGAGCCTCCACGCCTGCCTTGTAAGTGTTTTCTTTTCCTTTTTTTTTTGTTTTTTGAGACAGTGTCTTGTTCTGTTGCCCAGGCTGGAGTGTGGTGACACCACCTTGACTCACTGCAGCATCTGCCTCCTGGGTTCCAGTGATTCTCCTGCCTCAGCCTCCCAGGTAGCTGGGATTACATGCACGTGCCACTATGCCCGGCTAATTTTTATATTTTTAGTAGAGACGGGGTTTCACCATGTTGGCCAGGCTGGTCTCGAACTGCTGACCTCAGGTTATCCGTCCGCCTCGGCTTCCCAAAGTGCTAGGATTACAGGCGTGAGCCACTGCGCCCGGCCTTTTTTTTTTTTTTTTTGACATGGCGGAGTTTCACTCTGTCGCCCAGGCTGGAGTGCAGTGACACAATCTCAGCTCACTGCAACCTCTGCCTCTCGAGTTCAAGTGATTCTCTTGCCTCGGCCTCCCGAGCAGCTGGGATTACAGGTGCCCACCACCACACCCAGATAATTTTTGTATTTTTAGTAGAGACAGGGTTTTACCGTGTTGGGCAGGCTGGTCTCAAACTCCTGACCTCATGTGGTCCACCTGCCTCCGCCTCCCAAAGTGCTGGGATTACAGGTGTGAGCCACCGTGCCAGCCCATTGATAGGTCTTTTCTAGTATTAATAATTACATAGCATCTCAGCATGTTAATGTCACAATTTACTCTTTACATATTGTCACCTGGGTTTTTCCGCACTGTCACCATTATAAAGAGGGCTATTATAAATGTTTGCTTTATTTTTTAGATGAGGTTTCACTCTGTCACCCAGGCTGGAGTGCAGTGACAAGATCTCAGCTCACTGCAACCTCCACCTTCCCAGCTCAAGCAATCCTCCAGCCTCAGCCCCTCAGATAGCCAGGACTATAGGCGTACAGCATCACATCCCACTAATTTTTTTGTTGTTGGTGTTGCTAGTTTTTATAGACACAGGGTTTTGCCATGTTGCCCAGGCTGGTCTCAGAACTCCTGGACTCAAGTGATCCACCTGCCTTGGCCTCCCAAAATTCTGGGATTACAGGCGTGAGCCATGGCAC
This sequence comes from Hylobates moloch, assembly GCF_009828535.3. Classification (NCBI taxonomy): domain Eukaryota; kingdom Metazoa; phylum Chordata; class Mammalia; order Primates; family Hylobatidae; genus Hylobates; species Hylobates moloch. The sequence goes on from NW_026652276.1 coordinate 98,838,490, forward strand.
CCAACCTATGTTTGCTTTTAAAAAAGAAAAATAGGGCCAGGCGCAGTGGCTCACACCTGTAATCCCAGCACTTTGGGAGGCCGAGGCAGGTGGATCACAAGGTCAAGAGTTCGAGACCAGCCTGTCCAACATGGTGAAACGCCATCTCTACTAAAAACAAAAACAAACATTAGCCAGGCGTGGTGGTGGGCGCCTGTAGTTCCACCTACTAGGAAGGCTGAGACAGGAGAATTGCTTGAACCCGGGAGGCGGAGGTTGCAGTGAGCCGAGATTGCGCCACTGCACTCCAGCCTGAGCAACAGAGTGAGACTCCATCTCAAAAATAAAAAATAAAAATGAAAAAGAAAGAAATAAAAATGTGTTGCTGTTTTCTTAGGACCAAATGGGTGTAAGTGACCAAAGAATGCTAATTTTCAAGTTCCTGTTAGCGTTATTCTGTTCTATTAATATTTGTTCCCACCCACTTGTTGAATTGAGTGCCCTTCAGAAGAATTAAACCAATTAGCAACAAATGACAATTTCTCCACAGCTCTGCCAGCATTGAATTTTATGTATTTTTGTTTTTCGTTTTGTTTGGATGACTAATCGGTGCTTTAATGGTACCTTATGATTGTTTTCATGTGTGTTTCTTGACTTCACTTTGTGTGGTTGGTAAGACTTCAAGAGCAGAGCTGGAGAGGGAAGGATAGGGGTAGCAAGGGCTCCGACCCAGCATAGGAAGTTGAGTAACCGCTTAGCACGGTGCAAATTAGCCTGCTGGCTGCTGTATCCAAGAACTGTCTTGAGCTGGGTGGGGACTTCCCGGAGCGCCTGTAATGCTGAGATCTTTCCTCCAGGCAGCTCCTGCTTGGTTTAGCTTCAGATACAGCCAAACCTCTGGATTCAGGGAAACCTAGGGAAGCCAGGCAAGAAAGGTCCTGCAGCCTGTGCCTGGTCTAGCCCCAGCCTCATCTGGATAAAGATGGGAGAGAAATATGGGCTGAGGGCACCCAGCCAGTATGAAGACAGCTAGAATGTAAACCCAGCACAGTAAGGAAGAGAGTATCGAGGCCCAGGACTTTAGAGTGTCCCCCACCACCACCACCCCGCTGCCACCGCCGGGCAGCCTGAGGCTTTCTTTGCCTGGCACCACCATGCCTGGCTAATTTTTTTTTTTTTTAGTAGAGATGGGGTTTTGCCATGTTGGCCAGGATGGTTTCGAACTCCTGACCTCAAGTGGTCCACCCGCCTTGGCCTCCGAAAGTGCTGGGATTACAGGCGTGAGCCACTGTGCCCGGCTATCCCCTCCTCTCTCTTGTTCCTCAACATCAAACAGGCCCACAGTGCTGGCTCACAGGGCCACGATGGTAGTGGGCTGGTGTCCTGGATCCCTCCCCCAGGAGCCATCACTGAGACCTTATGCTGTCAACACTCGTGGGGGAAGCAGCCCTCGTATTTTTCTCCTGAGACATCCATAGCAGGGTAATTGGCAGGCGGGGGGGTGGTGGTGGGCACACGCTGGCTCACACAGGTTTGGTAGGTAAGAGGTTTTCCTGGGGATGATGAAGTCGAGTGTCCCCGGCTAGAATCCCTGAGGCAGGGGACTGGAGCCCCGTGGCAGCATTGCCTGAGAGAAGCTACTCCCTTTTTGCTGTCCCACTTCCTCATTGGTAAGATGTGGGGGTTGGGGAGTTATCGCAGAGGCGCTCTGGGTTTCAGCTGTTTTGCAGAAGTTATGGAAAAAGGGAAATGAATCTTCCTCTCTCTCGCCCCCTTAACACTTCTCCCTTGCCCCATTTAAGGGGTTTGTTCAGACTAGGAAGTATTTCTGCTAATTCATGCTAAAGTGTGATTGGCTGATAGGTGTGGTCTGAGCCTCCCTCCTCTGCCAGTCACTAGTGTACCACAGTGGCCATCTTTTCCAGCCCCTCTTCTGCCCCTTGAGTATGTCTGGGTCCTAGAAACAGTGGTCAGGACTCATCAAGTCCTCTCGGTTGCCCTTGCCCACTGGCACATGTGGGGGTTGCTGTCTTCAGCAGAGCCAGCCACTCCATCTTCACAGCCAGGGCAGAGATGTGGCTGGGCACACCGCAAGCGTGTGACCAATGATGCTGGGACGTCAGAGCCTGTGCATCAACCCAGGGTTCTGAGTCTGGGGTCTCCCACCCTCATCCCCGGAGGTTCCTTCCATCTGGGCCTCCTGCGGCTGAAAGGGAGGGAAAAGTTGGCCTCAGCTGGAGTCCTGGGGCTAACCAGAGCCTGGGTGGAGTTTGAAAGCGGGCTGCTGGCCTTAACCCTGCCCCTGCCCTGCTGGTGACCTTGGACCATGGGGGTTGTGGGGGTATAGATGAGCACTGTGAATCAGTCACAGGCCTTGAGCTTCTCTCTGCACAGTGTTGGCATCAGATGTAGGCGGTGATGCCCCAGCCCAGGAACACAGGAAGCGCTCAGGGAAACCCCCATCAGTCCTGCTGACATGGCTGAGGGCGCCGAGGTGGTGCTTCCGGGGCCCTCGCCTTACACAAAGAGGCCTTATAAGGAGAGAGAGGCTGCAGAGGCAGCCCCAGTGGGTGCCCGGTGCTTGTTCTGGGTAAGGCTGCCCACACGTGCAAAGTGTGCTTGTGGACACAGTGCACTTGCATGTGTGCAAGGCTGAACATACATGTGTACAGGGATGCAGTGTGCTTGTGTGTGAGGCTGAACACGCATGTGCACGTGGGCAGTATGGTCATGTGCAAGGCTAAACGTGCTTAAAGTGTGGGGGGTGCAGTGTGCATGTGTGTGTGCAAGGCTGAACATGCAAAGTGTGTTTGTGTGTGTGGCCTGACCCTGCGTTGTGTGTGTCTACTTGCTCAGCAAATGCTGACTGGGGACCCACCGGGGTCCTGTTCTAAGCATGGAGGAAACATGAGGTCCCTGCCCCATGCATGTACACGTGTGTACATGTGTGTGTGTCCTATGCTGCCCCAGGAATCTTCCAGGACATCCTGCTACAAGTGAAAGCAAGCAGTTTGGATCTGGAGTGAGCAGGAGGTGGACAGGGCCTTCCAGGCAGTGAGCGCAGGGGGCTTTGTGTTGCGACCTCGGGCAGGCTGGTCACTGAGCCCTGAGGGGCTAAACTGCAGCCCCAGGCAAAGGTCGTTCTGCCCTTCCCTTGTGCCTGGGCCCAGATGCAGTGCAGGGTGGGCCAGCCCCTGGGCAGGGCAGTGATGGGGCAGCCACCGGCCTCCTGGGGCATTCGGAGTTCCCAGTCCTGGTTGGCTCCCAGCCCAGGCCCTGGGACCCAACACAAAACTGCCAGTCTGGTGAGGGAGGCAGCCACGTTATCTAATGTCTGTCACTGGTGACTCTGGGCAGGTGGCCTCAGCCCCCACATCTGTCATCTGGAGCTGACCTGGAGCCTGGCATCCCTCCCCAAGTACAGCCAGGCCTCCTTGAAGGTCCAGGGCTGGTGGGAGTGTTGAAGGCAAGAATGTATACACAGCACCTGGCCGGGCATGGTGGCTGACGCCTGTAATCCCAGCACTTTGGGAGGCCAAGGTGGGTGTATCACTTGAGGTCAGGAGTTCGAGACCTGCCTGGCCAACATGGTGAAACCCCCGTCTCTACTAAAAATATAAAAATTAGGCATGGTGGTGCACGCCTGTAATCCCAGCTACTCAGGAGGCAGAGGTTGGAGTGAGCCAAGACTGCGACATTGCACTCCAGCCTGGGCAACAGTGTGAGACTTCATCTCAAAAAAAAAAAAAAAAAAAAAGGATACATTTTTTTTTTCTAGAGCTGGCAAGGAGGGAGTACCCAGAAAGTGCTGGGTGGTACTAGTTAATACATTTTATTTTAGAGACAGGGTCTGACTCTGTCACACAGTGGTACAATCATAGCTCACTGCAGCCTCAAACTCCTAGGCTAAGCAATCCTCCTGCCTCAGCTTCCTGAGTACCTGAGAATACAGACGTGCACCACCACACCTGCAAATTTTTTTATTTTAATTTTTTGTAGAGATAGGGTCTCACTGTATTGCCCATACTGGTCTTGAACTTCTGGCCTGAAGCAATCCTCCTGCCTAGGCCTCCCAAAGTACTGGGGTTACAGGCATGAGCCACTGCACCTGGCCCTATTTAATAAAATTATTTATTTATGTATTATTTTTAAGTTATTTTTTCACACACATTCATTCCTAACCTTTTTTTTTTTTTTTTTTTTTGAGACAGAGTCTTGCTCTGTTGCCCAGGCTGGAGTGCAGTGGTGTGATCTCGGCTCACTGCGACCTCCACCTCTGAGGTTCAACAGATTCTCCTGCTTCAGTCTCCCGAGTAGCTGGGACTACAGGCATGTGCCACCATGCCCAGCTAATTTTTGTATTTTCAGTAGAGACAGGCTTTCACCATGTTGGCCAGGCTGGTCTTGAACTCCTGACCCTTAGGTGATCCGCCCGCCTTGGCCTCCCAAAGTGCTGGGATTACAGGCATGAGCCACCATGCCTGGCCTCATTCCTAACCTATTTAATGATAATATTTTTGAGGGCTGGGTAGGGTGGCATGAGCCTGTAGTTCCAGCTACTTGGGAGGCAGAGGCAGGAGGATCACTTGAGCCTGGGAAGTCGAGACTGCAGTGAGCTGTGATCACACCACTGCAGCCCAGCCTGGGCAACAGAGCGAGACCCTCTCTCAAATATACACACACATACACGTTTCTGAGAACGTACTCTGTTGGTCACTAATGGCAATGAAAAATTTGTTCAGCGGATAATTCTTGAGCACCTACTATATGCTAAGCATTTAAGCAGTGGAAATAGAAACAAGAACAAGATAGAAAAAAAATGTGTCTCTGCCAAGCTGGTTCTATTCCAGCAGGGGAGGAAGGCAGTGGGCCAGATCGGTGAGTGCATGTCTGATGGTGAATGCCGAGCAAATTTAATCGGAAATAGGGAATTAGGAAGTGCTGGACCATGGGAGGTGCTGCAGTTTCCAACAGAGGGGGTCAGGGAAGGACTCCCCAAAAGTTGACATTTGAGCACAGACTTGAGTGGCAGCACCAGAGCGAGAGCCATGTGTGCCAGTATCTGGGGGAAGAGTGTCACAGGCCTAGGGAACAGCCAGCACGGAAGCCCGAGGCAGGTGCATGCCTGTGTGCCCCAGGATCGGCCTCTGGTCAGCTGGGGAGGCCTGCTCCTCAAAGGGCGCGTCAGGACTGGTATATCACGTCCATCACAGGCTAAGAGTAACCACCTCGTGGTTCCTCCTCATGGAGGCCAGGTGCAGTGTGTCATCTGCTTCCAGCTCTCAGCATCTCTGCTGGGAGGCAGGATTCCTGTTCCCATTTTACAGATGAGGAAACTGAGGTTAAAAGAAGACAGGTGATGTGTCCCGGGGCACGTGGCTGGGCAAGCAGTGCCGCTGGGCTCCTCCACTCCCAGGTCCCTGTGATGCTGGGAAACTGAGTCACGGAGGCGGGGAGAGATGGGTTTGAGGAACCGGGCTGAGACCGTGATCTCACCCCACTCAGGCCTGCTGGGCTCCTTTGACACTCAGCAGCAGGTGGAGGAGGCTGGGGACAGGCTGGCAGGGACTGAGCTGGGCTGACGGGAGGATGAGTCACTGCCCTCTGCCAGGGTTCCCCTTCAGTGCTGGGGCTAGTCTAGGGGGCTGCAGTCAAACATCTCCCTCGTTCTGGCCTAGTGTAGTGGCTCACACCTGTCATCCCAAATACTTGGCAGGTGAGGAGGGAAGATCTCTTGAGCCTAGGAGCTTGCGACCAGCCTGGACAGCATTGTGAGACCCCCCTCTCTACAAACAAATTAAAAATTAGTTGGGCACAGTGGCACATGCTTGTAATCCCAGGAGTTCATGGCTGCAGTGAGCCATGATCACACCACTGCACTCCATCCTGGGCGACATAAAGAGACCCTGTCTCAAGAAAAACAAAAAATCTCCCTCCTTCAGTTCCCCAAGGCTGGGTCACCCTGGGGCCTCCCCAAGAGCCATCACCGAGGCCTCGCCTAGCCCTGTGCCTCCTCCCAGCCCTGGGTGCAGCCAGTGGGTGTCTGGATGGAGAATGGGATATATCTGTTAAATATCTGCCTTTGCCTCACCCATGAGCTCCTGCAGACCGGCCACCTCCCCTCTCCCCGTCTGAGCAGTGTGGGGGAAGACCAGGGCTCTGGGCACGGCAGGGCCAACCTGCCATGTGCTGGATACCTTTCTAGGTGGTTTATGAGATTACTTCATTTTTTTTTTTTCTGAGATGAGTCTTGCTCTGTCACCCAGCCTCCTGAGTAGTGGGGATTACAGGTAGGTGCCACCACGCCTGGCTAATTTTTTTTTTTTTTTTTTTTTGAGACGGAGTCTTGCTCTGTTGCCCAGGCTGGAGTGCAGTGGCGCGGTCTCGGCTCACTGCAAGCCCTGCCTTCCAAGTTCACGCCATTCTCCTGCCTCAGGCTGGGACTACAGGCGCCTGCCACCACACCCGACTAATTTTTTATAGTTTTAGTAAAGACGGAGTTTCACCATGTTGGCCAGGCTGGTCTTGAACTCCTGGCCGCAAGTGATCCGCCTGCCTCGATCTCCCAAAGTGTTGGGATTAAAGGCATGAGCCACTGGGCCTGGCCTGGATGACTTCATTTTCATCCCATCCTTAATGGGGCAGGGGAAGTTGTGGGGAGGGGGGGTCCATCCTATGAGGAAACTGAGGCACAGATGACAAGTGAGGGGCCTGTCCGGCTTGGAGTCCTAGCACCCCACCCCGCCCCAGGGAGCATCTCCCCTGTAGTACCCTCTCCTCCACCCTGTCCCTGGAGCCTCAGAGACATCCTGTGAAAACTGCCCTTTTACAAGGGGGGGAACTGAGGCCCCAGGAGAGGAAACAACATGTCAGGCCAGTTAGGAGCCAGGGCTGGCCCCTGCTGCTTGTCTCTGCAAACTGCTGCCCCTCTAGACTGAGGGGCCTCCCTGGTGTGAGGCCCGTGAGGATCATCTGGGGCCTGGTATCCGGGTGAAGTCAGGGGCAAGGTCGGGGCTGACATGGATTCTCTCTTCCTCTCTCGGGCACAGGAGCCAAGCCACCATGGCCTACCACAGCTTCCTGGTGGAGCCCATCAGCTGCCACGCCTGGAACAAGGACCGCACCCGTGAGTGCTTGCTGGGGGCCGGTGGGTGGCTGCTTCCACCTCCTGGGATGGGGACCAGCCAGAGCACACATGGGGACGCTGGAGCAGCCAGGCCCCTGGACTATGGGCTCCATGCAGCTGTCCCCTGGCCTCACCCCTGGGTCTTCCAGCTGACCAGGGGCCTCCTGGGTTAAAGTTTAAGGAGGGAATGGGCCAGGTGTGGTGGCTGACGCCTGTAATCCCAACACTTTGGGAGGCTGAGGTGGGTGGATCACTTGAGGTCAGGAGTTCCAGACCAGCCTGAGCAACATGATGAAACCCTGTCTCTACTAAAAATACAAAAATTAGCTGTGCGTGGTGGCGGACGCCTGTAATCCCAGCTACTTGAGAGGCTGAGGCATGAGAATCGCTTGAACCCAGGAGGCGGAGGTTGCAGTAAGCCGAGATTGCACCACTGCACTCCAGCCTGGGCGACAAAGCGAGACTCTGTCTCAAAAAAAAAAAGACAAAGAAAGAAAGAAAAAGTGGCCAGGAAAAAGCCTTTCGGAGGAGATGACATTTTGACATTTACACAGAGACCCAGAGGAGGAGAGGGAGGGAACTGTGCCCCAGCTGGGGAGGGGCTGGCAGGTGCAGGGGCCCTGAGGTGTCAGCAGGAGCAGCGAAGGGTTCCTGGCTGGCCAGAACGATAGGGTGGGGAGAGGTCCCAGGGGTCGCTGCTGCAAGTAAAGGACAGCCAGTTCCAAGAGAAGAGAGGGTGGCCTGGCAGGGCCTGAAGGACTTCAGGGGGCCCCTCCAAGGCAGAAGAGGAGAGCCTGAGTCATGAAGGATGAGGTGTTGCTGCCTGGGTGCACTGTGTAATGTGTCCTGGCAGAGGGCAGTCATGGAGAGGGCCCCTCAATCTCCCTCCATCTCCCCTTCAGAGATCGCCATCTGCCCCAACAACCATGAGGTGCACATCTACGAAAAGAGCGGTGCCAAATGGACCAAGGTGCACGAGCTCAAGGAGCACAACGGGCAGGTGACAGGTATGTCAGGGTGGCTGGGACCACCCTCCTGAAAGGAGGTGGTGGGGTTGGCGGGGGGAGGTGCAAGGCAGGGCATGGCCACTCATTGTGGAACATCTACCCACTCACTGTGAAACCCTGATTCAAACTGGCTTCAATTTTAAGGGGACTGTGTTGGCTCATGTTACCAAAAAACTCAGAGGGTTGAGGGCTTCAGGAGAGGCTTGATCCAGCAGCTCCACATGACCGAGAACCCATCTTTTCTGCCTCTTGGCTTTGCCCTCCAGCATGTTTGCTGATAGTATATGGAGGGCTCTGACACTCCCTCATAAGCTCTAGAAGTGCCCCCTGGTGTCACTCTAAATAAGCACTGGATCTCAGTAAAAAGCGCTTGCTGGGCCGGGTGTGGTGGCTTATGCCTGTAATCCCAGCACTTTGGGAGGCCAAGGCAAGTGGATCGCTTGAGGTCAGGAGTTCGAGACCATCCTGGCCAACATGACGAAATGTTGAAAAATACAAAAATTAGCCAGGTGTGGTGACACGCACCTGTAGTCCCAGATACTCTGGAGGCTGAGGCAGAAGAATCGCTTGAACCCAGGAGGCGGAGGTTGAAGTGAGCTGAGATTGCACCACTGCACTCCAGCCTGGACGACAGAGCGAGACTGTGTCTCAATAAAAACAAAGAAAGAAAGAAAGAGGCCAGGTGCAGTGGCTCGCGCCTGTAATCCCAGCACTTTGGGAGGCCGAGGCAGGGGGGTCACCTGAGGTCAGGAGTTCAAGACCAGCCTGGCCAACATGGTGAAACCCCGTCTCTACTAAAATACAAAAATTAGCCAGGCATGATGGCGGGTGCCTGTAATCCCAGCTACTTGGGAGGCTGAGGCAGGAGAATGGCGTGAACCCGGGAGGCGGAGCTTGCAGTGAGCTGAGATCGCGCCACTGCACTCCAGCCTGGGCGGCTGAGCGAGACTCCATCTCAAAAAAAAAAAGATTGGTGGTACACGCCTGTAGTCCCAGCTACTCAGGAGACTGAGGCATGAGGATTGCTTGAACCTGGGAGGCAGAGGTTGCAGTGAGCCGAGATCATGCCACTGCATTCCAGCCTGGGTGACAGAGCGAGACTCCATTTCAAAAAAAAAAAAAAAAGTGCCTACTGGGCAGATACAGCTTCCACCTGGATGGTGGCCTTCCAGCCTCTCCTATGTGGCCACCATAGAGCCACCTCTGCCTGAGTGTCATCAGCCTCCTCTGTCCCCTCTATCCCCCGACAGGCATCGACTGGGCCCCTGAGAGTAACCGTATTGTGACCTGCGGCACAGACCGCAATGCCTACGTGTGGACGCTGAAGGGCCGCACATGGAAGCCCACGCTGGTCATCCTGCGGATCAACCGGGCCGCCCGCTGCGTGCGCTGGGCCCCCAATGAGAACAAGTTTGCTGTGGGCAGTGGTTCACGTGTAATCTCCATCTGTTATTTCGAGCAGGAGAATGACTGGTTGGTACCTGGGCGGGGCCGGAGTGAGCTGGTAGGGACCAGGGGCAGGACTAGAGTGTCCCCGGGAAGCACCAAATGGGATGTCAGGACCCCTGTTCCCATGACCCTGGGGGAGTCTGTCCTCTCCTCTCTGGGCCTCATCCATGAGGCAAGGACCTCTCTGCAGTGCCCAGATGTTCTCACTGCCAACGACATCCACCACACCAGAAACACATCTGGGGGCACCTCACTAAGCCCTGCACACACATTAGTCCTGACTTCCCTGCAGCTCCGTGGACTGGGCTTCGGTCACTGTCCCCACTTTACAGATTAGCAGAGGCCCCGCAGCAGTCACTTTCTCAAGGCACCACTCACAAGCTCACAGCCACATCTTGTTCCTTTTTCTTTTTTTCAGACGGAGTCTCACTCTGTCACCCAGGCTGGAGTGCAGTGGCACGATCTTGGCTCACTGCAGCCTCTGCCTGCCAGGTTCAAGCAGTTCTCTGCCTCAGCCTCCCAAGTAGCTGGGATTGCAGGCACCTGCTACCATGCCCGGCTAATTTTTATATTTTTAGTAGAGACGGGGTTTCACCATCTTGGCCAGGTTGGTCTTGAACTCCTGACCTCATGATCCGCCTGCCTCAGCCTCCCAAAGTGCTGGGATTACAGGCGTGAGCCACCGTGCCCGGCCAATTTTTTTTGTTTTTGTTTTTGTTTTTGAGACAGAGTCTTGCTCTGTCGTCCAGGCTGGAGTGCAGTGGCACAATCTCAGCTTACCGCAACCTCTGCCTCCCAGGTTCAAGAAATTCTCCTGCCTTAGCCTGCTGAGTAGCTGGGACTACAGGCACGCTCCACCATGCCCGGCTAATTTTGTATTTTTTAGTAGAGATGGGGTTTCTCCATGTTGGTCAGGCTGGTCTTAAACTCCCGACCTCAGGTGGTCCGCCTGCCTTGGCCTCCCAAAGTGCTGGGATTACAGGTCCATATATATATATATATATATTTTTTTTTTTTTTAATTATTATACTTTAGGCTTTAAGGTTTGTTACATATGTATCCATGTGCCATGTTGTTTTGCTGCACCCATTAACTCGTCATTTAGCATTAGGTATATCTCCTAATGCTGTCCCTACCGCCTCCCCCCCATATATATATTTTTGAGACAAGGTTTTGCTCTGTTGCTCAGGCTGGAGTGCAGTGTTGTGATCATAGCTCACTGCAGCCTCAGCCTCCTGAGCTCAAGTGATCCTACCACTTCAGCCGCCTGAGTAGCTGGGACTACAGGCCCAAATCATTTATTTATTTATTTTGTAGAGATAGGGTCTTGTCACATTGTCCAGGCTGGTCTTGAACTCCTGGCCTCAAGCAATCTTCCCACCTCAGCCTCCCAAAGTGCTGAGACTACAGGTGTGAGCCATGGTGGCCAGTCGATGTCTTAGTTTTTAATCTTCTCCCCTGCATGGCTGAGGGCAGAGGCCAGGCAGGAGCATATGAGAGACCCAGATTTGAATCCCACCATAGCCAGTTAGCAGCTGTGTGACCTGTGGTGGTGGCATCACTTTGCTGAGCCTGCTCTGAGGGTGACTGTGTGGCCTAAAGGATAGAGGGCACAGAGTTCCCACTCCAGAAGCGACACAGCGCATCCCTGCCGCCCCAGGGCCCTGACAGCCTTGTGGGCTGGGAATGCCCAGTCGCCTCTCTCCTGGGTCTTTGGTGGGCTGCAGGGAGCAGTGGGAGCCTGGAGTCCCTGGTGCTGAGGTCCGTGAGTCCCACCTGCCTGTCTCTCTCTCCCTGTCTGCCTGACCACCATGCCCAGGTGGGTTTGCAAGCACATCAAGAAGCCCATCCGCTCCACCGTCCTCAGCCTGGACTGGCACCCCAACAATGTGCTGCTGGCTGCCGGCTCCTGTGACTTCAAGTGCCGGTGAGACAGGGCACCATGGGGGAGGGCGGGGCTGACGTCAACTGACTGCTGACATCATAGTGGGGATTGGAGAGTGGTGGGGGAGCCGCACCTGAAAGCTCTACACCCCAGCTTCTAGACCCACTCCAGAACTGCTACCAGTGGATGACCTGGGGAACCCTTCATGTCTCAGCTGGATGTGCCTCTGCCCACCTCTTTTATTTTTTTTGAGATAGGGGCTTGCTCTGTTGCCCAGGCTGGAATGCAGTGGTGCAATCATAGCTCACTGCAGCCTCCAAATGCTGAACTCAAGCGATCCTCTTGCTTCTCAGCCTCCCAAGCAAGACTACCACACCCAGCTAGATGGGATTTTTTTTTTTTTTTTTTCTGGAGACGGAGTCTCGCTCTTTCATCCAGGCTGGAGTACAGTGGTGCGATCTCAACTCACTGCAGCCTCCGCCTCCTGAGTTCAAGCGATTCTCCTGCCTCAGCCTCCTGAGTAGCTGGAACTACAGGTGCATGCCACCATGCCCGGCTAATTTTTGTATTTTTAAATGTAGAGATGGGGTTTCACCATGTTGACCAGGCTGGTCTCGAACCCCTCACCTCAAGTGATGCATCTGCCTCAGCCTCCCAAAGTGCTGGGATTACAAGCTTCAGCCACCACGCCCAGGCACCTGTTAACCCTTTAATTTTTTTTTTTTTTTTTTTTTTTTTTTTTTTAATTTTGAGACAGTCTCACTCAGTTGCCCAAACTGGAGCACAGTAGCGCAATCACAGCTCACTGCCGCCTTGACCTCCTGGGTTCAAGCAGTCCTCCCGCCTCAGCCTCCTGAGTAGCTGAGAGTACAGGTGCGCACCACCATGCCTGGCTACTTTACCTCTATTTTGCCTATCCCGGTAGGATCTTTTCAGCCTACATCAAGGAGGTGGAGGAGCGGCCAGCACCCACTCCGTGGGGCTCCAAGATGCCCTTTGGGGAGCTGATGTTCGAATCCAGCAGTAGCTGCGGCTGGGTACATGGCGTCTGCTTCTCAGCCAGTGGGAGCCGTGTGGCCTGGGTGAGCCACGACAGCACCGTGTGCCTGGCTGATGCCGACAAGAAGATGGCGTGAGTCGAGGCCATCCCCGGGGGAGGAGGTGAGTGCAGAGGAGCGGGACACCGTGACTCACAGATCTCTCCCCTCAGCGTCGCGACTCTGGCCTCTGAAACGCTACCACTGCTGGCGCTGACCTTCATCACAGACAACAGCCTGGTGGCAGCGGTGAGGAATAGGGAGGGGAGAGAGGGGGTGTGGTCACAGCAGGCCTCCAAGAGAGCCCAGCAGCTCTCATCTCTTCCCTCCTTTCTCCTGCCTCCCTCCTTTTTTTTCTTCCTTGCATTCTCTCATGTACCAGAATTGGGCAGAACAGGTTGGGTTATGCTGCAGTAACCGCAAGTCCCTGGCTGCAGTTGCTTAACAGAGTAAAGATTTGGCCAGGTGCGGTGTGGCTCACGCTTAAAATCCCAGCACTTTGCGAGGCTGAGGTGGAAGTATCACTTGAGGCCAGGAGTTTGAGACCAGCCCGGGCAACATAGTGAGACCCTTGTCTCTACAAAAAGTTAAGAAATTAGCTGGATGTGGTGGTGCACCTGTAATCTCATAATCCCAGTTACTTGGGAGGCTGAGGCAGGAGGATAACTTGAGCATGGGAGGTCGAGGCTTCTGAAGTGAGCTATGGTCGTACCTCTGCACTTCAGCCTGGGTGACAGAGAACCCGTCTCAAAAAAAAAAAAAAAAAAAAAAAGAGCCAGGCCCGGTGGCTCACGCCTGTAATCCCAGCAATTTGGGAGGCCAAGGAGGGCAGATCACTTGAGGTCAGGAGTTCAAGACCAACCTGGCCAACATGGCAAAACCCCATCTCTAAACCCCATCTCTACTAAAAATACAAAAATTAGCCGGGTGTGCTGGTGGGCGCCCATGGTCCCAGCTGCTCGGGAGGCTGAGGCAGGAGAACTGCTTGAACACAGAGGCAGAAGTTGCAGTGAGCCAAGGGTGAGCCACCGAGACTCCATCTCAAAAATTGAAAAAACAGAAAAAAGATATTTACTTCTTGCTCACATTTTATGTCCAGTGTGGGTGTTGTGAGGGGCTCTGATGGAGGCTGTCCCCAGCATGCTGTCCCAGATGCCACGAGGGACCCGGAACCTGTGGAATCATGCCCTGGGTCTTAACATTTCTGCCCACATTTTATTGGCAGGTGCAATGGCAAGGCCACGCCTAATGCAAAAGGCGGGAGTTCGGGGTGTGCATTTCCTCCAGGTGTCCGGGAAGGGCACTGCTCTCCCTCCCCTCTGCCCACATCTGTCAAGTCCCTTTTCACTCCTCTGCAAACATAATGGGGGTGCCAGGGCCAGGTCAGGCTCGCTTTTTGCCTAGAAAAGCAACCAGCTGCAGGGGTCTCCCCTAGAGCAGGTGTAACTGGCTGGGCAGGACAGAAGGCGCCTGAGCTCCCAGGGAGTCCCAACGCTGGCGTTGCTGGGGGAGGTGGCAGCCCCCAGCATCGCCCCCGGTTTTGATACACCTGCGATTCGGGCCTCCCTCGCTGTGGCCCGTCTGTGTCCTTGAGCTGGCATCTGCCTCCCGGGCTGCCAGACGCCCGCCTGTCCTCCCCTCCGGCCTCGGTTTCCCCTCGGCGGCGCTCCAATGGCCCCCGCCCTCCGCGCAGGGCCACGATTGCTTCCCGGTGCTGTTCACCTATGACGCCGCCGCCGGGATGCTGAGCTTCGGCGGGCGGCTGGACGTTCCCAAGCAGAGCTCGCAGCGTGGCTTGACGGCCCGCGAGCGCTTCCAGAACCTGGACAAGAAGGCGAGCTCCGAGGGTGGCGCGGCTGCGGGCGCGGGCTTGGACTCGCTGCACAAGAACAGTGTCAGGTGAGAGCGGGGGCGGGGCCGGCGGTTGGGCGGGGCCTCGACTCGCCCAGAAACAGCGTCGGGTGAGGAAGGGGCCTGGACTCTTCCTGCTGGGGCGTTGTGCTGGGACCGTGAGGACTGGAGGTCCGGAGGGAGGGTAGGCGTGCCCTCAACTCGCTGCGCCGGAACGGGGTCGGAGGAGGGGCGGGCCCGGACGAGGGGACGGGGCCGATTTGTGGGCGGGGCCTCGACGCTGCACTAAAACCGCGTGGGGCGGAGGCTGGCAGAGGGGGCGTAGCGGGCCCAGGGTAGGGAGTGGCTTCTACTCGCTGCGGAATAACATCGTTAGTTGTGGGCGGGACCCGTCTTGATCTCACCCTAGCAGCTCAGGTGCTAGTGGAGCCCGGGAGGGACACGGTGCGACCGACATAAGACGGGGTCGACCTCTTTAGGTTGCATAAAAATAGCATCAGATGGGGCTGAGCAGCTAGCCTCGCTCTGCATTTCCGTGACTTAGCTAAGTGGGGACTGTCGTAGGGCTGGCCCCTGCCGTTCTGTGCGGTGGCCAGGCAGTGACCAGCGGGCTTCCTGGGCGGGATCACAGCTGGGGCGGGTCTATTGCTAGCACTTAACGAGGTGGGGGCGGAGCTGAGGGTCTCTCTGCAGCCTTCTATGGATCTAGGGTGGGACGGGGAAAAGAGGCTCTCCAAAGCCCAAAAGCTGCTAGCCACACGTGTCCACCCCGCGGCGAATCAGAGGGAGCGGGAGCTGTATGGCAAGACTGGCCAAGCCCTTCAGCCTGTAAAACCTCTGTTTTACAGAGGTGGCCGCCAGATCCGATGGCTTCCTCAGATGAAACACCTTTGTCCGCTGTCAGCTTAGTCCCTGGCTGCCCCCACCCCCATCTCTTTTGTCCCGTCCAGCTGCACTGCTGGCACTGTGTACACTCCGCAGAGACACGAGTCTTTCCTGCCTCCCAGGACTTGAGTGTCCTGTCCCATTTGCCTGCACCTCACATGCCACTGCTCGTCCCCAAGGCAGAACTGACTTCTAAGCCCACTACACCCCCTCTCGGTACTTCTCACTAAAGCCCGCTTCCCAAGAAGTCTGGGAGCGCCTGGTGGACAGGGTGGGCCTGAGCCCAGTGCCAGCACAGGTTGGATTCATAAGCTCCTCTAACTCTTTGCAGCCAAATCTCGGTGCTCAGCGGGGGCAAGGCCAAGTGCTCGCAGTTCTGCACCACTGGCATGGATGGCGGCATGAGTATCTGGGATGTGAAGGTGAGGCTTGCCCCTCCTGGCTTCCCACCATGCCCCCCAGGTCAACCCTTTCCCCCCATCCCCACTCCCGGGAGATGACTCCCATCCTTCACTCCTGCAGAGATGGCACTGCATAGGGATGAGGGGTGGGGTTGGCCCCTTGACATCTGGACCTTGTTGCTCACTGGGGCACCCTGAAGTCTTCAGGGGCGGGATTCAAACCCAGTTAACAGACTCCAAAACTGCAGGTTCTCTGCCCTCTGCTGTGCTGGGGCTGAGATGGGTGATCAGGTCCCTGGGAGTGGGGTGCCTGCAGGACAGCTGAGAACCAGCCTGTCCGTTCTGCCTCCCTGCAGAGCTTGGAGTCGGCCTTGAAGGACCTCAAGATCAAATGACCTGTGAGGAATATGTTGCCTTCATCCTAGCTGCTGGGGAGGTGGGGAGAGGGGTCAGGGAGGCTAATGGTTGCTTTGCTGAATGTTTCTGGGGTACCAATATGAGTCCCCATAGGGGCTGCTCCCTCAAAAAGGGAGGGGACAGATGGGGAACTTTTCTTACCTATTCAAGGAATACGTGCCTTTTTCTTAAAGAAATGCTTTCATTTATTGGGAAAAAAAAAAAAAAGCCCCCAAAGCACTATGCTGGTCATGAACTGCTTCAAAATGTGGAGGTAATAAAATGCAACTGTGTAAAAAAAAAAAAAAGTAATTATGGACATGCTTGCCTATGTGGAAGGAGAGGTTTTTTGTTGTTATTTTCTTGGGGTCTTGCTAAGTTATCCAGGCTGCACTAGAACTCATGGGAGTAATCCTTCTGCCTCAGCCTCCCAAGTAGCTGGGACTCCAGGGAGAGGTTGGTGTTTGCACGGCCATAGGTAGATAGCTTGTTTTTACTGCTTGCCAACATAATTGATCCTGAAGCCCAATGGCCTTATGCCAAATGGTTCCCTCCCCACTGCTGTCCATCCTGGGCTGCCACTCCCAAAACTGCTAGTACCAGGTGTCACTGATTGACTAGTCAAATTCCTGGACAAAGGGGCTACACATTCCAGGCTGGTTGTGGAACTTTTGTTTTGAGATGGAGTTTTGCTCTTGTCACCCAGGCTGGAGTGCAGTTGTGTAATCTCAGCTCACTGCAACCTCTGCCTTCCTGGCATCAAGCGATTCTCCTGCCTCAGCCTCCCAAGTAGCTGGGATTACAGGCACGCGCCACCAAGCCCGGTTAATTTTTGTATTTTTAGTAGAGACGGGGTTTCTCCATGTTGGCCAGGCTGGTCTTGAACTCCTGACCTCAGATGATCCACCCACCTCACCTCCCAAAGTGCTGGGATTACAGGCGTGAGCCACCGTGCGCGGCCTGGTTGTGGAACTTCATGGGAATTTGTCATTACAATGTTGGCAAGATATTTTTTTCCTGTGCTGTAAACTGAGGTTCTGTCTTGGAGTTGATGTCATGTCACCAGGTCCTGCACTGAAGGGCATTTGCACACCTTTTGTGGCTTCTCTCACGAAAATATGGGCCTTGGCGACATCCAGTGCCAGTGCTATTCCCCTTCTCCCCTTGAGTTACAGAATTATAACCACCAGAGGACACCTACAGGCCAGGCCAGGATCCTGGTGCTGCTTCAGCCTACTGTGGCCTGGAAGGGTCCCTGCCTGCTGAGGCCTAAGATCCTGACTTGGCTAAAGGAGGGGAGGGGGCAGGCTTTGGCATCTGGGGTCCATCCCCATACCCTGCTCGGTGCCACCTGACAGATGTCATGCCCCAGGGCCCCAGGTAGGTATGTGCCCTGAATCTTGCCGGGTGCATGTGCCTGAACGTGGCACTGTACCCAGCTGGGTAAAAACGGCTCGAGCACAGAAGCCAAAGGATGGATTGCCAAAACAAAGATTACGATAATGTCAAGTTTAATCTGCCAAATATACAAGTTGAATTTGTGGAGCATGTTTTGCCTGGGTGCCACACAGTAAACAGAGGTTTCTTGAAATGATCAATGGGTAGGGTTAAAAATGGGCACTGGCCCTAGCCAGGTGGGTAGGAACCGGGCAGGGAAGGGTAGAGAGGCGAGGCCTCGATCAGACAGGACTGACCAGGGACAAGCCATGACCCTCGAGGACCCAGGGGCACAGGCTCCCAGATGACAGCCCGTCTCTGAATGAGCACCCAGGCAACACAGTCCGGGGCTGGGTGTAGCAAACCTCTCAGCAGCTGCCTCCTGGGACAACCACCCCCTTACATGCTATCTACCAGATAAATGAAAGCTCTTCTTACCCCATCTCCCAGGCACCCCCCCAGCAAGGGCTCTGAATTCTAAAAACAGCGAAAACATTCAAATGGTTACATATGAAATGCTGTCCTGCATCTTTCTGTCTCAAAGATAGCAGCTGCCCCTCCCCCAGCCCCCCCCCCCCCACATCCCCCAAACAATTTCTGTGCCAAGATGAAGAGAAGGCCCCAGGCCATGGGGGGCTCCTGGCCATGAGGGGCTGTTGCAGCGGCGCCAGGGCACAGGGTGGGTGAGACACAGCAGAGGTCCTGGCAGCACGGCCCAGGTCCCCGGCATCTCCTCCCATGGGTAGCGGTTACTTATTCAGGGAGAGCGACTGCATTCGTTTTCCTGACAATGTGGCATCATCTTTTGCTGAGGGGTGGGAAGAGAAGGGCAGGGGTTAAAACAAAGCAACCCCCACCCCCTCCCAACACACGCGCCAGAACCCTAGAACTTTAGGTCTGAAAGGCCACAGAAAACAGTCTGTGCAACAAAGAAGACCTGAGAAGAGCTGAGGCGTGGGAGAGGATTTCTGCTGCAACTATCACCCTGGGCCCCCCGACATTCCCGACACGCTTCAGTGGCCAGACCACCTTATAGAAAGCTGTTCCCTCCACAAAGCCCCACCAACACACACTCTTGTGGGCAAATGGAAACTTCTCACCCCTGTAATTCTAACCTCCCTCCACGGGTTCTGAAGTCTAAAATCTAAACATTCCAACAGTTACATGTGAAGTCCTTTCCTGTTGGGGTTTGTGAAGCAGGGTTGAATGGGAAGTTGGGATCACTGGATTTCTGGTGCGGGTGACAATGTCCCTGAGCAATTGGTTTCCCCTTTCCAGGCCTGCTTCCTCATGGTCTGGTGAGGAGGCAGGGCAGATGGACATGTAGGGGCTCTCACAGACCCCCGGGAGATGGAAGGTTGCAAGTCGAATGCTCCTATAAACTGGACCAACTCCCATAGCCACTCTGGCCTAGAGGAACCTCCACCACCTCTGGCCTGCCTGGAGGGAGAGCACAGGAAAAGGGATGCCTGGGCTGGATGTCAAGCCAGTCTGCACTGCTGTGTATCCAGTTCACCCTCCCAAGCCCTGCAGATGGACAGCGGTGACCTCAGGCAGCTCTCCTGGGTTCCCAAGGCACCAGAGACCTTGGTGGGACCTGTGAGCCTCAGGCAAGGTCTGTACTAGGGGCATGGTTTCCTGTGACCTCCCGCTGCTGGAAGCAGGAGTTGACTGTCCACCTACTGTGGACGGTGCTCTGCTGAGACTTTAACCCACATCTGACCCCATGTCGTCGCTGGAACCTCCCGGTCCCCCGGGGAGTGGCAGGCACAGGGAGGGGGGGCCTCTCCTGAATGATCTCCTAGGCAGCAGTCACTCCTCACCTCATTGTCACCTCGCGGAGAGGGACACGAGTTCAGTGCTTTGTGGCTGGCCCAGGACCAGAGTTGGGGCGTGTCCCTGCGTGCACAGCCCAGCCCTTACCTTTCCTTTCCTCTTCCTTCTTCCGGGCAGCCTCCTCCCGCTGTTTCCGGATGATGGCCAGCCGGGCCAGGTCAGCCTTGGCTTGCTCTGTCTTCCCAGCCAAGTGCATTTTCATGTAACGCTCTTTTGCCTTCTGCTTCTCAATCTCTTCTCTGTGTGGATAAAATGGTGTCACGGGGACATCTTTCCCACCACTGTTTGCCAAACTGGATGGGCGTCAGAATAAAGGCCAAGGATTTGGCCTAGGGCCAAGGTGGAAGGGTGCTCTGGCTGTGAGTCCCTGGCTCCATGAACCCCCTGCTTGGTGGACGTTCACCAAGAAAGTGAGCAGGAGGGAGAGGCCCAGGGAGAAGACTTCTGCAATGTCCAGAAAGCCTCAGCGGGACAGGGAACAGTGTCCAGCTACAGCAGAGAGGGGAGGATGCCTGAGGGCTTCATGATCAGGCTCTGGTGGCCATGGAGAGAAGGGGGACCAGGCCAAGAGTGTCCCAGAGAAGATGACCGGGAGGATGAAAGCAGAGGGGACCACATCCTACAAGGAAGGAGGGGCTGGACGTGGTGGCTCAGGCCTGTAATCCCAGCTCTCTGGGAGGCCAAGACAAGAGGATCACTTGAGGCTATAAATTTGAGACCTGCCTGGGCACTATGGCAAGACTCTGTCTGTACAAAATAGAAAATTTAAAAATTAGCCAGGTGTGGTGGCACACATCTGTAGTCCCAGCTACTTGGGAGGCTGAGGCAGGCGGATTGCTTGAGCCCAGGAGTTCAAGGCTGCAGTGAGCTGTAATTGCACCACTGCACTCCAGCCTGGGTGACAGAGTGAAATCCCATCTCTAAAAAATACAAACAAAAAAAGGAATGAAGAAGTGGAGGAAGCAGCCACAGGGCATAGGATGAGGACAACAATGGGAAACAGACACACCCAGTCTCAGGTGAACACCACACGGCCCATTCTTAGCGCAGCTTAGATGTGCACGGTGCTGCCCCCCAAGGGGACAGCCCCTATCAGTAGGGGGACGGGAGTAATTGCTGGGCTCCCATGGGACAAAGTGTCAGGAATGAACCCCCTAAGTAGAGTCAGTGGTGAGGGTCATTAGCTTCCTTTTGAGGATCCTCCCAAGCTTGAGATTCTCAATTGCAGTGGATGCCCTTCCGGATGAGATCGGAGGGCCTATTTGCACTGGGTTCCTCGAAGAGCCAAGTGTTGGAGGAGAGGGCCCTGCCTGGCAGGAGGCTGGGACAGAGACTCGGCCTCCCAGAGGTGTTCAAGGTATACACTGGGGAGTAATGAGAAACCAGACATGGGAGCTAGCTAGAGGGGAGGGAGAGGGACTTGGAGTGGGAAGAGCAGACGCCTCACTACAGAGATGAGGAGATAATACCTGGCGAACCGCAGATCCTAGCCCAGGAGGGATGTGCCACACTCAGAAGCCTCTAAGCTGAGCCTCAGGAATGATGACTGAGGCAGCCCAAAGACTCTGCAGGGCCCTTCAGTGAAAGCAAAGTGCCAGGCAGGGCATCTCTGCAACCCCAAAGAGCAGAGGGAGAGAGCAACAGGATCCCTTTTACTGGTGAGGACACTGATGCCCAGAAAGGGCACAGCCTTATCAAAGGCTGCACAGCTGCCAATGGCAGAATACCACAGTGGCAGAATACCCAGGTTGCTGGGTTTTTGAAATCAATGCCAAGAGGAAGCTACTGAAGGGGGACAGAAGGGTCCTTAGCAGCTGCAATCACACCCAAGCTCATGGCCTTCCCCATGAGGCTTTCACAGACACACCCCTCAGCCATTATCCTAAATGCCCAGTCAGGAGAGAAACCAGCAGGCTTCAACCTCTTGTAAGGCCCTTGAGGTCACCTGGTGGCTGCCAAAAGTCAGGGCACCAGTCAAGGACTGATCCTGTGCCAGGCACTTCAGTACATCATCTTGATCCTCATACAACTCTTGAGGAAGACATTTGCAGCTTCATTTTCACACAGGACTTGGAGAGGCCTGGGACAGCTGGCTGAGCTGCGCTGGGCTGGACTGCCTTCTGGCCGGCACAGGCTCACAGCCCCCTTCCAGTCCCCATGGCCACGACACTACGGATGGATGCAGGTCAGGAATGGTCAGATCAGTGGGGTAAGGGAAATCTCCCCAGGGTGTGGTGCTCTGGAAGAGGGGAATGGAGGGCAACCCTCTGTATCCTGCACCATTACCTCAAGTGTTATGCTCAGGTCTGAGCCTGTTGTCCTATTTCCCCTGATAGCATATCAATTGGTGAAAACAAATTCTGTGTGGCTTGTTAAAGGCTACTGGAGGGCCATTGGGGAATGAGACAGAAATAAACAGCCACAGTTCCCAGCCAATTGGAGACCTTAGCATCCCACAGGCCACCTGCTAGCCTGTATTCCCTGGGACACAAGGCCCAGCCAGTGATGTTACCGTTCTCTCCTCGAAAGCTCCTTTGGCCCATCCAGATCCAGTTGTGTGACCTTTTTGGTTGTCTGTGCCACCCGGTTGGGGTTCTCGATGTCGATGAGCCCTTCAACGCCTTTGCGCTTTTGCTAGAACAGGGCAAGAAGCTGGTTGTTGGAGTTCAGGTCCTGTGGAGCCCCTGAGGGCCACTCCTACCATCTCTCAACAGCCCATCTGGATGAGGACAAACTCCTGCTCCACCCCTAGCCCACGTAGTGCTCAGCCCAAGTCTCACAGTGGGTACAGCTCTCTGGAGCATCTTCATCAGCCTGAGAAGAGCCCATAGAACAGCTGCTCGGGGTCCAATAACTTGTCCAAGTCAACCAGGAAGTAGGTGGTAGATGAGAGGTGTGCCCTACCCCAACTTGCAAGCACTCACACAGCACTACTCCCCCACTTCAAGCTCGGCTTCCAAAAGCAGTTTTCCATGGAATCCCATGCCTGACTCTTCTTGCAAGAAGCGCTAGGCTAGAATCCCCAGGGCAGCGTGGGCCAAGTGTGTGCTGTCACCACCAATTCCAATTCCCACCCACCTTAGCTGAAGGACTGGACATGTAACTCAAGAATGAGCTACTGGATCACAGACTCTACAGGTTTGGGATGCTGGCCCAAGAACCTGGAATCTGCACCTTCCACCTCCCCGGGGAAGTTCCAGAAGAAGGGAGTGTGTTCTCAATGCAGCAGGTTTGGTCAAAGTTTCAGGCCCTGTCAATTCCATCAATTCTCCTTAAGGGGGCAGGGAGACAGCTTCCACTCCACAGAGCTCCCTCCACACACTTCCAGTCCAGCTGCACACTTACACCTCCACTTGGATGCCTGGCACTGTAAACTTAACATGTCCAAGACAGAACTTGAGATTCATCCTTTACCCAACCGGACCCTCCCTGCAATCCTAAGCATATCCTTGATTCGTTGTTCCTTCAGCAACCCCCAAATACGGCTTAAATTTGTCCACTCTTCTCCACTGCCATTGTCACCATCCTAGGGCAAGCCACGATTTCTTTTTTTTTTCTTTTGAGATGGAGTTTCGCTCTTGTTGCCCAGGCTGGAGGGCAATGGCACGATCTCGGCTCACCACAACCTCGGTCTCCTGGGTTCAAGCAATTTTCCTGCCTCAGCCTGAGTAGCTGGGATTACAGGCATGAACCACCACCCCCGACTAATTTTGTACTTTTAGTAGAGACGGGTTTTCTCCATGTTGGTCAGGCTGGTCTCGAAATCCCAACCTCAGGTGATCCGCCCACCTTGGCCTCCCAAAGTGCTGGGATTACAGGCGTGAGCCACCGCACCCGGCCCAGCATTTCTGATCTGAACACTGCTCTTAGTCTCAACATCCTATCATTCACTCTCCATGGAGAAGCTAAAATAATCTTTTTTTTGAGCCAGAGTCTCACTCTGTCGTCCAGGCTGGGAGTGCAGTAGCACGGTCTCGGCTCACTGCTCTCCACCTCCCGGGTTCACGCCATTCTCCTGCCTCAGCCTCCCGAGTAGGTGGGCCTACAGGCGCCCACCACTACGCCCAGCTGATTTTTTGTATTTTTAGTAGAGACGGGGTTTCACCGCGTTAGCCAGGATGGTCTCGATCTCCTGACCTTGTGATCCACTCACCTTGGCTTCCCAAAGTAAAATAATCTTTTAAAAGCATATCTGGAGGCCGGGCGCAGTGGCTCACGCCTGTAATCCCAGCCCTTTGAGAGGCCAAGGTGGGCAGATCATGAGGTCAGGAGATTGAGACCATCCTGGCTGACATGGTGAAATGCTATCTCTACTGTAGTCCCAGCTACTCGGAAGGCTGAGGCAGAAGAATGGCGTGAACCTGGGAGGCGGAGCTTGCAATGAGCCGAGATCGCGCCACTGCACTCCAGCCTGGGTGACAGAGAGACACCGTCTCCCAAAAAAAAAAAAAAAAAAAAAAAAGCATATCTGGTCATGTCTCTCAATCCCTTCAAGGCCTTCCCCAGCTGCCACTACCTACCATAAAGAAACCCCATGCCAGGCATGGTGGCTCATGCTGCTACAATCTCAACACCTTAGGAGGGTGAAGTGGGAGGATTACTTGAGCCTAGGAGTTCGAGGCCAGCCTGGGCAATATAGTGAGATCCCCATCTCTACAAAAAATTTAAGAATTAGGTGAGTGTGGTGGCGTGTGCCTTTGGTCCCAGCTACTTGGAAGGCTGAGGCTGTGGTGCTTCACTGCAGCTTCACTGCACTCCAGCGTGGGTGACAGAACAAGACCCTGTCTCAAAAAAAAAAAAAAAAGGGGCTGGGGTAGTGGCTCACGCTTCTAATCCCAGCACTTTGGGAGGCTGATGCGGGTGGATCATGAGGTCAGGAGATGGAGACCATCCTGGCTAACACAGTGAAACCCTGTCTCTACTAAAAATACAAAAAAATTAGCCCGGTGTAGTGGCAGGTGCCTGTAGTCCCAGCTACTTGGGAGGCTGAGGCAGGAGGAGCGCTTGAACCTGGGAGGCGGAAGTTGTAGTAAGCTGAGATTATGCCACTGCACTCCAGCCTCAGTGACAAAGTGACACTCCGTCTCAAAAAAAAAAAAAGAAAAGAAAACCCAACCCCTTCAACAGTTACATAGGAGGTGTCCTTGCCAGTCTCTCCTCCTGCATCTGGACCACTCCGCTCCTTACCCTCTAACTCACAGCTAC
The DNA here is from genome assembly GCF_009828535.3 of Hylobates moloch. NCBI lineage: Eukaryota > Metazoa > Chordata > Mammalia > Primates > Hylobatidae > Hylobates > Hylobates moloch. The sequence goes on from NW_026652276.1 coordinate 98,862,984, forward strand.
ACTGGCCCCTTTCTGGTCCTTGAACATGCCAAGCTTATTCCCACCACAGGACCTTTGCACTTGCTAATCTAGTTTCTCAATCGCTCTGCACGCCAATTTTCACATAGCTGGCTGCACCTTGTTTTTTCAGATCTCAGTTTATAAGTTGCTTCACCACCACAACACTTTTCCAAGTCCCCTCAATCACAGTCTGTTTTGTTAGTAACACTTCTCACTACTTGAAATGACACTGTCCGTTTACTTCTTTGTTGTCTGTATCTACCGTAGAGTGTAAACCCTCAAGAGCAAGGACATTGTCTGCATCCACCTTTGGGACTAGTACTAAACGGTCACTCAACGTTGTTTGTTGAATGAATGAGTCCAGGCCCCAGGCCCTCAAAAGACTCAGTACCTGGTAGTCATCTTCTTCATCCTCACTCTCATCTGAGTCTAGAGATTTCTTCTCCTTTTTGGGGTCACCTGCAGCCCCATCTCCACCTTCTTTTTGCTCCTCTTCTTCCTGTTTCAGAAATGGACAACCTGCAGAATCAAAAATGCAAAACAAATCCCCAAGACTGTGACCCCATCACCCCCCAGACTGTGGACCTTGAGAAATCAAGCCTCTAGAAGGCTGGAACCAAGGATGACAAGGGTCCTACTGTGACCCTGGCCCCCAGGGAATAGGACCTGGGCCAGACACAGGCAGCCTATGCACTCGGCACCACAGCTTAGAGGCCATTCCCATAGTCCAGCAAGCCCCTCACACAGCCACAGAAGGCCCTGCTCCCCTTCCTAACCCAGCCACCTCAGCAGCCAGGGTGAGCAGCTTGTTTCCTGGGGTCAGAAGGACTCAGCCACCAGGCTGAAAACCACCATCCTACTCAGCTCCCACCTGCCGCATGCAGCTGCCAAATCATGCTGGCATTCCCAGGCGAGTCCTCTCCCTCTCCACTCCCACTCCATGGCAAGCCATCCCCCCCGACCCACCCACACAGGTGACCTCCTGCACCAGCTTCCCAGAACAACACCTCGGAAGGCTGCTTCCCTCCGCCTTTCTTGCCTTCCCACCAAAAATGTCCCTTACAGAAACCTCATGTCCTTCATCTCTTGGCACTTGCCCACACATCCTCCATGTCCTGCTCAGCTGCCGGCTCCCCCAAGGACCCCTCCCAGACCCCACAGCTGGATGTGGCCTTTCCCTTCTTGAGGCTCCTGGGGCACTTCACAGCTGTGTACCCATCTGGCCCTGACTGCTCCCTTAGGCCCTTGATCCAGGCATCAATCTAATGATATGGTAAGATGCAGATGCTGACGATTGGAATGTATTCTATTTCCTAACGGTGGCTTGGACAATGTACTATGGGAGCAGAGGAGAGGGAACTACTAAATCAGCTCTGGCTGGAGGTGAGGCACGAGTCACAGAGGAGGAGAGGCTAAACAACGTCTCCAGGGATGGAGAGCGTGCTGATGCTGGGGGTGTGGGAAGGCAGGGCACATGTCATGTACAGTGTGGCAAATCATCCTGTGTGGCTGCAGCAGACAAGCAGGGGTGCTGGGAGCTCGAGCTGTGAATGGACAGGGCCTGCAGGAGGGAGATCCTCCTGAAAGTAGATGCACAAGACCAAGAACAGGGCCCCACTAAGGCAGCTGCTGCAGAGCAGCCACAGTTCTTTCTAACCCATCCAGGCAGATGCCCACGCCTGGACTGTCATTGGTTGTTCTGAGACTCATACCTGGGGCTCACTGCCCGCCTGACCCCCACGTGCTGGCTTGTCCCTGCGAATGGGTAGTCCTTGCCTGGCCTCTCTGTGAACCAAATTGGCAGAGCGCCACCCTGGGCCACTGGCGTGGCCTGGACAGGCATGTACTCACCCTGGCCTTTTGCTTCTCAGCCTGCAGCTGCGCATCGATCTCCTCAGGGCTCGTATACTGCCTGGCCCGGCCTTTGTGGCCTCCCTTTCTCCCTGCAGAGACCCGCAGTTTAGAAGGTGAGCGGAGGCAGCTGCCTTGACTGCTCTGACCCCTAGAGGGCTGTGTCCTGCTTGGAGTGCTCTCATCAGAGACCACAGAGGCCTCACCTACCCCTCACCCAGCACCACCCAAACCGACACCTCCTCCACCCTCATGTGTTCAAAGGCACGCAGGAAGCAACTCGTGACCATCTGATGCATCACCAAACTGTGTACTAAATGCTGGCTCCCACACAGGAGACCGGAGGGGAGGACATGGCGGACGGTGCACTGCAGTGACTTGCTACATCCCCTGGTCCCTTACAATCCAAGCATAGTGGACTCAGATGCAACCACAGAAACATGTACCACTTACACCCCTGCCGTCACTATAAGGGCTTTTTACGCAATGTTCTGTCACAGCCAGGGGCACTTTTTTTTTTTTTTTTTTGAGATGGAGTCTTGCTCTGTCGCCTAGGCTGGAGTGCAGTGGCGCAATCTCGGCTCACCGCAACCTCCGCCTCCCTGAAATGATTCTCCTGCCTCAGCCTCCTGAGTAGCTGGGACTACAGGCGTGCGCCACTATCCCCAGTTAATTTTTGTATTTTTAGTAGAAATGGGGTTTAACCATGTTGGTTGGCTAGGATGGTCTTGATCTCTTGACCTCGTGATCTGCCCATCTCAGCCTCCCAAAGTGCTGGGATTACAGGTGTGAGCCACCGTGCCCAGCCAGCCAGGGGCACAGTTGATCCTCGGAACAAACCTATGGTACGGGAGTGATAGCTGGTCCCATTTCATAGACCGGGAGACTTAGACCAAAGCAGACTGCTAAACACCACGAAGTTTAGAGTCCAACTCCCAGGTTCCACACTTACTGGCTTGATGACTTTGGGCAGGTATTTAACCTCTCAGTCTCAGTTTCCTCATCTGTGTCCCTACCTTACAGGGTTGTCACAAAGATAGATGAATTAATCAATATACAGAAAGCTGCTGGAACAGTGCCTGCTACTGAATAAGCACTACAAAAATGTTCGCTAATATCCAGGCACAGCGGCTGATGCCTGTAATCCCAGCACTTTGGGAGGCCAAGGCGGACAGATCACTTGAGGCCAGGAGTTCAAGACCAGCCTGGTCAACATGGTGAAACCCCCTCACTACTAAAAATACAAAAATTAGCTGGGCATGGTGGCACATGCTTGTAATCCCAGCTACTTGGGAGGCTGAGACAGGAGAATCACTCGAACCCGGGAGGCAGAGGCTGCAGTAGCCGAGATTGCGCCACTGCACTCCAGCCTGGGCCACAGAGCGAGACTCCGTCGCAAAAAAATAAAAAAATCGCTGATCGTCACTTTTCCCTCTAATCTAGTATTTGGTGGAAAAACAACAACAAAAAAAGCACTACTGAGCGCATAAGCAATTTACTGCAGATATCGGAAACACAGTAAAATACCTTGTGCTCACCTTAGTAGTATGGCAAAAAGAGAATACTTAAGGGAAAAAAAAACTCAAACCTACAGGCAAAAACTTTGTGCTTAGACTAAGAAATGATTGGCAAAGTACAGTTGAAAACAAACCTGACTACACAGTCTAAAAGTTAAAAATGTGACTAGCAGTTAAAGTGTCAGTTTTATAGTCTGACCCTCTTCAGCCGGGACACCAGGCTGACCCTTGCTAAAGCCATCAGCCAGTTTTAAAGCAGGGTGGTATCCCCCTCTGCTGGTCCCCAAGTATGCAGGGGTGGCTGTGGCCTCAACTTCCACACAGGACCTCTCCTGGAAGCTGAGGCCCACCTGATTTCCAGAGTCTGTCTCTGTGAGCAGAGACTCTGTAATCAGCCAGAGTTGCTCTGCACTCCAGAGGCAGTAGCAGAGATACTGGCCTCCTCTGATTCCTTACAGCAGCTGCAGAGCCATAATTGGGCTGCTACAGATCACACCACCCATTTTTAATGACTACCTAGGTTCCCGGGGGTGTCTAAGTCTATGCTTATTAAAGTCTTATTGTGAGAGAGCAAGTGTGCCAAGAAAAAAAACCAACAGCCTTTCTTGCTCTCTTAATACACCAGGCAACAGTAACAACTCGAAATCGATTACTATAGGCTCTCCTCTCATGTACTTGGCTATGGGACCCTGACCTTAGCTTGGTCCACAGTAACTTTTATAATAGGCTCTTCAAGACTTTAAAAAATGATTTGCAGTTAACATAATGGAAACAAGAGTTCGTCCTTTGCTCTTGGGGAGTTTGATACTTCTAACACCTTCACGGTGTTTTGTGGTTTTCAGATTAACCCAAGAAAATGTAAACCTTGTCTACCCAAAAAAGCTTTTCACAAGCCCAAAGACCATTTAGCTATGAATTCATATTTAAGGTTTTATCATTGTAACCTCCAACCTTTGCCCAAAGTATCCATTAAGTAAAACTTTGGAAGGAGGATGGCTCATTCAGCAACCTCCTTTTACAGATGAAGGGACTGGGGAACAATAGCAGAGAGACTTTTTCAGCCACAGAATAAATCAGTACAAAGCTAGGTTTAAACACATTTAGCTCTGTAATGCCCAATTATCTCTGGAGTCAGGAAGCGATTTAGGTTTGAAAACGCTCCAGGCAGATGTTTCTGTGGGTTGAGTGCATTAACCAGTATAACACATGAGCTACCAATACAAATATATTTGTTCTGTGCCAGGAGGTAGCCAGGCACTTTATGAGCGCTGTCATTTTACCACCCCAGCTCCAACTCACCAAGCTAAGGATTAGCCCAGTGTTTCAGATGAGGAAGAGGTTAACTTGTTCAGGGCCACAGAATTAGACGGTGACATAGCTGGGATTCAAACTGGGGACTATCGATTCTAAAGGGGAAAACAGGATAGAGAACGGACTAGAGGACAGAGGACGGGCTACAATGGACTGGGCAGTCATGGACCTTCTTATAAGGCCAAGAGATGGCAAAGCCTTAAAAATAAGAATAGTTATTGCTTCACTGGGCACTTTTAACGACTGCCTGGCAGTGTACTGCGCACTCCACGTGGATTACCTAGTTGAAGCCTCCCAACAGTACTACGAGGTAGGTACAATCGTTATTCCCACTGGCAAATGAGAAAACGGAGACACAGGAGGTGGAGCGACTGGCTCAAAGGAACACACCGAGCCGCTACCGAACGGGGGAGTCGAAACCAGGTCTGGAAGGCTCATGGGCATCGCCTTAAGTCTTCCTAGGCAGGCCTGGCTGAACCGAAGCCAGAAAAAGCCCACGTTTTACGCGACAGGCAGGCGGGCCCGGCACAAGCGCGGGACGCGGTGACTCAGTTCCCAGACAGCCAAAAAGTGGGATAAATTCCAGAACCCCTAGGCCCGGAGAAGCGCATCCTAGATCCGGCTTTCTAGGCCGGCGAGGACCCAGAGCCTCCGAAACTCCTCAGACCACTGACGGAGTGACTCTTGGACACCACAGTCCTCAGTTTCCCCATCGGGACAATTGGGCGTCGAGGCCCAGGCCTGGCTCTCAGCCGGTGCGGACAGCCTCCCTCTGCGCTGCTCTCAGAGACGCCCATGGGCTGAGGGGACAGCGGAAGCCAGACCTGGGCCGCCCCTCCAGGCCTGCGGGCCACGCGCGCCCGCCCCTCACCTCCTTTAGGCATCGCGGCTCCGGCAGCTGCGGCGGCGGCGGCGCCTCGAACTGACACAGGAACCGGAAATACCTTGGGCTCTACTTCTTCCGCCCGGGCCAGCCGCCGCCACCGCCTCAGTGGCCGCAGTGGCCGCAAGGACCCGGACCTCAGGGGGGCCTCCGCACGAAGCCGGACCGTCCTGCGCGCCGCCTAAGTCCAGGCTTGCCCGCGCGCTGCCAGGCAACAACGCCCCCAGTCTCTCCGTTCGGGAAGACGCGTGGCCCTGCCGGCCACCCACCGGAAGTGAGGGCAAAGGGCAACAGCGGCTCTGGAATTCTATACAGGCATTGCTGAGGACGCCTAAGATGACGCAATCTCCGCGCGGGGAGGGCGGGGCTCCGCAAGGACCTCATGCCTTAGCGATCGCCTGAAGAGCGGAAGCCGTCAGTTGAGAAGCAGCTACCCAAGGTCCAGGAGTTTCCGGTATGTGTTTTCCCGCTGTTCTCCATTACCTTGGCAACGGCTGAGGCGGGAGACCGGTGGTCTGCACCGTCCTGGAGGGAGATCTGAGTGGCTGGACTCTCAGCCAGCCACTGGGATGTGTTCGGGCTTTGGACCTTGAGGCCTGAGAGAGCTCCCGAGAGGAGGCGGCGCCCCGTTCATTCTTCTGAGGGGACGGTAGATTCGGGGGTTTTCCTCTAGGATTCTCACGCGGTTTCCTCTGGTAGGAACGTCTTCTGTCTTCTGATTGTTTTTCTAAGCTGGGTTCAGATGCTGTCCTTTTTATGAGTTTTCCCTACAATCCTGCACTATCTTCCTTCGCTCCTCCTCGCCTCCTTCCCCGAGCGCCCCAATCTCTCTTACACCTCCCGGCACATCTTTCTTCTCGATCTGATTACCTCCTACCTCCTCTTTCTCCTCGATCTGGTTACCGCCTACCATTTCCACCTCCGGGAGGCCTCTTCTGACTTCCAGGCTGGATCAGGGCCCTCGAATTTCCCTGGGTCATAGAAAAGCGATCATTCTCTTGTCACAGACTATGCGCCTTGGGGCCGAGACCAGAATTCACCCATTTCTGGCTTCAGCGTAGGGAAGACTAGTGCGAAGACCACTGATTTGGGAGTCAAGAGCCCTCCAGAGTCAGGCTTTGCAAATTCTCAACTGTGTGACCCTGATTCTACCTTATAGAGTTTGATTCCTCCTCTATATGGTTGTTTTGGGAGTTCATGAGAGGAGGTTCTGTTGGGGGGGAGGGTCTTTGTAAAGTGTCAGATACGTTACAGAAGGAATGAAGTGACTGAATGAATTTGAGAGAGATGAATCTGTTATGCTGAAAGATAAATACTTAACCTGAGTTCTCTCTGGCAGCAAGGAAATGCTGTGTGGTTTGAAAAACGCTTTGCTATTTAGATTGGGATCGGCCTCTTGTATGGGAACTACCTGACTTTATCTAATATGTTGTTTGGTGTGAAAGAGACCTTGGCAATCAGCCAGTCCACTGCTCTCATTTTACAGAAGAAACCGAGGACCAGAGAGGGAATTCTGTGACCTGAAAGTCACAGAATAATTTTTTAGAGCTGGACAAGAATCCAAGCCTGCAACTGCAGAGACGAGAGATCTTTCTGCTGTCTATACTCTTGGGAAGCACATCCTAAGGTACTTTGATTTTACAGCCATCTTTCCCTTTTTATTTTATGTTTTGTTTTGTTTGTTATTGAGACATGGTCTCACTCTGTCACTTAGGCTGGAGTGCAGTAGTGTGAACATGGCTCACTGCAGCCTTTCAATCTCCTGGGCTCAAGTGATCCTCTTGCCTCAGCCTTCCGTGTAGCTCAGACCACAGGCATCCACCACCATGCTCAGTTAATTTTTTTGATTTTTTTTTTTTTGTAGAGATAGGGTTTCTTTTTTTTTTTTTTGAAACAGAGTCTCGCTGTCGCCCAGGCTGGAGTGCAGTGGCACGATATTGGCTCACCGCAGGCTCCGCCCCCCGGGGTTCACGCCATTCTCCTGCCTCAGCCTCCCAAGTAGCTGGGACTACAGGCGCCTGCCACCTCACCCGGCTAATTTTTTGTATTTTTAATAGAGACGGGGTTTCACTGTGTTAGCCAGGAAGGTCTCGATCTCCTGACCTCGTGATCCGCCCGCCTCGGCCTCCCAAAGTGCTGGGATTACAGGCGTGAGCCACCACGCCCGGCCAGAGATAGGGTTTCACCTCATTGCTCAGACTGGTTTCAAATTCCTGGGCTCAAGCGATCTTCCCACCTCAGCCTCCCAAAGTGCTGGCCAAGACCAGAATTACAGGCATGAGCCACCGTGCCTGGCCTTCCATCTTTGCCTTTTTAAATAGTCACCCCCATGGCTCCCCAAGTCACGGCCCTCCTTATACTCTATTGTAATTGCTTTTTCTCTTGTATGTCTCTTTGCTAAAATGTCACCTTCTAAGGGGCAGAGGCTTAACTGTTTGTTCTGTGTTCCCAACATCCAGTATAGGGTTAAGCTTGTAGTTGAAGTTAGCTAATGACAACAGCAAATGTCTCTTAGGCACACATTATACACCAGGCATGATAGATACAATTATAATGAAGTCTTTGCAATGACCACATAAGGTAGCTTCCATTATCCCCATTTTACAGATGAGGAAACAGAGACTTAGGAAGGTTAAGTACCTTTCTGAAGATCACAGCGGGTAAGTAGCAGAGCCAGGATTTGAACACACTCTGGGTGCTGAGCCCTGTCCCATAGCTGTGACCCTATGCTGACTCAAGTCAGCCTGTACCAAAATAATGGCTGGCAAAGGCCTTTGGGGATTTGAGACTCAAACCAATTCATTTTTTTTCCCCAGATCTTTGCAAATTATCCTGTGGAAGGAAAATGCCTAAAGTCAAAAGAAGCCGGAAAGCACCCCCAGATGGCTGGGAGTTGATTGAGCCAACACTGGATGAATTAGATCAAAAGATGAGAGAAGGTGAGTAGGGGAGTTCCTGTCTGGGTGGGCTAGGTCCAAGGGTCACAGGCTTAGATGCCCCCAGGGGACAGGCATAAATGCAAATATAAAAAGAGGGTGGTCTACTAACGCTGACATGTTGTGTTGGCTTATGAACTCGTGGAAATACTGTAAGTGCCAGAAAATAAGATAACATTAATGAAAAGGTCCTCAAAAAAGGTTTTTGTTTTTGTCTTTTGTCAATTTGAATATAAAAGGTTATGAAATATAGATCAAATAGTCCACCTATAGTTATTTACTATTTTGGTTAGATGTATATTTAAAATCATACAAAATATATTTACTTGCAAATGCTATTCCTTTTCAGTCTCATCGATTAGTCTTTGCCACATCTGTTTTCTGTCACTTCCTTGTAAATGGCGTGTGATCCTGCTTTGTGAACCCATGTCCTATGCTGTCTTTGGAAATTTTATCTGAAGCCACAAGCATCTGTTGGCCTTATATGATCACAGTGTGGCCACTTACCAATTAACTTTTTTATTTTTATTTTTTGAGATGGAGTCTTGCTCTGTCTTCCAGGCTGCAGTGCAGTGGCGTCATCTCGGCTCACTGCAACCTTTGCCTCCCATGTTCAAGCGATTCTCCTGCCTCTCAGCCTCTCGAGTAATTTGGATTACAAGCATGCGCCACCATGCCCGGCTAATTTTTGTATTTTTAGTAGAGATGGGGTTTCTCCATGTTGGCCAGGCTGGTCTCGAACTCCTGGCCTCAAGTGATCCACCCACCTCGGCCTCCCAAAGTGATGGGATTGCAGGTATGAGCCACTACACCCAGCTGAAGTTACTTTTTAAAGTAGCGTTTGAAATGCTTGCTTGTAACTAACCTAATCATGGTTATTATGAGATTGTACCTCCAGCAGTAATTACTAAATTAAATCAATGTTAAGTTACTTTGCCCTTTTTTAAAAGAACTGTTGGTACCAGATAACTTCTATTAAATACTCAGTACTTGTTTTGCAGTTTAGATTTGGACGGGCCTATTGCAATAATCACATTCATTTTGGGCTGAGAGATTTCTTCCCGAAACAGCTCTTTATCAAAATAAAGAAAATGGGAGCGTGCTGGAACAGAAGAGATTTTGCAAGTCCTTGAAAGTAAATTAACTTCATCTTCTAAAGGGTGACTTTTGAGGGGAGGAGGAACCCTACTTTGTGTTTAGATATTCTTCACCTCCAGAAAGAAGTATTCTTTGTTCTGTTTTTCTTCTTTTTGTTTCTGTTTTGAGACAAGGTCTCACTTTGTTGCCCAGGCTGGAGTGCAGTGGTTCAATCACAGCTCACTGAAGCCTCCACCTCCCACGCTCAGTTGTTCCTCCCATCTCAGCCTCCCAAGCAGCTGGGACTACAGGCATCCACTACCATGCTTGGCTAATTTTTCTTTTCTTTTTTTCTTTCTTTTTTTTTTTTTTTTTTTTGAGACGGAGTATCACTCTGTCGTCCAGGCTGGCGTTCACTGGCGCAATCTTGGCTCACTGCAAGCTCCGCCTCCCAGGTTCACGCCATTCTCCTGCCTCAGCCTCCCGAGTAGCTGGAACTACAGGCACCCGCCACCACGCCCGGCTAATTTTTTTTTTTTTTTTTTTTTTAGTAGTGACGGGGTTTCACTGTGTTAGCCAGGATGGTCTCGATCTCCTGACCTTGTGATCCACCCGCCTCGGCATCCCAAAGTGCTAGGATTACAGGCGTGAGCCACCGTGCCCGACCAACGCTTGGCTAATTTTTTGTAGAGATGGGGGTGTGTTAGTCCATTTTCATGCTACTGATAGACATACCTGAGACTGGGCAATTTACGAAAGAACGAGATTTAATGGACTTACTGTTCCATGTGGCTGGAGAGGCCTCACAATCATGGCAGAGGCCAAGGAGGAGCAAGTCACGTCTTAACATGTGTACCTGCTGAATCTACTATCTGCTTCTCTGCTTGGATCACAGCATTCTGTTTGTTGAGCTGAATTGTAATTCCTAGGTAATAGAATGGCTTAAAAGCTGGAGACAGGGAGGGATACTCTTCTTGACCACTCCTCACCCTTCTGTTCTTCCCTAAAAACTGAGGAGGTCGTAGACAAAGATGAACTTGTGACTGCTAAGAGAGAGAGAACTGCCTTGTGGCAAGTATGAGCGCCACCTGATCCTGCGTGTGTTGAAGGAGCAGCTTCTTCTGCAGCCACTTCCCTGAGAACGTGTAGACTGGTCTAGTTTATTTCGCTTTTCCTCAGCCCTAAAGGACTTTGGCTGGGAGATGAAATTAGAGGTGCCTTCAAGATGATTAGGATGCCCATTTTGTGGGCCTAGAATTATCTTGAGAAATTATTATGCTGTAGAAATAGATCTGAAAGCATAGGGACTAAGGTTGGTTTTTTGGCTTGTTTTTTTTTTTGAGACAGGGTCATCTGTCATCCAGGCTGGAGTGCAGTGGCACAATCTCAGCTCACTGCAACTTCTGCTTCCCAGGTTCAAGCACTTCTCGTCCCTCAGCCTCCCAAGTAACTGGGATTACAGGCATCTGCCACCATGCCCAGATAATTTTTGTATTTTTAGTAGAGACAGTGTTTCACCCTGTTGGCCAGGGTGTTCTCGAACTCCTGACCTCAAGTGATCCACCCGCCTTGGCCTCCAAAAGTGCTGGGATTACAGGCGTGAGCTACCGTGCCCAGCCGGGACCAACCTTTTAACAGAAGTTACCATTGAATGATCTTTTTAAAAATCTATGTTTTTTTTTTTTTTTTTTTTTTTTTGAGACGGAGTCTGGCTCTGTCACCCAGGCTGGAGTGCGGTGGCGCGATCTCGGCTCACCGCAAGCTCCGCCTCCCGGGTTCACGCCATTCTCCTGCCTCAGCCTCTCCGAGTAGCTGGGACTACAGGCGCCCGCCACCACGCCCGGCTAATTTTTTTGTATTTTTAGTAGAGACGGGGTTTCACCGTGGTCTCGATCTCCTGACCTCGTGATCCGCCCGCCTCGGCCTCCCAAAGTGCTGGGATTACAAGCGTGAGCCACCGCGCCCGGCCAAAAATCTATGTTTTCTAATTCTGTAATTAAAAAGACTTTTTTTCTTGTCACATGGGTAATGTGCCAACGTTGTGACAAGGTTTGAGAGTGGCACGTCTCACACATGGATATGAACACCCAGTCACACTCCTGAATTACAAAAAGATCCAAAAATAGACATTTTTAATTTAAAACAATTATGTTTAAATTACTTAGCTTATTTTTTATTTTTTATTTTTTTTTGAGATGGAATCTCACACTGTTGCCCAGGCTGGAGTGCAGTGGTGCGATCTTGGCTCACTGCAACCTTTGCCTCCCGAATTCAGGCAATTCTCCTGCCTCAGCCTCTTGAGAAGCTGGGATTACAAGCATGCACTACCACGCCCGGCTAATTTTTTAATTTTTAGTAGTGATGGGGTTATACCACGTTGGTCAGGCCGATCTTGATCTCCTGACCTCATGATCCGTCCACCTTGGCCTCCCAAAATGCCCGGCGGCTTATTCTGTTTTTAAATAACAGCTTTATTGAGATATTAATCATACACTGTAAAAGTCAACCTGTTAAATTATCCAATTAAGGGGTTTTTAGTATATTCACAAAGTTGTGCGACCATTGCCACAGTCAGTTTGATGTTTCAAGGTTCATCTGTGTTGTAGAATAATCAGTACTTACTTCATTCTCTTTTTTTTTTTTTTTTTTTTTTTTTTGAGACAGGAGTCTCGCTTTGTTGCCTAGGCTGGAGTGCAGTGGTGTGCTCTCAGCTCACTGCATCCTCCGCCTCCGGGTTCAAATGATTCTCCCACCTCAGCCTCCCAAGTAGGTGGGATTACAGGCATGCGCCACCATGCCCTGCTAATTCTTTTGTATTTTTAGTAGAGATGGGGTTTCACCATGTTGACCAGGCTGGTCTCAGACTGCTGACCTCAAGTGATCTGCCCATCTCAGCCTCCCAAAGTGCTGGGATTACAGGTCTGAGCCACGGAGTCCGGCCAGCCCTGTTTTAACTTCTTGAGGAGCCACCTAACTCTTTTCTGCAGTGGCTCCACCATTTTACATTCCCACCAGGAAGGTAGGAGAGTTCCAGTTTCTCCACATCCTTCCCAACAGTTGTTATTGTGCCATAATTTTGATTATAGTCATCTGTAGGGTCCAGCCCCACAGGGTCGGTGGGTTTCTCCCCGTGTGCGGAGACGAGAGAGCGTAGAAATAAAGACACAAGACAAAGAGATAAAAGACAGCTGAGCCCAGGGGACCACTACCACCAAGACGTGGAGACTGGTAGTGGCCCCGAATGCCAGGCTGCACTGATATTTATTGGATACAAGACAAAGGGGCGGGATAAGGAGTGTGAACCATCTCCAATGATAGGTAAGGCCACATGGGTCACATGTCCACTGGACAGGGGGCCCTTCCCTGCCTGGCAGCCAAGGCAGAGAGAGAGAGGAGAGAGAGAGAGAGACAGCTTACACCATTATTTCTGCTTATCAGAGACTTTTAGTACTTTCACTAATTTGCTACTGCTATCTAAAAGGCAGAGCCAGGTGTACAGGATGGAACTTGAAGGCGGATGAGGAGCGTGACCACTGAAGCACAGCATCACAGGGAGACGGTTAGGCCTCTGGATAACTGCGGGCAGGCCTGACTGATGTCAGGCCCTCCACAAGAGGTGGAGGAGCAGAGTCTTCTCTAAACTCCCCTGGGGAAAGGGAGACTCCCTTTCCCGGTCTGCTAAGTAGCAGGTGTTGTTCCTTGACACTTTTCGCTACCACTATACCAAAGTCTGCTTGGCAGTGGGCGTCTTCCCAGACGCTGGCGTTACCACTAGTCCAAGAAGCCCTCTGGTGGCCCTGTCTGGGCATAACAGAAGGCTCGCATTCTTGTCTTCTGGTCACTTCTCACTATGTCCCCTCAGCTCTTACCTCTTTATGGCCTGGTTTTTCCTAGGTTATGATTGTAGAGCGAGGATTATTATAATATTGGAATAAAGAGTAATTGCTATAAACTAATGATTAATGATATTCATATATAATCATATCTAAGATCTATATCTAGTATAACTATTCTTATTTTATATATTTTATTATACTGGAACAGCTCGTGCCCTCGGTCTCTTGCCTCGGCACCTGGGTGGCTTGCCGCCCACAGCCATCCTAGTGGGTATAAAGTGGTATTTATTCATTATCAGTAGTTACTTACAAAAAGAAAATCCCGCGCAGACTGACCCTATTCCCCCAAACACACTCTTTATTTCTCCCCAGCTGAAACAGAACCGCATGAGGGAAAGAGGAAAGTGGAATCTCTGTGGCCCATCTTCAGGATCCACCACCAGAAAACCCGCTACATCTTCGACCTCTTTTACAAGCGGAAAGCCATCAGCAGAGGTAATTAGTCTCTCTTGGCCTTTGAAGCTTGAGTCACTTTTGGAGTTACTGAACTAACCACAATCCTTATTCTCGCAAGCTGTGCAAGTCATGGTTTTTCTTACCACAAAAAATTAGGGGGAGCCAATGTTGGCTGAGTTTTGTGTGTGTGTGTGTGTGTGTGTTTTTTTTTGAGATGGAGTCTCACTCTGTCACCCAGGCTGGAGTGCAGTGGCACGATCTTGGCTCACTGCAAGCTCCACCTCCTGGGTTCAAGCGATTCTCCTGTCTCAGCTCCCAAGTAGCTGGGATTACAAACACCCGCCACCACACCCAGCCAATTTTTGTATTTTTAGTAAAGATGGGGTTTCACCATATTGGTCAGGCTGGTCTTGAACTCCTGACCTCAGGTGATTCACCCGACTTGGCCTGCCAAAGTGCTGGAATTACAGGCATGAGCCACGCTCTTGGCTTTTGTTTTGTTTGTTTTTTTTTTTTGAAACAGGGTCTTGCTCTGTTCCCCAGGCTGGAGTGCAGTGGTGCAATCATGGCTCACTGCAGCCTCAACCTTCTGGGCTCAAGGGATCCTCTCACCTCAACCTCTTGAGTAGCTGGGACTACAGGTGTGCACCACCACACCCAGCTAATTTTTAAATTTTTTGTAGAGATACAAAATTTTTAAATTTTTTGTAGGCCCTTGCTATGTTGCCCAGGCTGGTTAACTCAAGTGATCCTCTGGCATTGGCTTCCAAAAGTGCTGGGATTACAGGTGTGAGCCACCTTGCCTGGCCTAAGTACTTTTGTTTTTCTGTTTTGTTCCTCCTCCAAGGACTGTCCCGTTGCAATACTGAATGCTTTATTTATTTTTTTTTTTTATTTTTTTTTTGAGACGGAGTCTCGCTCTGTTGCCCAGGCTGGAGTGCAGAGGTGCAATCTCGGCTCACTGCAAGCTCCGCTCCCAGGTTCACGCCATCCTCCTGCCTCAGCCTCCCAAGTAGCTGGGACTACAGGTGCCCACCACCATGCCTGGCTAATTTTTTTGTATTTTTAGTAGAGATGGGGTTTTACCATGTTAGCCAGGATGGTCTTGATCTCTTGACCTCGTGATCCGCCCGCCTCGGCCTCCCAAAGTGCTGGGATTACAGGTGTGAGCCACCGCGCCCAGCATGCTTTTTTTTTTTTTTTTGAGATGGAGTTTCGCGTCACCCAGGCTGGAGTCCAGTGGCATGACCTCAGGTCACTACAACCTCCGCCTCCTGGGTTCAAGCCATTCTCCTGCCTCAGCCTCCTGAGTAGCTGGGATTACAGCTGCCACCATGCCCGGGTGATTTTTGTATTTTTAGTAGAGACGGGGTTTTACCATGTTGGCCAGGCTGGTCCCGAACTCCTGACCTCAGGTGATCCGCCTGCCTCGGCCTCCCAAAGTGCTGGGATTACAGGCATGAGCCACTGCACCCGGCCTGAATGCTCTTTTTGATCAAGGGTGGGGAAGGTTTTTAGACCATGGCCTGATGCTCTTTCCCCATCTTTTTGACAGAACTCTATGAATATTGTATTAAAGAAGGCTATGCAGACAAAAACCTGATTGCAAAATGGAAAAAGCAAGGTTATGAGAACTTGTGCTGCCTGCGGTGCATTCAGACACGGGACACCAACTTCGGGACGAACTGCATCTGCCGCGTACCCAAAAGCAAGCTGGAAGTGGTAATGTCTGACACTCAAGCTTGATGTTATTTTCAGCTCAAAATTCTGCCCTAGTTGACTCCAAGGGATCTTATGTTATTTGGTTGGGCTGGAATGTCGTTTTGTCCCTGGATGTACAGCTGGCTCTCCCTCGCGGGAGTGGGTCCCTCTGTTCAGGAATCCGTGTGAGGCAGCGTGTGGCTGTGTGTTTGTTAGGTCTGGGGCCAATCTCAACTCCACCTTTGGGCAAATTACTGAACCCCTTTCCTCACTTTGGAAATGGTGGTGAGGAGCCCTAATCCTGAGGTGGTGGCAGGGTGACATCAGGGAAGGGCGGCCACTCAGTGAGTTCCTGTCCCTTTCAGTCCTCACAGTGATACTTTAACATCACCATCACTGTCTTTCCCGCCCCCCGAGATGGAGTCTTGCTCTGTCGCCCAAGCTGGAGTACAGTGACGCCATCTTGGCGCACTGTAACCTCCGCCTCCCGGGTTCAAGCAATTCTCCTGCCTCAGCCTCCCGAGTAGCTGGGATTACAGGCATGCGCCACCACGCCTGGCTAATTTTGTATTTTTAGTAGAGACAGGGTTTCTCCATGTTGCTCAGGCTGGTCTTGAACTCCCGACCTCAGGTGATCCACCCCCCTCAGGCTCCCAAAGTGCTGGGATTATAGGCATGAGCTACTGCGCCCAGCCCACTGTGTTTCTTCTTTCAGAACTTTCTGTTCCAAGCATCACTCCTAGGTCAGGCGCCTCAGGAGTGGTGCTGAGGAGCAGGAGCTGAGCTCCACCCTGCCCCAAGCCCCTCTGAAAGGCAGCTGTGGCCCAAGGCAGAGTCACAGCAGTGGCCGCTCAGTGCAGCCCCTTGGCACACAGTTGTTGGCACAGCTGGGAGGTCAGGCCCCACCGCCCATCTGCCAACCTGGCCTCCTTTTCCCCAGCTCCACACAGGGGCCTCTTCACATAGGTCCCCTATGCTGCAGTGAGACTGACAATGGAGAGCTGTGGCTGGATGCTGAAGACTTGTGTACTGAGCAGTGGGGGCGAGCAAGGGCTGCCTCCCCGAGGGAAGACCGGAGTGTTGGTTTTCTGATGGAGGCAGGGAGGGGTGGCAGAGTGGCAGAAGCCCCCCCTCCTCTGAGTGCCCAGATTCCACAAGGGGCCCAGGTCGGGGGGCTGGTGGGCTGGGGTGCTGCTTCAGCCCTGTGGCCAAAACAGCCTGCTGTAGATTTACCTGGGTTTCACCAGAGGATCCCGTTTACTTAAACTATGGTCTTGCTTCTCCAAAAAAAGAACTTGAAAAAGTAAAATAAACACAAGCCACTGTTCTAGGGCTTTCTGGCTGGCCAAGCCTTGGGCCGCACCAGGCCTGGGGGACAAGACCCTTCTTTCTGGGGGGCTCTGAGCCAGAAGGGTGTGACTCAAGTGCATAGCCTCCTGCCCTCTTCCCCCACCAGTGTCCCAGCCCAGAGGCCGCCCTGAAGTCCCCAAACAGTAGCAGAGCCACCTCTGCTCATCGCAGCGTCTGTCATGCTCACTTAGCAGAATAATGAGACTCATTGACACCGATTTCTTTTTCTTGATTGGCAAACGTGTGTTGGATTTGCAGAACATATTATAAATATGCAGATGTAACCTCGGTGTCAACCGCAGCTGTTTCTACCTTCATGAGGGAGCCAATTTTCCCTGTCCAGAGCTGTCAAGGAAGGGTTTCTGAGGTGTGTCCCTATATGGCATGGTGGCAGGTCCTTCGTGGGAGGGTTGCCACGTATGTGAGCATGCAGGGGCGAGCGTGGCGCAGTGGCATCGTCTCACCGTCCTCCTCCGTTGCAGGGCCGCATCATCGAGTGCACACACTGTGGCTGCCGTGGCTGCTCTGGCTGAGGCTGGCACTCTCCACCCTGGACTCCGGACTCTGCAGGTTCCTGCCTGTGACGCCACCCCCTTCCTGGGAGCAGCGAGCAGTGCCCCAGGCCCGAGTTGGAGCACGGTCTCTATGGGGAAGGCTTCGCTATCCATCAGCTGTGATTTGTAAAAATAAAATCATTAAACCTCTCGAGCCCCCATGTCTGTTCTTTCAGAGCATCGGCCTATGGAACCCAGTGGGGCAGCACCAGGCCCCAAGGACCAGATGCCCCGGCCCCCTTGTGGTGTGCGAGGTGACACACAAAGGTAGCTGGAGCTGGAAGACCCGTGAAGGTGACACGTGAAGCTGGCTGGAGCTGCCCGTGGACCTGCCGGGAGCACAGGCACCTTGGGCCTAGCGTGTGTCCTCACACCAACACCTGTGACACACTGCGGCTGTTCCTCAGGGCCTGGCTCTTCCCCCAGGCAGGAGGTGACACCAGCTCACTTGTCCTGGGGCTCCCACAGAGCACTGGGGGCCGAGCACGTTGTTCCAGCTGTGCTCCCATCACCTGCCCCCAAGGGCACATCCGTCCACATCAGCCTCCTTGCCGGTGTCCTGGTCCTCCTGGGGCTTGGTCCGGAACTTGTGCCAGGGGTGCGGCGTTTCCTCTGCGGGCATCACTGTCAGCCACTGCTTATAATAGGCTCGGAAGCCATCAATCTTCTCCAGGTAGGTGTTCTTCCCTTGGTACTGGAATTAGAAAAGCGAGGCTAGAATCACTCCTGTTACCTATAGCTAATCCCAAACTTCGGCAGCTGGCTCAGGCCTCAGGAAGCTGGTGGCTGCCATTTTCCCTTCCAGGTGGCTGCAGGGGACAGGGCAGAAAGCTGTGAACACACACTACGGGAGTAGGTTACTTCAGAGAAACAGGTCCCAGCTGGGTACCCTGGGGCAGGCCCAGAGCCATCTGCCCAACAGCATTCTTCCCAAATAGGCACCACTGTGCTCCTCCATCCACAGTTGCCACCCCAGGCCCCCAAGCCAGAATCGCTGGGTCTTACCAGCTCTGCCTCCACAGCCTGCCTAGCCCCTCCCCCTCAAAGCCACCTCCCTCTGACCATCATCTCAACACTGCCGAGATAGGCTCCATGAGATACGGGGAAAAAAGCAAAGACACCAGACAGAAACTGAGAGAGCTGGTAGCAAAAAAAAAAAAAAACAGCCAAAAAGTACTATCTGACATACAGCTACTACCACACAATAACAAAAAGTTTGGCTGGGCGCGGTGGCTCACGTCTGTAATCCCAGCACTTTGGGAGGCCGAGGCAGGCAGATCACTTGAGGTCAGGAGTTCGAGACTTGCCTGGCCAGCATGGAGAAACCCCATCTCTACTAAAAATGCTGGATGTGGTAGCGTATGCCTGTAGTCCCAGCTACCTGGGAGGTTAAGGCAGGAGAATGGCTTGAACCCAGGAGGCAGAGGTTGCAGTGAGCTGAGATCACACCATTGCACTCCAGCCTGGGCGACAGAGCAAGACTCCGTCTCAAAAACAAACAAACAAAAAAAAAGGTTTGACTCAAAAGACTGGACAATTCTAAACCTTAAGGTGCCGGATAGAGCCTGAAAGCACAGAAAGCAAAACTCAACAGAATCACGAATATAAACAAGTCCACCATCATGAGGGAATATGAGTACAGATGCTCCTGACAGCAGGGTTCCGCCCCCAAAAACCCATCGTAAATCAAAAATCAATCTGGCTGGGCATGGTGGTTCACTCCTGTAATCCCAGTGCTTGGGGAAGCCGAGGCAGGCAGATTACATGAGCTCAGGAGTTCCAGACCAGTTTGGGCAATATAGTGAAACCCTATGTAAAAGATTAGCTGGGCATGGTGGTACATGCCTGTAGTCCCAGCTCCTCAGGTGGCTAAGGTGGGAGACTGCTTAAGCCTGGGAGGTCAAGGCTACAGTGAGCCATGTTCGTGCCACTGCACTCCAGCCTGGGCAACAGAGTGATTCTGTCTCTTTAAAAAAAAAAAAAAAAAATGCGGCACGGCACGGGGGCTCACACCTGTAATCCCAGCACTTTGGGAGGCTGGGGTGGGTGGATCATGAGGTCAGGAGTTCAAGACCAGCCTGGCCAAGATGGTGAAACCCCATCTCTACTAAAAAAAATACATATAAAAATTAGCCGGGCGTGGTGGCAGTCGCCTGTAATCCCAGCTACTCGGGAGGCTGAGGCAGGAAAATTGCTTGAACCTGGGCAGCAGAGGTTGCAGCGAGCCAAGATCGCGTCACTGCACTCCAGCGTCACTGGGTGACAGAGTGAGACTCCATCTCATAAAAAACAAAAGGAAATGCATCTATTGCTGGCAACACAGCACAGGCAACACAGCACAGGGTACTGACTTTATGCAAAAGTGATATACATTCAGTAGAAACCCCTCACAAAGTCGATCCTTAGAGTTACATCCTGCTAAAACCATTGCAAAGTTGAAAAATACTATGTAGAATCATCCTTAAGTCAGGGACATCTGTCTGTGACTTAAATATGATATGCTTTAGGCCTATGATAGTCTTGTGACTGTCGAGTTGAACCCCTAGTGAGCCCTACGCCAGAGGGAAGAGACGATCCACTAGGAAGATATGCACAACATGTAATCAACAAAAAACCAGTACCCAGAATATAAGAAAAACCCTGGAATCAATCAGAAAAGGCTCACAACCAACAGTTCAAAGCACAGACACACAGTTCAAAAATGCCCAGCTATGCCTTCAGCCAGGCACAATCTCCATTGCTCTCCCACCTATTTGTAGGAAGCCCTCAAAATGGCATTCAGGCGTGACACCTGCCTGGCGTTCCTGACCCCGCACCCTCTAGCTATGTGTGTCCCTGCCCATTTACGTGTTTCCACCCCATCCAGGTTGTGCTTCAAGCCACAGTGGCTCTGGATGCTCTGGAGATGCTCAGCACAGAGTGTGACTCGATGGACCCAAGAGCCAAACCCCCAGAGCCTGATAGCCTTCAGAACAGCAGGGAGCGGCTGTGGCCGTGACAAAGCAGATTCCATGACTCTGCCCTGCTCCTGCTGATACAGGAGGTTGAAAGAAATTATTTAGGCAGATAGTAAGGGCAACAGAGTCCTTGGTGAAATTTCCCTTTTAATAAAAAGCAGCCCCCAAATAATTTCTTTTCTAACAAAGAGCAGCCTGAAAAATCGAGCTGCAGACATAGATAAGCAAACTGGAAGCTTGCAGGGGTAAATGCTGGCAGCTGTGCCAACAGAAAAGGGCTACCTGGGAGCCAGATATGTTCAACGTGGGGGCCCCATCTTCCCTTCTTTGTCGCCACGTGTACAGTAAAGAACCAGGCAACATGGCGACGGCCACCTGTCTACATAATAAGAGGTTAAGGTAGGGCAACAGCTTTTATACACGCTATGTAAATGGCACACCTGGTCCAACCAATCTTTTGCGTCCTTTGTAAATCAGATACCACCTCCCCAAGCATCTACAAAACCTCTGCATTACACTATGGAAGTGGCAACCCATTTCTCTGGCACCTCTCTGCAAGCACAGAGCTCTTCCCTTTTTTTTTTTTCGCCACTGCACCCAGCAAGAGCTCTTCTCTTTCTTTCACCTATTAAACTTCAGCTCTTAACCTTTTTTTTTTTTGAGACCGAGTCTCCATCTATCGCCTGGGCTGGAGTGCAGTGGCGCAATCTTGGCTCAACAAATCTCGGGTATTCACCCCAGACAATGACACCACTTCACTGCCTGCCCAGTCCCTGAGCAAGCAACAACCTGTTTGGAGTACCTGGCAACGTGCAGGTGCTTTGGACCCAGATGAGCACGGCAGACAGCCTCTGCCTCCAGAGGCCTGATACAGGGAAGGCCAGGGCTGTCTGTGAGCACATGATCCAAGACTGTAGGACACGGCATAAAAGAACAGAGTGAGAAGGGGGAGGGGAGACTTTCACCCCAGGTTGGAGTGGCAGCCAGCTGGGCATGTCTGAGGGCCACTTAAGCAGAGACCTCCAGGAGAAAGAGCCCGCCACATGAAAGTAGGTGC
The DNA here is from genome assembly GCF_009828535.3 of Hylobates moloch. Classification (NCBI taxonomy): domain Eukaryota; kingdom Metazoa; phylum Chordata; class Mammalia; order Primates; family Hylobatidae; genus Hylobates; species Hylobates moloch. Next base: position 98,884,470 of record NW_026652276.1, read on the forward strand.
CACCCGAGGCAGGGGGAACGCCAATCCCCTGAGGAAGGCAAGAGGCTGGTGGCCTTTGGGAACTGACAGAAGGCCACTGGGACGGACAGAGGCAGCAAAGGCAAGGCTGGCCTGAGACATGAGATGAGCCACGTGGACAGGGACTTGCAGGCTGTGGTCTACAGACTGGAGGACTGCTCCTAAGGGAAGCTGCTGGACAGTTTCAAGTACGGGAACACAATCCCAAGGGCCAGAACCGGGGTTGGGTGGTGGTGGGACATAGCAATGGTGAAGGAGCTGATGAGCTTTTGAGCTTGGGGCACACACCCGGTCAAAGGTGGGAGGGTACTGGGCTGCAAACTCCAGCTGGCGGATGACCACTTCGTTCACCGGGACCCTGTTCTGCTTCATGTCCTTCAAGATGTTGATGAGATAGGTGTAGTTCAGCTTCCTGACGGCCGCGTTGATGAGGGCGCTGTAGATGTGAGTGTTGGGGGTCACCTGGGACTTCTAGAACACAGTGATATCGTAGAATCAGCAAGATGATGGCAGCCATTGGGACCCAGCAGCTCCCACCCTCCGTCAATCAAGCTGGCTCCCGGGACCAGCGGCCAGGGCCAGCAAGGCAAACTTGCCAGCAACAATGTGCTCAATGTCCCTCTCCAGCAGGAAAGCCAAGCCCAGCCCCTCTGCTCAGCCCTAAAGAAGCTGCGGAAAAGGACGCCCGTGTTGCTCTCAGACACCAACTGACACAGGCAGAAAATGATGTGGGAGACACCACCTCCTCACTCCCTGGGGTGGGCTTCCTGGTAACGCATGGTCACCAGGTGGTGGTCAGCCTAGAAAAGCGCGAGCCTTGGCTGGGTGAGCCCGGTAGGGTCCAGGAAAACAGCCAGAGGATGATGGACCTGGGGGACCCCGACAACCAAGGACGCAGCCTCTGCTGTGGTTGGATGAAATCCACGCAGCACTTCCAATGGGGGCTAGGTGGGAGGCACAGACCTCGGGGGCTTTGAAAACTGCCCACAGCCCCCCAGGAATTCTGAGAATCCCTGCCATACCTCTAGAGTGTTGGAGCCGAGGCCTGTCCCCAGCCCTCAGTGTCAACCCACGGCCACCTTCTTCCAGATGGGAACATCCGTGTGTCTCTATGCCCAGCCCTGAAGCACTTGCCAGGGTCTGCTTCCCCCAAAATGGGACCAAAGACCAGAAGGTCATTGACCCCACTCTCTTTGCCCCTATGCACAGTTCATCCTCTCCAGGTGGGGGGTCTGCAGACCCCCCCAAACTTTCCTCCTGAGCTGCAGAGTGCTCCTGAGCACCATGGGTGTCCTGCCCAGGCCCAAGTCCACTCACCTTCATGTCTGTGAGAAGCTGTAAACCGTCCTTTGGCCTGTGGCACCCGATGGCCAGGTTGCAGAATGTCTGTAGGTTGGGGACGAGGCCCCTCTTTGCCAGGACCGGCAACAGCGCCTTGGCCCCCTCCAGGTCTCCGAGCTTGCTCTTCTTTCTCACCAGCGTGTTAAAGAATGTCAGGTCGGCCTCCACCTGGTGCTCGTCCAGGAGAGCCAGCAGCAAGGACTCTGCAGGACTCCCGGACTCCACCACCTCGGCCAGTAGCGTGAGGGTCTTGATGTCAGGCTGCTGCCTGTGCTCTGCCATCTTGCTCAGGAAGCCCTCCAGGCCCCCTATCAAGGCCAGCCGGTCAGCTGGGGTGGTCACTGTTCCAAAGGAGACCACGGTAGGGGGAACGGCCCCGGGGGTCAGGAGGTTGACTTCCAGCTTCACGGGAGGTGGCTTCAGGGCCACTGGGGTGAGGGCCGCTGTGTGGCTGGGCTCTGCCTTGGTATCCACCTCTGGTTGGGCCTTGCTGGGCACTCTGGCTTCCGGAGGCTCTGGAGGCCCAAGTGCCTGAGAAGGTTCCAGAAACAGCTGCCTTTCCAGGGCCTCCACGTGCAGCATGGCTGACATGAGGTTGCCTGCCTTGGCCTGGGCTGTCCTCCTTGGCCGCTGCCTGCTCACTGGGGGCTGAAGCACGGTCGCCTCCTCCCTGGGCTTCAGAAGCAGCTCTGAGGCCACCTGGGGGTCCCCTAGGCCACAGTCCCGAGCTGCCACCACCAGCAGGTTGTAGCTGTCTCGGCTCGGCTGTAGCCCCAGACTCAGCATCAGCTGCCACACCTGCCAGGGAAGAGACAAACATCAGCTGGGTGCTACCGTTCAGCAGCTGGGCGCAGGGCTCACGCCTGGAATCCCAGTCCCTTGGGAGTTTTAGACAGGAGGATCCCTTGAGACCAGGAGTTCCAGACAAGACCGGGCAACATAGCAAGACCCTGCCTCAAAAATATAGGCCAGGCGTGGTAGCTCATGCCTGTAATCCCAGCACTTTGGGAAGCTAAGGTGGGCAGATTCCTTGAGATCAGGAGTTCGAGAACAGCCCGGCCAACATGGTGAAACCCCATCTCTACTAAAAATACAAAAATTACTGGGTGTGGTATTGCATACCCACAGCCCCAGCTACTCAGGAGGCTGAAGTGGGAGAATCACTTGAACCCAGAGATGGAGGTTGCAGTGAGCCGAGATCATGCCACAGCACTCCAGCCTGGGTGATAGAGCGAGAGTGTCTCAAAACAATTTTAAAACATTTTAAAAATTGGCCGGGCGTGGTGGCTCATGCCTGTAGTCCTAGCATTTTGGGAGGGCAAGGCAGGCGGATCACGAGGTCAGGAGATCGAGACCACCCTGGCTAACACGGTGAAACTCTGTCTCTACTAAAAATACAAAAACAAAATTAGCTGGGCATGGTGGCGGGTGCCTATAGTCCCAGCTACTCAGGAGGCTGAGATGGGAGAATGGCGTGAACCCAGGAGGTGGAGCTTGCAGTGAGCTGAGATCGTGCCACTGTACTCCAGCCTGGGCGACAGAGCGAGACTCTGTCTCAAAATAAAAATTAAAAACATTAAAAAATAAAAATAATAAGAAAAAAAAAAGCTTTCCAGACGGGAGCTGTGGTTCATACCTGTAATCCCAGCACTTTGGGAGGCCCAGGGGGGCAGATCACATGAGGCCAGGAGTTCAAGACCAGCCTGGTCAACATGGTGAAACCCTGTCTCTACTAAAAATACAAAATTAGCTGGGCATGGTGGCGTGCGCCTGTAATCCCAGCTACTCAGGAGGCTGAGGCAGGAGTATCGCATGAAACTGGGAGGCGGAGGTTGCAGTGAGCTGAGATTGTTCCATTGCACTCCAGCCTGGGCAAGCGTGAGACTCCATCTCAAAATAAATAAATGAAAGAATGAATGACTCCTGGGTTGCACATGCAGAAGTGCTAGCGGGGCTGTGGGAGGGTTGAACAAGTCCCCAGGTGAGTGTGAGGCAGGCTTTCAAGGAAGGTGAGTTTAGAGGGGCTGAGCTGACTGCAAAGCAGGGTGGGAGGGGTGGGGGCCACCCTCATTCCACCTCCAAGGGCCTCCTCTCCCCACCATCTGTAGAACGGAGGCTACAGTGGCTGCTGGGTTTTCAGAAAAGAGCACAGATATAAAAATACTCAGCACAGGGCCATCATGGGTGCTCATAGGATGCCATTTTGCACCTCTGGTGCCGGGGAAGCAGGGCAGGAAAGTGGGGTGGGAGGGACATACCTGGAGGGCGTACCGGAAGCCCGTCTTCTTGTCTTGGATGCAGCCCATGAGCAGGAAACTGAAGGTCTCCTCTGTGACCACGTGCCCTTTGTGGATGATTTCCTGGGGGAGGGAACAAAGACGTCCCATTGAGAACCTGCAGCAGGCTGGGCGTGGTAACTCATGTCTGTAATCCTAGCACATTGGGAGGCCAAGGCAGGAGGATCACTTGAGGCCAGGAGTTTTGTGACCAGCCTGGGCAACATAGCAAGACCCTGTCTCTAGGAAGCCTTCCCTCGAGTGCACAAAGCAGGACGCGGCACACAGTGGCACACACAACCTCCAGTAGGGTCTCATCAGATCCATCTGTGAACCCCAGGGCCCAAGACCGGCTGTCTCACCCTCCCTGAGCCTTCCTGCATGAGGAGAGACAGACACCACAGCCCTAGCCCTGCCCCTGCCACGTGGGACCAGCCCCAGGACCGGGAGCAGGACGGCAGAGGAAGCCCCACCTTGAACACATCGAGGCACATTCTAAGGTCTGCACACTTGGCAGCCATCTTCAGCAGCGCGTGGTACGTTTTCAAGTTGAGCTCGAAGTTTTTGGCCTGCAGCTGCTGCCGGAGCTTCAGGGCGCTCTGCAGAGCTGAGTCCTTCCAGGGGGACTCGGCACAGACGTTGAACAGGGCCGTGTAGGTGGCGTCCGAGGGCTCCAGGTCCCGCTTTTTCATCTGTGGAGATGGAAGAAGCTCAGCAGTGGCTGGGGATCAGCTGGACACACAGGTGAGCAGCTGCCCCAGAGGGGGCTGAGGCTGGAGAGGACCCTGTCACTGCATCCACCAGGCCAGGCTCTAAGGCAGAGCCATGGACACATCAGAGCCCAGCTCTACAAACTCAGATACATTGAAGGGACTCTGAAAACTGAGCACTACATACCCAGATGTACCAAACAGGAGCTATCCTGCCCTGGGCACTTGTCAGCCCACTCCAGGCCTGGGGTCCTGGCAGCAAGGTCTTCCTGATGTCCCCACCTTCAGGCCACCCGGTCAAGGGGAAAAGGGCCTGTCATGCTTACTACCCGAGGGCTCCTGGGCAAGTTAGCACTTCCTCGTGAAAATGGGGATGAAACTGGGGGTGTCTGTGGCAAGTGGGAGGGTGCGCTGCAGTGCTCTAGGGGTGGCCCCAAGCCAGTGGCACGATGCACACTCTCAGCACATTCTCAGGGCCACCTGATCTGGTAAGTCACAAGCCCCGGAGGTGAGCGACATTCAGCTTATTGAGCCTCCAAGAGACTAAGGCAGGTGCTCAGGGCTGACAATCCATGGTGAAGCCTAGCACTCGCTATTGGCCAGAGAAGGGCCATCTGGCCAAAGGCAGGCAATAGGCGGCTCAGCAGCAGAAAGAACCCTGCTAGAGTCAGGCCATCTGGGGCTCAAATCCCAGCCCCGGTGCATTCAAGTGGGGTGGCCTTGGACATGTCCCTTCATCGCTCTGTGCCTCAGTTTCCTTATCTGAAAAGCAAAGATGGCAGTCCCCACTTTGAGGATGATGTAGGCTCTGAGTGTATTGCTGCACTTCACAGAGGTGCACTGACAACTCACTACCCGCCCAGCAGCAGCCCTGGGGTTAGCAGAGCGGGCACAGCCTGTCCTTAATGAGCTTGCACTCAAGGAGACACACTGCAGGTGAGTCACCAAAAACAGTAACAAGGCCGGGTGCCGTGGCTCACGCCTATAACCCCAGCACTTTGGAAGGCTGAGGCGGGCAGATCACCTGAGGTCAGGAGTTCGAGACCAGCCTGGCCAACATGGCGAAACTCCGTCTTCTACAAAAAACACAAAAAAATTAGCCGGGCATGGTAGTGGGTGCCTTTAATCCCAGCTACTCAGGAGGCTGAGGCAGGAGAATTGCTTGAACCTGGGAGGTGGAGGTTGCAGTGAGCTGAGGTCGCACCATTGCACTCCAGCCAGGGTGACAGAGCCAAAACTCCCGTCTCAAAAAAATAAATAAAATAAATAAAAACAATAAAAATATTCATTTTTTCTTTTTTTTTTGAGATGGAGTCTTACTCTGTCACCAGGCTGGAGTGCAGTGGCATCATCTCAGCTCACTACAACCTCCCTCCACTTCCTGGGTTCAAGTGATTCTCCTGCCTCAGCCTCCCGAGTAGCTGGGACTACAGGCGTGTGCCACCACACCCGGCTAATTTTTGTATTTTTAGTAGAGACGGGGTTTCACCATGTTGACCAGGATGGTCTCAATCTCTTGACCTTGTGATCCGCCCGCTTTGGCCTCCCAAAATGGTGGGATTACAGGCGTGGGCCACCACAATATAATAGCCAAAAATAATAGCCAATAATAATGGCCAAAAATAATAGTTTTTAAAAATGGATGTAATGGGCCGGGTGCGGTGGCTCACACCTGTAATTCTAGCACTTTGGGAGGCCAAGGCAGGTGGATCACTTGAGGTCAGGAGTTCGAGACCAGCCTGGTCAATATGGTGAAATGCTGTCTCTACTAAAAATACAAAAAAAAATGAGCCAGGCATGGTGGCATGTGCGCCTGTAGTCCCAGCTACTCGGAAGGCTGAGGCATGAGAATCACTCGAGCCCAGGAGGCAGAGGTTCCAGAGAGCCGAGGTCGCACCACTGCTCTCCAGCCTAGGCGACAGAGCTAGACTCTGTCTCCAAAAAAAAAAAAAAAAAAAAGGAGTGTGGGGAAAAGAGAGAGAGAGAGATCAGACTGTTACTGTGTCTATGTAGAAAGAAGTATACGTAAGAAATTCCATTTTGTTCTGTACTAAGAGAAATTCTTCTGCCTTGAGATGCTGTTAATCTGTAACCCTAGCCCCAACCCTGTGCTTGCAGAGAGGCATGTGCTGTGTTGACTCAAAGTTTAATGGATTTAGCGCTGTGCAGGATGTACTTTGTTAAAAAAGTGCTTGAAGGCAGTATGCTTGATAAAAGTCATCTGCCATTCTCTAATCTCGAGTACCCAGGGACACAATACACTGCGGAAGGCCGCAGGGACCTCTGCCCAGGAAAGCCAGGTATTGTCCAAGGTTTCTCCACATTTGATGGCCTGAGATACGGCCTCGTGGGAAAGGAAAGACCTGACCGTCCCCCAGCCTGACACCCATAAAGGGTCTGTGCTGAGGAGGATTAGTGAAAGAGGAAGGCCTCTTTGCAGTTGAGATAAGGGGAAGGCATCTGCCTCCTGCTCCTCCCTGGGAATGGAATGTCTTTGGTGTAAAACCAGATTGTGTGTTCTATTTACTGAGATAGGAGAAAACCGCCTTAGGGCTGGAGGTGAGACCTGCTGGAGGCAATACTGCTCTTTAATGCACGAGATGTTTGTGTATGTGCACATCAAAGCACAGCACCTTTCCTTAAAGTTATTTATGACACAGAGACCTTTGCTCACATGTTTTCCTGCTGACCCTCTCCCCAGGACCCTATTGTCCTGCCACATCCCCCTCTCTGAGATGGTAGAGATAGTGATCAATAAATACTGAGGGAACTCAGAGACCAGTGCCAGTTGCTGAGCGTATGCTGAGCACCGGTCCCCTGTTCTTTCTCTATACTTTGTCTCTGTGTCTTATTGTGTCTTATTTCTTTTCTCAGTCTCTCATCCCACCTGACGAGAAACACCCACAGGTGTGGAGGGGCTGGCCCCCTTCAGAGGAGCAGATGCGGTGGCTGGGCTGTGGCCTGTAATCTCAGCACTTTGGGAGGCTGAGGCAGGTGGCCAGGGGTTAGAGACCAGCCTAGACAACGCAGCACAATCCCACCTCTACAAAAAATTTAAAAATTAGCCAGATGTGGTGCTGCACACCTGTGCTCACAGCTACCAGCGAGGCTGAGGCAGGAGGAACTCTTGAGCCAAGGAGTTGGAAGCTGCAGTGAGCTATGACTGCACTCCAGCCTAGGCGACAGAGTGGGGCTCCCTCTGCTTTTTTTTTTTTTTTGAAGGGAAAAGAACGGGAACATGGGGACCGCCGCAGTCCAGGCAGGTGGTAAAGGGCTTTCCATGTCATCTTGTTTATCACCCACAATCACCACCATTTTAAGGAGATGACTCTGAGGCCAGGGAGGTGAAGTCACCTGCCCAGTGTAAAGCACTAGCAAGTGGCACACTTGGGATCCGCCCCCAGCTTTTCAGAGCCTCGCCCCGGCTGCCCCGCGCCCACACGCACCTGGTTGTAGAGCTTGAAGGCCTTCTTCAGGTAGCCGACCCGCCCGCAGCCCCCGATCAGCACCGTGTAGTTGCTCTCCATGGGCTGCAATCGCTCCTCCTTCAGCATCTGCCTCTCAAACAGGTCCAGGGCTTCGACCAGCTGCAGGGAAGAGGCAACAGGGCAGGGGCTCAGAACAGCCCCAGAGACCCTCAGCAGAGAGAGGGTTGAGGCTGAGGGACCCTCCTGAGATGGTGCAGGACGGCGGCCCTGGGTGACTGCAAACCCCCTGGGCCCCCAGCTGTCTCTGCCCCATCCCTCCCCTCACACCATTTCCCTGGTGAAGCCTCAGTTCATTCCTTTATTCCTTCATTATTTTCATCTGTTCATTCAAACAATAATTACTGAGTGCTTCAATGAGCCAGACAAGGTCCATCCACTGCATATACGGCTGGGAACAAGAGGGAGCTCCTTCTTGGAGCTCATGTTTCACTGTGCAGAGTCAGACATGAGGCCGGGTGCAGTGGCTCACCCCTGTAATCCCAGCACTTTGGAAGGCTGAGGTGGGCAGATCACAAGGTCAGGAATTCGAGGCCAGCCTGGCCAACATGGTGAAACCCCGTCTCTACTAAAAATACAAAAATTAGCCAGGCATGGTGGCGCGCACCTGTAATCCCAGCTACTTGGAAGGCTAAGGCAGGAGAATTGCTTGAACCCGGGAGGCAGAGGCTACGGTGAGCCGAGATTGCACCACTGCACTCCAGCCTGGGTGACAGAGTGAGACTCCGTCTCAAAAAAAAAAACAGACAGACATGAAATGGGATAATTAAGAAAGACATACAGTATATCAAGTGATGATAGGTGCTACGAACAAAACTAAAGCAGGGGCCAGGTGTAATGGCTAATACTTGTAGTCCCAGCATTTCAGGAGACCGAGGCGGGCGGATCACCTGAGGTCTGGAGTTTGAGACCAGCCTGGCCAACATGGAGAAACCCTATCTCTTCTTTTTTTTTTTGAGGCAGAGTTTTTTGCTCTCGTTGCCCAGGCTGGAGTGCAATGGCACGATCTTGGCTCACTGCAACCTCTGCCTCCCAGGTTCAAGAGATTCTTCTGCCTCAGCCTCCTGAGTAGCTGGGATTACAGGCGCACACCACTGTGCCTGGCTAATTTTGTAGTTTTAGTAGAGACAGGGTTTCTCCATGTTGGTCAGGCTGGTCTCGAACTCCTGACCTCAGGTGATCCACCCGCCTCAGCCTCCCAAAGCACTGGGATTACAGGTGTGAGCCACCGCGCCCGGCTGAGAAACCCTATCTCTACTAAAAACATCAAAATCGGCCAGGTGTGGGGGCACAGGCCTGTAATCCCAGCTACTCGGGAGAATTGCTTGAATTCCCACTGCACTCCAGCCTGGGCGACAGAGTGAGATCCTGTCTTAAAAACACCTAAAGCAGGGAGTGCCAGAAGGGTGTGGAGGATTCACTTCTCTTTTTCTTTTCTTTTTTTTTTTTTTGAGACAGACTCTTGCTCTGTGACTCAGGCTGGAGTCCAGCGGTAAGATCAGCTCAGTGCAACCTCCATCTCTACAAAATAAAAAATACAATAAAATAAAACTGTGGTGGCGGATGGCAAAGGGTCGCGACACTTACAGCCATAAGGCTGGCAGTTCAGCAGGGTAGGCCCAAAACTTAGAGGCTGGGAAAGTCAGGCAACCCCTTGCAAAACACTGAGCCACCAGGGGAAAGAAGCCAGGAGCCACAGAACCCAAAGTGCCCCTCACCTTCCCTTCCTTGATCAGGCGTTTGCACTGCAAGAAGTACCAGTACGGGGTGTTTCTCCGGCCTCGCCATAATTTGGGCTCCGGTTCCCTTTGCTCATCTCTCTGTTCCCCGAACCGCAGGTTATGGAACTGGGCTGTGGATTTGTGGAATAGTCTCCGGGAGGTGTATTTGTCAGAGAGGGTCCCAAAACTCTCCTCCTCCTCCTCCTCGTCTTCTTCCTGTGTGGCCGTGGAGTTGGAGTGGCTCGGGTCAGAGCCCAGGCTGCCTGTGTTCTCTTGGCGCTCCTGGCCAAGGGGCAGCTGAGAGGAGGAGCTGCTGAAGGGCGCCCACACTGGCCACATCAGCCCCTCCCTGCCTCCTGCCCACCTGGCTCTACAGGGGTCCAGGTGTTGCAGGATGAACAGTCCCATGTGGCGGGCCCTGGAGAACAGTCGAGCGAGCCTCACGAAGTCCATTTCTGGCTTTCCTGTCCCTCCAGGGCCTGGAATATATCAGGAAAAATAAGACAGTCAACTCAGTTCCTAGTCACAAAAGGCAGAAAGAAAGAAGTGGTTAAAAGTATGGGCCCAGGCCAGGTGCGGTGGCTCATGCCTGTAATCCCAGAACTTTGGGAGGTCGAGGCTGGCATATCACTTGATGTCAGGAGTTTGAGACCAGCCTGGACAACATGGTGAAACCCTGTCTCTATGAAAAATACAAAAATTAGCCAGGCGTGGTGGTGTGCGCCTGTAATCCCAGCTACTCAGGAGGCTGAGGCAAGAGAATCACTTGAACCTGGGAGATGGAGCTTGCAGTGAGCTGAGATTGTGCCACCATACTCCAGCCTGGGTGAGAGTGAGACTCTGTCTCGGAAAAAAAAAAAAAAAAAAGAAAGAAAGAAAAACAGGCCAGGGGCGGTGGCTCACGCCTGCACTCCCAGCACTTTGGGAGGCCGAGGCGGGCAGATCAGTTCAAGACACCCCAACTCTACTAAAAATACAAAAAACATGAGCTAGGTGTGGTGCTACACGTCTAATCCCAGCTACTCAGGAGACTGAGGTAGGAGAACCGCTAGAACCCAGGAGACAGAGCTTGCAGTGAGCTGAGATCACGCCACTGCACTCCAGCCTGAGTGACACAGTGAGACTCTCAGAAAAAAAAAAATAATAATAATAAATAAAATAAGAAGTATGGGCCCGTTGAGATTGGAAAAGTCTCACAAGTGATGGCAGATAGAACAGATTAAAAACTAGGCCCAGTAGGCCAGGAGCGGTGGCTCAGGCCTGTAATCCCAGCACTTTGGGAGGCCAAGGTGGGTGGATCACCTCAGGTCAGGAGTTCGAGACCAGCCTGACGTGGTGAACCCCATCTCTACCAAAAATACAAAAATTAGCTGGGCGTGACAGCGTGCCCCTGTAATCCCAGCTACTTGGGAGGCTGAGGCAGGAGAATCACTTGAAAGTGGGAGGCGGAGGTTGCAGTGAGCCAAGATCGCGCCATTGCACTCCAGCCTGAGCGACAGAGCAAGACTCCATCTCAAAACAACAACAACAAACAAAAAACTAGGCCCAGCAAGGGGAGAGACTTGCTGGGGTCCTGCAGCAGTGCAGTGGGTGAGATTGGCCAGCTTGGGCTGGGCTGGCTTTGAACTCAGGTCCATGTAACGCATCGATGACTGTCCTGACCAGCACTTTTGTAAAACTAGTGCAGGGGGCCTTTATCATTCTGCATCTGGCAAGCCCTGCCACTCCTTCTTACAAGCATGGTGTTTATGTAAGTTTCTTTTTTGTGGAATGGGGTCTTCATGTTGCCCAGGCGGGAGTGCGATGGCACAGTGGAGTGCAAATGCACAATCACTGCAACCTCCAACTCCTGGGCTCAAGTGATCCTCCTACCTCAACCTCCCAATTAACTAGCACTACTGGTGCACACCACCATACCTGGCTAATTTTTTGTATTTTTTTGTAGAGATGGAGTCTCCCTATGTTGCCAGGCTGGTCTAGAACTCCTGGCCTCAAGCAATCCTCCAGCCTTGGCCTCCCAAAGTGCTGGGATTGCAGGCGTAAGCCTCCATGCCCTGCCTTACATGCATTAATTACAATACACAGAATTACAAAACAAAAAGCAATGATATTGAAATGGCATCAAAATGCTTTAAAAACAAATTTCTGCTATACTAGTATAGATGCTTATTTTCAATGCATTAAATAACAAGACCTTATCATAATTTCTTTTCTTTTTCTTTTTCTTTTTTTTTTTTTGAGACGGAGTCTTGCTCTGTCCCTCAGGCTAGAGTGCAGTGGCGCGATCTCGGCTCACTGCAAGCTCCGCCTCCCAGGCTCACGCCATTCTCCTGCCTCAGCCTCCCGAGTGGCTGGGACTACAGGCGCCCGCCAACACGCCCGGCTAATTTTTTTGTATTTTTAGTAGAGACGGGGTTTCACCGTGTTAGCCAGGATGGTCTGGATCTCCTGACCTCGTGATCCGCCCGCCTCGGCCTCCCAAAGTGCTGGGATTACAGGCTTGAGCCACCGCGCCCGGCCTTCATAATTTCTTTTCTTTTCTTTTTTTTTTTTTTTTTGAGACAGAGTCTGTCACTCTGTCGTCAGGCTGGAGTGCAGTGGCGTGATCTCGGCTCACTGCAATCTCCGCCTCCCGGATTCAAGCGATTCTCCTGCCTCAGCCTCCCGAGTAGCTGGGACTACAGGCGCATGCCACCACGCCAAGCTAATTTTTGTATTTTTAGTAGAGACGGGGTTTCACCACGTTGGCCAGGATGGCCTCTATCTTTTGACCTTGTGATCCGCCCACCTCGGCCTCCCGAAGTGCTGGGATTACAGGCATGAGCCACTGTACCCGGCCAACTCTATCATAATTTCAAAGCAGTAATAAATGTAAGTGACAGCTTAAGATACCACCTTGTAGTTGCTGCACAAACTGGTTTTTTTTGAGTCTCACTCTGTCACAAGGCTGGAAGGGGGTGGTGCAATCTTGGCTCAATGCAACCTCTGCCTCCCAGGTTCAAGCGATGCTCGTGCCTCAGCCTCCCAAATAGCTGGGATTACAGGAACGCGCCACTTCTCCAGGCTAATTTTTATATTTTTAGTAGGGACGGGGTTTTGCCATTCTGTCCAGGCTGGTCTCGAACTCCTGACCTCACGTGATCCTCTTGCCTCGGCCTCCCAAAGTGCTGGGGTTACAGGTGTGAGCCACCATGCCTGGCCCTGCATAAACTGTTATCTGGAACTATCATTTACACTCACCCCCACAGTTTCAGGCACCCCTAAGGCTGCTCCAGCAATCAGGAAAGGAAATGCTAAATTTCACACAGAGAAAATAGGGGGATCATTTTGTTCCTACACAAGCTCATTACCCCACCCTGGTTAAAAAACCCTGAATTAGGCTGTATAGTGGCTCATGCCTGCAATTCCAGCACTTTGGGAGGCACAGGCAGGAGGATCGCTTGGGGCTTGGGGCCAGGAGTTCGAGACGAGCCTGGGCAACATAGCAAGACCCGCCCCCCCCCCCCCCCCCCCCACCGCCGTCTCTACAGAAATTAAAAATAAAATTTTAAAAATTAGCCAAGCGTGGTGGTGCAGCGTCTGTAGTTCCAGCTACCCGGGAGGCTGAGGTGGGAGGATCGCTTGAGTCTGAGTAGTTGACTGCAGTGAGCTACGATCGTACCACTGTACCCCAGCCTGGGCCACAGAGCGAGAAAAAACCCTGAATTAGAGACACGCTGCGGCCGTCCTTCCTCGGAGAGACCCGCCCCTCCTCAGACGCCCACCCGGGCCCTCAGGCCAACGCCGACCCCTCTCCACACGGATTTTTGCAGCCTCCGTTTCCCTCCTCGGACGCCCCCGGCTCCAATCCCGGCTCGGGCACTTCCTTCCCTTCTGGCGTGTCTCTGCCCGGGTCCCGGGGGTCCTGCGAGGATCACACAGGAACTCACTTGAAGTGTCCGGCGCAGTGCACTCCGACAGGGCGCCCTGCCCGGTCCCCGCGGCGCACCAGCCTCTTCCTCGGGTCACCCGCTCCCCAGGCGCGCAGGCGCAGTCCGCGTCACCGACTCACGCGGCTGGTTTCAGGTTCCCGGCGAGGCCGGCGTTCGGCTGGCGGCTAGCTGGGACTAGCGGAGCGGCGGGACTCCGCGCTCGATTGGCAGTGCCTGGACAGGCGCAAGGGACGGCGCGGGCTCCGGGCGGTCCCGGCATCCCTCGGGCGGCGGCGGCGGCGGCAGCGGCGAGGCGAAGCGAAGGAGGAGTGTGTGCGGCGGGCCCGGCGGGGGGTAGAGGCGAGAGGGCTACAGGAGACCGAGGGGGAGCCGGGCCGGTGGGGCCGCCGCCGCCGCCATGCAGGAAATCATCGCCAGCGTGGACCACATCAAGTTTGACTTGGAGATCGCGGTGGAGCAGCAGCTGGGGGCGCAGCCGCTGCCCTTCCCTGGCATGGACAGTGAGCGCGGGGCCCGGGCGGGAGGGCAAGAGCGACTCGAACCCGGGACCCGCTGCTCTGTGATCCCGAGACTCCTTCGTCTCGGTCCTGAGACCTCCCCCGGCTTCCTCTGGATCCTGGGACCCCTCCCCTTTGGTCGCGGGACTCCTCCCTGTAGGTCTTGAGAGTTCCTCCCACCTTCTCCGAGTCCTGGGACGGACCTCCCCTTTAGTTCCTGAACTCCCTCATCTGTGGTCCCGGGACTCTTCCCGCCCCATCCTGAGACCTTCTCTTCTGGATCCCGGGACGCTCCCCCTTGGTTTCAGGACTCCTGACTCCCAGGCCCCTATTTCCACCGTCTAGGGACCCCTTTTCCCCTCACTCGGACTCAGGAGTTGACTGCCTCGGATCTTTGGCCCCCTGCGGCTGTTCAAAGGTAATCTGTAGGAGGGTAGGACCTTGTCTTTTCGCTTAATTCTTGAATAAGGGTGGGTTATCCTGGATTGGAACTCTCCCTCAACACTCTCCCAACTACAGGAGAGTACTAGGATATCGCACTCCCTACCTCCCGCCCCCGCTACGTTGAGCGTCTCTTCTTGCTTTCATCAAAACTAGGCGGTTGGAGGAGACGTGCTGAGGGAAGGACCACCTTTCTGTAGGAGACCCCAGCTAGACTCTCAAACTCCCTTCTAGGACTCACTCTCCTGGGAGCTCATCCCTAGTTTTTGGCCTGTGCCTACTTTTTTCTGGACCCCAACTCTGAGTTATTCATCACACCCAGCAGCTGGTGTGGACCCTTGGCCTGAACTCCCTTCACTGCTCCCCTTCACATGGGAAGCTCCTGGCTTCCCACCTCCTACTCGGTGGGATATCTTGTACTTTAAAAGAAACCAGTAGTTTTCTTTGTGTCTTCTTTTCTATCTGGACATACTTGAAATCTAATGGTATAACCTTAAAGTTTGGGGGCTTGTGGAAGTCACTGAGTTCAATCCACAGATGGGGAAACTGAGACCCAAGCGGGGGAAGGGACTTGCTGAGAACCACTCAGTGCATAGCAGAGGCGGGCAAGCTCTCCAGTGTTGTGTGCTGTGGCCCACAACTACCAGCCAACCGCTCCCAGCAGCCTCACTCCCCTCAGGCAGTCACACCTTCTCATGCACATGTGACCTCTAAGTCTGTCCCTTTATGTGGTTTTTTGTTGTTTGTTTTCTTTTGAGACAGGGGCCCCTCTGTCACCCAGGCTGGGTGCAGTGACGCAATCATGGCTCAATGCAGCCTCGACTTCCCAGGCTCCAGCAATCCTCGCACCTCAGTCTCCCAAGTAGCTGGGACCACAGGCGTGCACCAACACGCCTGGCAAATTTTTTTGTGTGTATTTCTTGGTAGAGACACTATTTCACCATGTTTCCCAGGGTTGGTCTTGAACTCCTGGGCTCAAGTGATCAAGTGATCCTTTTACCTCGGCCTTTGGAAGTACTGGGATTACAGGCATGAGCCACTGCACCTGGCCTAAATATATATATATATATGCCTAAATATATATATATATATATATATATATATATATTTTTTTTTTTTTGCTGCCTGTTCCACAACTTTACATGGTGATACTTCTGTACAAGATAGTTTCATTGGAAATTAATTAAGTCTTCAAGAAAAACAAGATAGTGCTTATAAGGAGACATCATCAGAACACCCTCTTTGACATAGGCACAAACACCATCACCAGTGTACACCCCGTAAAAAGCAGCTGCTCAAATTCACACACACACACACACACCCTCTTACCTACTCCTCGACTCTTGTGATCACTTCATCCTTGCACATGTGGCCTTTTCCTGTCTTTTTTTTTTTTTTTTTTGAGACAGAGTTTTGCTGTTGTCACCCAGGCTGGAGTGCAATGGTGCGATCTCGGCTCACTGCAACCTCCACCTCCCAGGTTCAAGCAGTTCTGCTGCCTCGGCCTCCTGAGTAGTTGGGATTATAGGCGCCCACCACCACGCCCAACTAATTTTTGTATTTTTAGTAGAGATGAGGTTTCATCATGTTGGCCAGGCTAGTCTTGAACTCCTGACCTTAAATGATCCGCCTGCCTCGGCCTCCCAAAGTGCTAGGATTACGGGCATGAGCCATTGCGCCCAGCCGGCCTTTTCCTGTTATGATGGCACTAGCTTGAGACCATGGAACCACCCACGCAGGGCAGCTCTTTTCCTCCCACCCTTCTGCCACCTGACACATCCACAAGCCTGTGAGGGGAGGTACAGTGGCGAGGGGCCCACATACCTGTTCCTGAGGCCAGGGACACGCCTAGCCATAGGTGCTGCCCCAGCCAGGGCTTCAGCGTCGGTAGGCACCCTCCACACTCACTGCTTGTCCACATCCTGTTCAGTTAAAGCCTAGTGAGGCCACAGCCCTTCCTCACCCATCCCTCCTCTTCATCCCCATCTGAGTTTTAGGAAGAACTGTCACTTTGCCCATAAGGCGTACTCATCCCATCCACATGAGACTCAGTTCCCAGAACTGTGGATTTCTGAGCAGAAGCAACTCTAACCTCTGAAGAGAGAGACCAGAATTACTTTCAGAATTTTTTTTCTTTCTTTTTTTTTTTTTGAGACAGATTCTTGCTCTGTTGACCAGGCTGGAGCACAGTGACGCGATCTTAGCTCACTGCAACCTCTGCCTCTGGGTTCAAGCTATTCTCCTGCCTCAGCCTCCCAAGTAGCTGGGATTACAGGCACGTGCCACCATGCCTGGCTAATTTTTGCATTTTTAGTAGAGATGGGGTTTCACCATATTGGCCAGGCTGGTCTTGAACACCCGCCTTGGCCTCCCAAAGTGCTAGGATTACAGACGTGAGTCACCGCACCTGGCCACTTTCAGACTTTTTGAGATGCAAATGGAGTGACCTCCCTGTGACAGCCGTAAGTTCTATAACCTCAGCTGTGTCCTAGCAAAATCTGCCTGCTTCCAAGAAGCCGAGGAATCTTTTGTGATTTAGCAAGGGGAGGCATGTTAAGTGGGCTTCAGGGATGCTGTTGTTGGTTTTTCAGCAATTCTAAAATGGTTACTTGTAGAGGAAACTGTTTCTGATGCCAAGGTCAGTTTAGTCTGGCAGCCAGGGTTGAATTCCTGGACTCATCAGAACAGCTGGTCCCTGGAGCCCACTGAATTCCAGCGCACTCCAACTGTGGGAATGAAAGGCTGTGCTTTTTTTTTTCCTTTTCTGTTTTTTTTTTATTAACAGGCAACATAATCGGCCGGGTGTGGTGGCTCACGCCTGTAATCCCAGCACTTTGGGAGGCCGAGGCAGGCGGATCACGAGGTCAGGAGATCGAGACCATCCTGGCTAACATGGTGAAACACCATCTCTACTAAAAATACAAAAAATTAGCCAGGCAAGGTGGCGGGTGCCTGTAGTCCCAGCTACTCGGGAGGCTGAGGCAAGAGAATGGTGTGAACCACGCGGGGGTGGAGCCTCCAGTGAGCTGAGATCGTGCCACTGCACTCCAGCCTGGGCAACAGTGAGACCCTGTCTCAAAAAAAAAAAAAAAGCAACATAATCAAAAACAAAAACACAACAACCTTAAAGCTGAAACAGCAATAAGTCAAACTGCTGGAGCAGTTCACAGATGTACCTGGGGTACATGCTCCCTCATTGCGAGGCAGGACGTAGGCACATGACTGCATTTAGTATATATGTGACCAAGAAGAATGAGAGAAATGGAAGACACTGGAGAACAGAAAGTATCAAGAACCTTTCATCAGGCAATCCCAAAGCGCTCTGCTCCTTTCCTCTTCTTTGCCTCTGTATCCTCTGTGGTTCCAGTTCCAGCTGAACTTGTGACAATCCCAAATTGCTCCTTCCTCTTTTTCAGTTTCTCATCATCTTCAGACTTTCTGGAGATCGAAGAGACATTCAAACCAAATCTTTGAGCTCTTTCCTTCGGCTTATCCAAGTTAACCGTAGGTTTGTTATCAGATGACAGACTTCTGTTGGAACTGAAGAAATCCCAAACCTAGCTGCCCGAGCAGCTTTCTTACTCTCCAAGCTCACAGGTACATTGAATCGTTCAGCCCTCCTCTGCATTCTCTCAGCCTGTGGTATTTCAGATGTAATTTTCACCACTTTCGTCTCTGCTGCCACATCAACAGTTTATTTCAGGGGGTTCTTCCTATTTGACAAGAGGTTTGTTTCTTCTTCTGTTTCATCTCCTAGTACATCTTCATTTGCCTCCTCTTCAGCGTGTTCTTCAAGATATGCCTGGAGTCTGTGGATAAGATCTTGCTTTATTCCCTTGGTCTCCAAACCACAAGCAAGACATTCTTGATTTAGTTCAGCAAGCTTCAGCTTATGGAGCTCCACCATCTCAGTTACCATCTTGTTACCCCTCCGGGTGCGCTCTTTTAATAATTGTATGTGGGGTGGGGTGGGGTGCGGTGGCTCAATCCTAGCACTTTGGGAAGCCAAGGCGGGCAGATCACGAGGTCAGGAGTTCGAGACCAGCCTGTAATAATTGTATGTGGGCCAGGCGTGGTGGCTCACTCTGTAATCCCAGCACTTTGGGAGGCCAAGGTAAGTAGATCACTTGAAGCCAGTAGTTTGAGACCAGCCTGGCCAACATGGCAAAATCCCATCTCTACTAAAAATACAAAAAAATTAGCCAGGCGTGGTGGTGCACCTATAATCCCAGCTACTCAGGAAGATGAGGCAGGAGAATCTCTTGAACTGGGGTGGTGGAGGTTGCAGTGAGCCAAGATCACACCACCACAATCTAGCCTGGGCGACAGAGTGAGACTCTGTCTCAAAAAAAATAGAAAAAAAAAATTGTGTACGGATGTTGTATATTAAAAGCAGTCCCGTTTCCGCACTTAACGTGCTTCCCGCTGGACTAGCATCTCAGAGGCACTGCCTCTTCCTTGAAGCCTGACCCTCCTCAGAGGCCCTGATTGTCTGTACTTCTGTGAGATCATTCCTTCCCTCTGCCTCATGTTAAGGTATCCATGAATTCGCCCTCCTGGAGGAAGGTGTGAGCTAGGGGCCATTAATTTATTTCTGTGTGTCAGGCACTTTGGCTCAACGCCTGTAATCCCAGCACTTTGGGAGGCCGAGGTGGGTGGATCACCTGAAGTCAAGAGTTCGAGACCAGCCTGGCCAACATGGTGAAACCCCGTCTCTACCAAAAATACAAAAATTAGCCAGGCGTGGTGGCAGGCGCCTGTAATCCCAGCTACTTGGGAGGCTGAGGCAAGAGAATTGCTTGAACCTGGGAGGCAGAGATTGCAGTGAGCCGAGATCGCACCACCGCACTCCAGCCCAGGCAACAAGAGGGAAACCCCATCTCAAAAAAAGAAAAAATTATTTCTGTGATCTTGTACTCCAGCTTTCCTTTCCCCACCTGCTCTTAACTCCTTGAAAGCATCTTGTATACAGGAGGCTCTCAAAGCACTGGGTAATGACTGCTCTCAATGTATGTGTCTCATTTTGTAGGGCATGACTAACTTAAGCAGCTTCTTGCTTGGTTGGGCTTTGCATATTTTTGCTATTTTATTTCCTGTACCCTGAACCCTTGGTGGGTCAGGGGTCAGAAGGGTTCCCTCCCACTGTCTTCAGACATCGTCAATAGCAAATTGCACCTCTTTGATTCCTCTCCTTTTCTCTCTTTTCTACAGAGTCGGGGGCTGCTGTCTGTGAATTCTTTTTGAAAGCTGCCTGCGGCAAAGGTAAGAAACTCCGGGCTCCCTGATGTGCCTCTGGAGGCGCCCTCCCACCTCCTTGTCCCCGGCAGACTTGGAGGCTGCCAGGTCTCTGGCTCACATTGCTTTCTACAGACTAACGATCTCTGCAGATAAAACTGGTTTGGACAGGCTAGGACCCTGATGGGGTGTTCCACCTGAAACCTAAACGCAGGACTGAACCTGGCTCTAAGGCTGCCTTATCACTTCGCATTCCCCGTGGCCACAAGCTGACCTGTGACATGGAGAGAAGCCCCCAGCATTGAGACCCTCAGGAACTTTCTCAATGTCACGGAGTTAATAAGCGGTGGAGCCCAGTGTCTGAACCCAGGCCTTTCTCATTCCACAGTCTCCACGGGCTCATGGTTTTCTGGCCTCCCATCAAAACACCCCATGATAACCCATCTTGCGGGGTCTTGTTCTCGATAACCAGCCCCCAACACAGACTACACAAGACTACTGAGGTGGGAGAATCCCTTGAACCAGGGAGTCAGAGGTTGCAGTGAGCCAAGATCGTGCCATTGCACTCCAGCCTGGCAACAGAGCAAGACTCCATCTCAAAAAACAAAAAAATCTTGCTTTATTCCCTTGGTCTCCAAACCACGAGCAAGACATTCTTACTTTAGTTCAGCAAGCTTCAGCTTATGGAGCTCCACTGTCTCAGTCGCCATATTGTTACTCCTCTGGCTGTGCTCTTTTAATAATTGTATGTGGGCCAGGCTAATCCATCAGAAGTATCACTAGGGGCCAGGCGTGGTGGCTCACGCCTGTATCCCAGCACTTTGGGAGGGTGAGGCAGATGGATCACCTGAGGTCGGGAGTTTGAGACCAGCCTGGCTAACATGGTGAAACCTCATCTCTGCTAAAAATTCAAAAATTAGTTGGGCATGGTGACGCCTGTCTATAATCCCAGCTACTCGGGAGGCTGAGGCAGGAGAATCACTTGAACCCGGGAGGCGGAGGTTGCAGTGAGCCAAGATCGCACCACTGCACTCCAGCCTGGGCAACAGAGCGAGACTCTGTCTCAAAAAAACAAACAAACAAAAAAGAAGTATCACTATGCACAACCTTAACTTTCCATGGTCTGGGCATTTTTCTCCCTGTAGGAAAATTTATTTAGGAGACTTAAATATTAATCAGAAGCTTGAAAAAGGGAGCAGAGAATCAGAGCAAAGGGCTGGTTTTAATGAATGGTTTTGGTGAGTTTTGCTTCTATAACGTAGTCATTTACCACTGAGGTAGGAGACTTTCTGGCAGATCAGCCAGGCCAACTTCACACTGTTCAGTCAGAACGTCATTACCTCCATTGGGCTTCTGGTCTCATTCCCATGTCTTTGCTCAGTAATTCTGCCCTTCTGACCAGCCACCTTCTGTTAGCACAGGCATCCCTAACACAGGGCATTCTGACTGTCTCTCTGTTGACTAATACAGTAGCCATTAGTCACATGTGGCAGTTCAAATTTAAGTAAAATCAAATCACATTTAAAACTTAAAATCGTCAGACACACTAGTCATATTTCAAGTGCTCAGTAGTCACACGGGGCTAGCAGCTGCCATATTGGACAGCAGAAGCGTACAGCGACCTCATTCTAGTCAGACCTCCATGGTGGTCTTGCCAGGCCACCTGTTAGAAGTCCCACATATCCCCAGAGGCTGGCTCTGTCCCGTCAGGTCCTGTCCCAGAAGGGACACGTCCCTCCATGTGTATACATCACATTTCCTCAATTCTGAAATTGGTCTTTTTTTTTTTTTTTTAAGAGGCAGCATCTTACTCTGTCACCCAGGCTGGAGTGCAGTGGCACAGTCATAGCTGACTGCAAGCTCGACCTCCTGGGCCCAAGTGATCCTCCCACCTCAGCCTCCCCAGTAGCCAGGACTAAAGGTGTGTACCACCATACCCAGCTAATTTTTTTTTAGATGGAGTTTTGCTCTTGTTGCCCAGGCTGGAGTGCAGTGGTGTCATCTTGGCTCACTGCAACTTCTGCCTCCTGGGTTCAAGCAATTCTCCTGCCTCAGCCTCCCGAGTAGCTGGGATTACAGGTGCACACCACCACGCCCAGCTAATTTTTTATATTTTTAGTAGAGACAGCGTTTCATTACGTTGGCCAGGCTGGTCTCGAACTCCTGACCTCAGGTGATGCACCTGCCTTGGCCTCCCAAAGTGCTGTGATTACAGGTGTGAGCCACTGTGCCTGGTCCCCCAGCTTGCTTGGCTGGCTTACTTACTTACTTACTTACTTACTTACTTATTTATTTATGTAGTGAAGACAAGGTCTCAGGCTAATCTTGAACTTCTTGGCTCAAGTGATTCTCCTGTCTTGGGCTCCCAAAGTGCTAGGATCATAGGTGTGAGCTACTACACCCGGCCAAGTTCATCTTTCTTTTTTTTTCTTTTTTTCTTTTTTTTTGAGACAGAGTTTTGTTCTTGTCATCCAGGCTGGAGTGAAATGGTGTGATCTCCAGTCACTGCAGCCTCCGCTTCCTGGGTTCAAGCGATTCTCCAGCCTCAGCCTCCCAAGTAGCTGGGATTACAGGCACCCACCCCCACGCCCGGTTAATTTTTTTTTTTTTTTTGTATTTTTAGTAGAGACAGGGTTTCACCATGTCGGCCAGGCTGGTCTCGAACTCCTGACCTCGTGATCCACCCGCCTCAGCCTCCCAGCACCTCCCCACTTTTAATTCCTCCATCTTACAGGAATATCTGTGAGATCATGAGTAACTTTTTTTTTTTTTTTTTTTTTTTTTTTTTTTGAGAAGGCATCTTGCTCTGTTGCCCAGGCTAGAGTGCAGTGGCGCGATCTCTGCTCACTGCAAGCTCTGCCTCCTGGGTTCACGCTATTGTCCTGCCTCAGCCTCTCGAGTTGCTGGGACTATAGGCGCCCGCCACCATGCATGGCTCATTTTTTGTATTTTTAGTAGAGACAGGATTTCACCGTGTCAGCCAGGATGGTCTCGATCTCCTGACCTTGTGATCCGCCTGCCTCGGCCTCCCAAAGTGCTGGGATTACCGGCGTGATCCACTGCGCCCGGCCATGAGTAACTATTAAAATGTAAAATGTCTGTCAGTGTACTGCCTCAAATCATGTTGCCTTCTGTGAGGGGGACCTCTGCCCCTTTCCAGGACGTGATGCCTTCAGGTGGCTCCAGGAGTTAGGAAGTGAAGGTACTTCAGCTTCTTCAGGTCGGGCTCAGGGTGGCCTCTCTGCTGACACCCTGTCCCTATCTTGCCGGCAGGGGGCATGTGTCCGTTTCGCCACATCAGCGGTGAGAAGACAGTTGTGTGCAAACACTGGCTGCGTGGCCTATGCAAGAAAGGGGACCAGTGCGAGTTCCTGCATGAGTATGACATGACCAAGATGCCCGAGTGCTACTTCTACTCCAAGTTCGGTAAGGCGCCTGGAGTCCTGGAGGCTCTGCTGAGAACCAGGGTGTAGAGGGGTCCGCTGGCTGCTCAGTGCCCACACTGTCTCTGCCTGCTTTTCCGATCTTTCCATTCTCAGAGGAGAAACTCTGGCAGAGCCTGCCAGCCTCAGCCAGCTTTTAGGGGACAGCATGGCTATTTTCTGCTCATCTCTTTTGTTTTTTTTTTTTTTTTAAAGACACAGGGTCTCACTATGTTTCACATACTGGTCTTGAACTCCTGGGCTCAAGTGATCTGCCTGCCTCAGCCTCCCAAAGTGCTGCGATTACAGGCGTGAGCCACCACGCCTGGCCCCGCGCATCACTTTGGAGTGCTTCAGTGTTTGGAGCTCTTTCAATCACTCTGGGATTTGAGGCTAACGAGGGTGACCTGGAAGCAGCGAGTTGTGCAGCTGGCTGCATTATGTCCGTGGTTGGTTTCTGTCCATGTCCACCTTCTCCCTGAAACCCACTTCTCCCTCCAGCGTGGGCACTGCCTCTCAGGCCCGAGCTCGTTCCTTCTCTCCAGGAGCCATGATCCTGGTGACATCTCAGCCATCCTAAACAGCCCTTCAAAATAACAGCCTCAGATGTGTCTTCTGGTAGCAACAAGCTTGCCTTGAGCCCTGCTTAGAGAATGCATGGCCTCAGCTGTCCTGAGTGGCCTGCGTGGAGAAGCGGGAGACCGGGTGGAGTCAGTGGGGCTGGCACAGAGTCTGGCAGAGATGTTGTGCTCCCTGCTGGAATGAGTCCCCAGGGTCCCTGCTCAGGTCTGCACTTCGAGGTTTCCCAGGAAGCAGCTCTATGGGTCAGCACAAGGCTGGCTCTTGTCCTGTGCAGGGAGCCCGGCAGGAGGCTGGAATCCTGCAGGGAGCCAAGGAGTGCAGGGTATGCTTCATGCTTTCAAAGCACTGCTGTTGGAGGAGACATTAATTATTTCAGCATCCCATCAGGCGTGGCCTGCTGGCTCATTAATGAGAGCTGTGGCTTGTTTTGTGGAGGTGGCATAAGCTGAGAAGAAATAGGACCCAAGCTTCCCAGCTCCCCAAGTGCTGTCCCTGTCATTGTGCAATGTAGCATGTTCCCCCCGACGCCTTGCCCATAGCAGCACTGGGATGGGGCAGTGACCTCCCATCTGTCCCCAGAGGCAGCAGCTGGCTCTCCTGGGCAGGCTGTCAAGGCACCGCTATTCAAGTGGCCTGAGGGTCGCTCCTTCCTTGCTGACAGCCCTGGTGCAGGACACACTGTCTGCAGCTTCTGTCACCTGCACCACAGACATTGGGTTGAGGGCCCCCTTTCCAGGCACTGGAGGGACAATGGTGAAGAGGTCCTTGCCCTGTGAAGCCTTCACTCTGTGGTCCAGGGAAAGAGGTGGCTGATAGGCTATGAGACGAACAGAGAAGAAATTGCTTGTGACAAGTGCTCTGAAGGAAGGAAACCGTGACCAGAACCTTCTCTAGGCTGGGTGGTCAAGGATGAGGGGATTCCTGAGCTGGGAGTGGAAGACTAAGAAGGGGCTGGTCCTGGTGCAGGGGGACCCATGTGGCTGGGAGGTGGCAGAGGCTGAGCCTGTGGAGGGGCTTGGGGAAGGAGTTTGCATTTCCTCTGGATTTTGAGCACAGTTGTAAACGTGGATTGGAGAAGGTAAGCCTGGAAGCGGGCAACTACCCAGGAAGGCGGTTCTCAGTGCTGGTGGTCCCTGGGGCCTGCTGCTTCGGAGAGAGCCAGGTCCACAAGTGCTTCCCCCTACCCTTGTCCCAGCTCTTAGATGTGAAGAGCCAATCAGAATGGAACTTCCTGGTCTCAATGGGTGCGTTTCCATCACAGCTCCGCTGCACAGGAAGCTGGGGCTCAGAAACACTCTTCCCTGGCTCTCAGGGCTCATCAGGCCAAAACTGGACACCAGAACCTGTTTTCCTTCGATGAAGCCAAGGTGGGCCTGGCCCCGGCCTTCCCAGTAGCCTCACGTCTGAGTTTCCCTGCAGGGGAGTGCAGCAACAAGGAATGTCCCTTCCTGCACATCGACCCCGAGTCCAAGATCAAGGACTGTCCTTGGTATGACCGCGGCTTCTGCAAGCACGGTAGGTGCCAGGGTGGGCTGGGCCCCCGGCAAGAAGCCAGTCCTCCCTTCTCTGCCCACATGACCCTGGAGGCTGCCAGCTGGTCTACCTGGGACATCTCCCGCTACCTGTCCCAGCAAAACCTGACATTCTGCAGCTAGTGGCTTTCTCACACCCCTCATCTCCCTTGACTCTCCCAAGAATGCTGGGTGGGTGGTGGTCCACCTGCATTTTTGATAAGGAGGCCAGTGTTGGGAGGTGAGGTCCCTGCCCCCTGTCTCCCATGAATGGGAGACAGCCAGCATTTGAAACCATGCTCCAGCTCTCTAACTGGTAGAGGGGACATCTAAGTGACCAGACACTTGGCTCTGCAGGTCCCCTCTGCAGGCACCGGCACACGCGGAGAGTCATCTGTGTGAATTACCTCGTGGGATTCTGCCCGGAGGGGCCCTCGTGTAAATTCATGCAGTGAGTAGCCAGCCGCTCCGCCCTCTACCCCAGCTTCCGGCCCAGGCCCTGCTGCCCTCCGTATCTTCCCTGGGCCAACTGAGCCTTGGTCACTGGGTGATGTCAGTACCAGGGCCAAGGGTGGGGGCAGGAGATGGGGAAGTAATCCCTGCTTATGGCCACCAATGCTTCCTAAGCCCGGAGGTGGCTCTGCCTAGACCAGCAGCTGACCTTTCTTGGGTCATGGGCCATCTGGTAATGTAATGGAAGCTGTGGGATACAGACACACATGTAGCCTTGCGTATCATTTAGGGAATTTGGGGACTTCCAGTTAAGAACCTGTGCCCTAAAGGAAGGAAACTAGAATTTCAGAGCCTCCCATGTGGAGGCTCAGGAAACCCTGAGCTTGGGGTTTCACATAGAATAAGTAGTCGTCTAACAGTGAGGGCAGGAGAGAACGCACCCATTTCACACAGCAGCACACTGAGGCACAGGGCTCAGTCCCTGGCCAAGGGCACATGGTGGCAGGTGGTGGCACTTGGTCAAAGGCAAGTCTGGGCCGGGTGTGGTGGCTCACGCCTGTAATCCCAGCACTTTGGGAGGCCGAGGAAGGCGGATCACGAGGTCAGGAGTTCGAGACCAGCCTGGCCAATATGGTGAAACCCCGTCTCTACTAAAAATACAAAAATTAGCCAGACGTAGTGGCGCATGCCTGTAGTCCCAGCTACTTGGGAGGCTGAGGCAAAAGAATCACTTGAACCCAGGAGGTGGAGGTTGCAGTGAGCCAACATCGTGCCACTGCACTCCAGCCTGGGCGACAGAGCGAGACTCCATCTCTAAATAAATAAAATAAATAAAGAGCAAGTCTGTGAGCCTCCGAAGATGGGTTTTCATTCTTGCTCCGTGGGGTTAGCACCCCTCTTGTGGCTCTATTTTCTTGTCCTTGGAGCCCAGTGCCCATCTGTCACTTTGGTTGTGGACCCAGGCTTCTGCTTGGGGTGGCACTGGAGCCGCAGACAAGCCTTCTCTCCTCCTGGCTGCCTCGCCCACACTGCTGAACCTACAGCAGGATAACAGTCTCCAGGTCTGTGGGGACCCTGGTCCCTGCTTCTCACTGCAGGGAAGTGGCTGGTGCTGTCACTGGGTCTCACTCCCTAAATGAGAGTGCAGGCACCTGCAGGTGGCTCAAGGGCAGACCGTCACCAAGTGATGGGAGGAGGGGCTGACACCAGAGTAAGACCCTGTGGGGAGGGGGGCTTCCCTGTGTACAGCTCCTGTGGCGCAGCAAGCACGCACCAGCACAGCCTTTGTCATTTCCAAGAAGCACTGGCCATGAGTCTTCCAGCTCGGTGTAGGCAGGGTTGGGTCTGAGCCCAGGCAAGTCAGTTCTGTTCTCCCCACCACTCCTGTGGCCTCCCAGGAGCAGAGCTGAGTGCCAGCCACCACCCCATCCATGCAGCTTGTGTCAGTCACTTTGTGCTGGGGCAGCTGAGTGTGATTTTCCTAGGGCTGGAATTTAAGAGCATCGCCTGGCTTCTCTTCTCATCCCCTGTCCCCCACTCCTTCTCTTGTTCTCATCCCCTCTGGCTGCTGGTGACCAGCCCTCGATTTGAACTGCCCATGGGAACCACCGAGCAGCCCCCACTGCCGCAGCAGACACAGCCTCCAGCAAAGGTACGGTGCTTGCTTCCTCGGTAGGAAGGAAGTGCCTTTTCTACAGCGAGAACCTCAGCGTCCCCCAGGGGTGGAGTCTGCCTTAGACCCCGCTGGACAACTTGGGAGAGAAGGGGAGTCTCCCAAGTTCCCGCAGAAAAGTCAGGAGCAAAGCCGTGTGTATCTCCCTCAAGAGACAGAGGGCCTCTCACCCTAGAACCTCAGCAAGACCAAGCGCAGCAGCAGACACAGTCCAGGCACCATGCAACTGGCCACCATTGTGAGATGGGGCTGCCTGGTTCAGCAGTGTCTGCCCCAGGGCTGGCATGGAGGGCAGCCTGGGCACCGTGTCTGCTGCTCTTGCTCCTGGGTCAGACCCTTTATTTTGCAAATAGGGAAACTGAGACTCCCAGAGAGAGGGACTTGCCTGAGGTGACACCACTGGGCAGGAGCAGGTGTGGCAGCAGAACTGACCACTCTGGCCAGCACCGCCCCTGCTCCTGTGGAGTGGAGGTTGGGAGGAGGGGCGAGAACAGGCCCGGCTGGCTCCAGTTTTCTAGATGAGGGGCCCCACAGCCAAGCAGCTGGTCCGTTCCCTCAAGCACAAGGAGAGGGGGAAATGCTATAGATACATGGGGATCTGCAGCAGCCTCTCAATGCCAAGGACACCCTGAGTTTGGTTATGGGAGTCGGGAGTTGAGCCAAGAGGAAGGGCTGGCGTCAAGGCAGGGCAGGCATCAGGCAGGGTTCCCAACAGGCCCACCAAGCCCAACCACCTCCTGAGCCCAATGCCTCACCTTCTACCCTGCTGGGCTCTGGACTGGCTGCCAAATCCCCACCAGCCCCGCTCAGTGCTAGAGGCTGAACAGCCAGGAGAGGATGCAGCTGCGTGGAGGCGCCAATCACACTGAACTCTTGATGGGGACAGCCAGGAATTCCAGGTGTAGGTGCAGCCGTGCCAACCTGGGGGTTTTCTAGCTCGGGTTCTGCACTTATGGGCCGGAGCCAGGAGCCCACCTGGTGGGGAGGAGGCCCTGCTGTGGAATCCCTACCCCAGGAGCCCCGGCCCTCCTCCTGGCGGGGCTCCCTAGAGGAGGGTCCTCTCAGCCCAAGAACGCAGCTCAGTGTGTCAGGCTCCAACTGTTTTTCTGTGACTTGCTCGCCGTGTAGGCTGCTAAACATCTGGCTGAACCAAGCGTTCATCCTGACCTGAAGCCAGAACCTCAGAAACCAAAGTAAGGCCTGATCATGCCCTCGCCCCACTGCCCCAGAGACCTCCTCTTGTCTCTTTGATGTTTTGTTTTCTATTTTATTTTTCGTTTTTGTGTGTCTGCATGGTGTTTTTCGGGCAGTGGCTTCTGCCATCATCACCAGATGTTTCTCACTGTCCTGAGCTGGGCCGTCGTGGAAGCCCTTCTTCCTGCCGTTTGCGGGATGAGTCCCGCCCTCTTTTTTCCTGTCCCCATCGGTAGTCTGCGTGCACGTGTTTTCCACAGTAAAACCGTGTTGTGTAACTCTTTCCAGCAAAGTAACAATCCGCCATTACAAAGGTCGTCCTCCTTGATCCAGTTAACGAGTCAGAACTCTTCTCCCAATCAGCAGAGAACCCCGCAGGTCATCGGGGTCATGCAGAGTCAAAACAGCAGCGCGGGCAACCGGGGACCCCGGCCACTGGAGCAGGTCACCTGTTACAAGGTGAGTCCCTGGGCTGGGGGACAGGGTGGGGTCTTCCCTTACTGTCAGTGGCCATTCCCTCATGCCCCATGTTTGGTGAAATGAGAAAAATGAAAACATTCGTTTTTGCTGATTGTAAGCATAAAGTTACAGTCTAGTTACCATCCACTGTGGTGGGCTAGAGACTGTCCTATTTTCTGCCACATCGCATGGAGGCACGGTAAAGGATGGTGAGAACGCCTGCCGAGTGAATGGACGGGGCCTGCAGGCAGGTGAGGGAAGCCCCCAAGAGGCCGGGAACAAAATAGAAACACTGATCCAGGAAAGGGTGAGCCCTTGGAGCCACTGGCTGTCCTGGGGGCATCCTTGGATCCTGTAGGGCACACCCGATAAAACAGGACACTGGGTTACAGCACCCCTGTCCTCATCCCCTCCCTCAGTACATAAAATGGGACTCAGGAAGGGTGAGCTTCAAGAAACCTCCTCAAAAACTGTCCTGTTCACTCCTGGCTCTGTGGGAAGCGGGGAAAGGGGAGGGAAATCTCTTGATAGTTTGACGTTATTGATGGGCCCTTACGTGAGTCTGGGCCTGTATTCATGTCCTTGGTTAAGGCTGGAAAGTTACAGAGTTTTCTAATCTAAAATCGCCCCAGGATTGGTGTATCCCTGGCACTTGGCAGGAGCAACCCCCAGTACTCTTTGAAGAGTATGTTCTCAACCCAGGGCACACACAGTTCCTACGGCTGGAGTCCTGAAGAATGAGTCCAGATTAAAAATCACAAAACAGGCTGGGTGTGGTGGTGCACGCCTGTAGTCCCAGCTACTGAGGAGGCTGAGATGGGAGGATTGCTTGGGCCCAGGAGGTCAAGCCTGCAGTGAGCTATGACTGCACCACTGCACTCCAGCCTGGGCGACAGACTGAGACTCTTTGTCTCCAAAAAAATAAAAGAGCATGGAAGTGGGGCAGTCTGTAGAGCACACTTAGCTGTTACCTTACCGCCCTCCAGGCCTGTTAAGCCGAACCACTTCTGTGCAGCAAGCGCCCTTAAGTCCTGGAGCCTTAGAAAGGTAGGGCTGACCGCCCCTGTCCACAGCCTGTCACCCCATTAATGTCAGAGACACTTCATGTGAGTCCTGGATTCCCCAGGGTCAGCAATGGGGTCTGACAGACGTGCCAGATGCTGTGGGCAGGGTGTGTGGTCCCTCCCCGAGCCATCATGCTAGCCCTACAGCCCATCGGCAGCCTCTCCATACAGAGTCACACCTGCAGATCAGACAAAGTTGAAAACAGGGACAGCTGGGTGCGGTGGCTCACGCCTGTAATCCCAGCACTTTGGGAGGCCGAGGGGAGCAGGTCACAAGGTCAGGAGTTCCTCTGGCCAGTTCCCCTGGCCAACATGGAAGAAAGAAAACAGGGACTGCAGAGCCAGGGAATAGAGCTGGCAAGAGTGCTGGGTGCCGACTGGACAGAGCCCCTCCGGGCAGCAGGGACTCGGGGGTGGGTGTCAGTACAGAGTCAGTGCCCCCAGCTGCCTCCTGACCCTTTTGTTCAGTGCTTGAGGCTGCCGTTTTAGGAGTCATAGAGTAAAGAGAAGCTACGGAAGGGCCTGGATAATCAGGACGGGGATGAGGCAGGGTCAGGGCTGGATTTGTCACTTGGCTCTGCAGGCTCCCCTTACCCAAGTCTAAGCATCGTCCCATCTCTCTGATCCTGTAATCAAAACCTGTCCCCAAGGTAGCTTAGGTGTGTCACAGCCACGAGGGAAAACGTTGGGTACAGCCCACCCTCTGTCCCCAGCACTGGCTCCCCAAGGGAGGGGAGGCTGGGACACTTCTCATGCTGTTCCCTCCCGTCTCCTGCCAGGGAACCCCAGACCTTGGCTCAGAGGTAAGTGACTGGCCTGTGGTGCAGAGGGGCTTGGTCCCCAGACGGGGTGGCGGAGCTCAGGTACCACGGGCCATGGGCTTCTCTTTGTCCTGCTACCCACTTGGGAGTCCTTCCCTAGGCAGGCCCTGTGTCCATGTGGGAGAGTTGTGGGCCTGAAAGAGCTCCATGGAGGGTGCTAGCAGGTTGCCTTCTGGTGGCCTTGTTCTCCCTTGCATCTGCTGAGTTGCTGGCTAGTTTCTGCATCACTGCACTTTCCATCCTGAGCTCCCTCACCCTCCAATTTGAAAGAAACTCTGTACCACTGAGATTTTCAGAGTCGTGTCCCGACTGGGGACTTGATGGATGATTCGGGATTTGGTGGGCACTACCTTAGTTGAAAACTGCATTTGAGCCGGGCGCGGTGGCTCACGCTTG
The DNA here is from genome assembly GCF_009828535.3 of Hylobates moloch. Taxonomy (NCBI): domain Eukaryota; kingdom Metazoa; phylum Chordata; class Mammalia; order Primates; family Hylobatidae; genus Hylobates; species Hylobates moloch. Next base: position 98,915,700 of record NW_026652276.1, read on the forward strand.
TAATCCCAGCACTTTGGGAGGCCGAGGCGGGCGGATCACGAGGTCAGGAGATCGAGACCAGGGTGAAACCCCGTCTCTACTAAAAATACAAAAAAATTAGCCGGGCGTGGTGGCGGGCGCCTGTAGTCCCAGCTACTCGGAGAGGCTGAGGCAGGAGAATGGCGTGAACCCGGGAGGCGGAGCTTGCAGTGAGCCGAGATCGCGCCACTGCACTCCAGCCTGGGCGACAGAGCGAGACTCTGTCTCAAAAAAAAAAAAAAAAAAAAGAAAACTGCATTTGAACAGTGTTATTGTCTGTCTCTCCTCTTCCCATTTCTTGCTGTTCCCAGTGTGGCGAGAAAGGACACTACGCCAACAGATGCACCAAAGGGCACTTGGCCTTTCTCAGTGGACAGTGACAGCAGCTGGAGCCAGCTCCGAGCAGCCCGGGGGCCCCACTGTTGGGAGTGTGCATTTAACTGTTTCATGCGCTTGTTGGCGCGACTGTGGCTCAAGCTGGCCCACAGACACGTGGGTTTCATCACTCTGAGGGGCCACGTCTGTTAGTTTCCTATCATTTTGCCGTAGTATTTTTTGAAAAAGGGACATGTGTCCCACGGGTCCCTGCAGTCGACATCCTGTTTGGCTGGGCATTGATGTCTCCTTTCTGGGACTCCCGGCACAACTCCCCTCATCCAGGGAGGGAGGCAGCTGCTGGGGAGGGGCTTGGCTAGGTAGTTCTGTGTGGCGATGGTCATTCCCCTCATTAAACACCAGTTCTTGGTGACGCCAGGGGCTCGTAGGTCATTCAAAGCTGTGGCCGGCTCACGCCTGCTTCCTCCCTCCCTGCCCTGCTGAATCCTAAAGCTGTGCCTATATCTGTGATTTGAATGAGGGAGCCCTTTGGGGCAAATTCAGGTGCCCCCATTGCCTCAGGCTGGCCCTGGTCCCAGGTGGCAGCGGTTGAGGAGGGGTACAGGGCTCTCAAGCCTGAGGTTCTCTTCTCTGGGCTTTTCTCTTGGGGTACATGCCTGACAGTGTTTAAGGTGTCCCTTGAGCTGGAGCTGCAGACTTTTAAATAGATGACCCCTTCAGATCATCTGTGCCTACCTCCTGCCCATCAGGCGTCTACACTGTCACTCAGACACCTGTGGCATGTGGAGGAGACTGCCATGTCCTGAGCCTGGAAAATGTGAAACTCTCCTGCAACCTGCTGGGCATGTGGGCCTGGCCATGTTCAAATTGCAAGAACAATTTTTATGAAATGGATTAAAGCTTGTTTTTTAAGCCATGTCTCATTACTTAAGGGTCTCATGCCAACCCTTTTACACTGGCTGCAATCACAGCCTAGCTTTCTTGTCCCTTTCAACAAGTGTCAGCCTCACAAAGGGAAGTGCAGCTGCCCAGAAGGCCTGCAAGCAGCTTGTCAAGTCTGGGAGTCTGACCTTTGGAGCCAGCAGGCAGGTCCTCCACCTCAGCTCAGATGTCTGGTGGCACCTATTTCTGGGGCACACTATCCCACCTCCAATGAGGCTCTGATGAAGAGGAAGCAGGGAGGTGCCGCCATAGCCCCTCACTTTTCCCCATCACCCCCATCCCACTAAGCCTCCTGCTAGAGAAGCCTCCTCAGCTAGAGGGCCATAATCCCTGCAGCCTGGGCGTGAGTGCTGCCTGAGGTCTCTCCAGACAATGCCGGGTCACCTCACCCTGTAGCCCTTGATGCCCCAGGGTGATGCAGAAACACAGGATGCGGGCCATCCAAAAATCCCCTGCCTGGAGCCACAGGACAGCTGGGGTGGGGTCTGGCACTCTCAGGTACACAAGCCTTTGTGTTACACCATAAAGGGCCAGCCAACTAAAGACCAGAGTGTCTGTGAATGCACCTGCCCACAGCACTCATGGCAAGGGACAGACTTCAGCACTGCTGCTATGGGAAGGTCTGGATGACACCCTGCCCCCCCAGGGAGCTGGGACACGACCAGAGTGGTGGTCCTGGGAAGTCCACAAAGGCCTTCAAGGGTCAACAGCCTGGAAAGACAACCTCCCCCCACCTTGTGCCACAGGAGCCCCTGGAACATGGGATAATGGCTACGGCAGACAGGCAGGCAAGCAGCACACATACCAGTCATCTTTTATTTGGAGGTTTATATGAAAGGATTCAGCAACGATTGAGATTGTGTTCCTCATGGAGGGGCTCGGGCCATGGTCATGGGGTGTGGGGGTGCAGAGCGTGTCCTCTTCAGTGGTATTTGCGGAGCCGCTCGTGCTCTGAAGTCAGGAAGGCAAAGATGGTAAGTATCTTAAAAGGTTACAGTGAAGGCACAGCATGGCAGGAAGCAGGCTGAGATCACACAAAGCCTTCCTGAGAATTCCCTCCAGAGATGACCCACGACCCGCCTGCCGGTGTCTGCAGAATCAGCAGACCCGGGGAGCACAAAGACACCTCAGGAGCCAACCTGCCACCTGGCCAACCACTTTCCAGAAGGAACAGAGGGAACACCCACTCAGAAAACAGCCCCAGGGAACCCGTCCTTCAGAGGCAGCACCGCCCTGGTGCCGCAGAATGGGAGTGAGGTAGGGGTGGGGGGTGTACACTACACTGTCAGAAACAACCTAGTCAGAGGCCGCCACTGACACCTCCCACCAATCTCCCACCAGACAAGCTCCTCTCAAGCCTCAGAGCCGGAACAGCCATGCTTTTCTGGGGTACGAGATTATCCCACTCAACTCATTTCTCTTTCTGCATTGGCTACTAGGAAAATCAAGCCAAATTTTCACAGAGCGTGCTATATTTTAAAGAATGCTTCCAAGTACTCTCTTTACCCTGGCTTCATCTTGATTTTCCTGTGTTCTCTTTGTCACAATTTTCTCATTTCAAACAATATCCCACATACTGTACTCTGATAGGTCCCTCCAATTCTTTTAGGTGGAAACATAAAGAACTTACTAAAAGTCCCTCAGCCTCGGAAGAAGGTGGGCTGCTGTATCTAATGAAATCAGTCACCACCACCCTCTCATGGGAACTGAAGGCAAGATGCCGCAGAGGCACTCACTGAGATGCTTGTAGGAAAAGCAGTAGCTGAAGAGCACGTAGCATGCCAGCACCATGGTAATCCCCGAGATGCTCCCCTTCTTCACATTGATGTACTTGTTGTAGTACCTGTAGTAACCTGCAAACGCAAGAGGCGCTCACTGCCCTGCTGGGCTTCACATTTGAGTGAAGTTGAGCACACAGTTGAGTCTGGCTGACATTCAGGGACCTAGTCCTGCTCTGGCTGTTTAGGCCCCTTGCCCTGCATTCACTGGCTGATAAAGATGACAAGCACAAATGCCAGTAAGGTCTCTAATCTCCATAACCTGAACTATAAACACATACCACCTCCTGAACTAGGTCCACCTGGATTCCACCTTTCCCCTTTGGCCTTGAGCTTGTAGCCTCCTGAGTAGCTGGGACTACAGGCATGCACCACCACACCCAGCTAATTTTTCTTGTGTGTTTTTTTTTTATAGAGATGGGGTCTCTCCATATTGCCTAGGCTGGTCTAAAACTCGGCTCAAGCAATCCTCCCACCTTGGCCTCCCGAAGTGCTGGGATTACAGGCATGAGCCACCGCACCAGGCCAAGATAGGCCTTTGAAAGGGCCAATCAACCATGGAAGTCCAAGGCCTAGCATCCCTCCCTGTCCTCCTCTATATAACTTACTGCTTTCAGACAACAAAGCCTTCATTGCCCAAATTAATTCATGGCAAAAAAGAGATCTGAAGACCCAGAGATTTGCTTTCATTTGCAGACATCCACAAGGCTCTGACCTCTTTGAAACGCTCCGAAAATGCCACTAGGGCTGAAGTCCCGCATCAAGATCCAGCTTGGCAGCTCCCCCAGTTTGACCTCCAGAAGTTTCTTGTCCTTCACTGATACTGAAACGGAAGAGTGAGAAAAAATACCCACTGAATAATCTCCCAGTAACACACATGGCATCCTTTCCTGCCACTATTTCAACTATGCAATAAAGGTGCATAATGCAATTACACAGAGGCTGCACATACACAATATTATGAAGAAATACATCACATCAAGCCCACTATTTTAAGACTGAGTCTATACAATAGCAGAACTGCTGCAGGGACAGCTTTATTAACCAACAGGACGTCTGAGTAACAGCTTGCTGGGAGTAACTCCAGAAAAGGGTCTCAAAGAAAGCAGTAACATGGAGGACAGGAAGATTACTGCAAAGCTAACATTTACTTGACATTATTAGCTTATTTCATCTTCACAACAAGCAGTTCATGTCTTTACCTTACAGGAGGGGAGGAGGGATAGACTCAGAGAGGTTGGGCCACGTGACCAAAGTCACACACACAACGTGGGGTCAGGACTGGCCCTCCTATATCCCTGAAGCCAATATGAGGGTGCCCTGTCCAACCCTGGGGATGTGTGGCTGGAGAACCTACAAGAGGTGATGTGGAAGGAGAGCGGTGTGATGGTGCCCTCAAGGGTCTCACTCAGACTTGATGCACTTGTTTACTGGGGAAGGGCTTCAAACGGCAACTGGGTTCACACAGCTCTCAGACTCACCAGATGGGCCAGCCCGAGCAAGTATAATGAAAGAAACCCAAGGGATTTCCACCTCCAGCATCCTGGGACCACAGACACCAACAATTTCCAGAGATAAAAATAAGAGATAACACATTCCGAGAAGTCAAGTGAGGAAAAACCACTCCAAATGACTGAACGGCCCCAGATCGTATTCCAATGGGAGTCTGAGAACAAGGAATCAGAAGGGCTCCTGGCTGAGGCTGCACTGTCCTCACATTTGGGCCCAGGAGGAGACTATGGAGGGCCAGGGAGCGGGTGGGCCTGTGGGCGTCCAGGAGATGCATTTAAGAAAGGAATCGTCTCCCCTGTTCTCCCTGCAAAGATTTATTTATTTATTTCTGAGAGACAGGGTCTCACTCCATTACCCAGGCTGGAGTGCACTGGTTATTCACAGGTGTGGTCACAGCTCACTGCAGCCTCACTGAGCCTCTTGGACTCAAGTGACCCTCCTGCCTCAACCTCCTGAACAGCTGGGACTACAGGTGTGTGCCACCACACCCAGCTAATGATCAGTTTTAAAAAGCTTTTAGCAGGTGTCCTATTGAGGGCAAAGAGTCTAGGACCACGGTGCCTTCTCAAAGATAACCACAAGTGGAGCCAGATTAAATAATCCCAAGGTTTCTTCTCCATTTTGGGATCAAAGGAAAGACTAAGGCTCTGTCAGGATCAGCCTCAAGAGTCTGCTGAGGGAGGCCGGGCACAGTGGTTCACACTGTAATCCCAGCACTTTGGGAGGCCGAGGCAGGCAGATCACTTGAGGTCAGGAGTCTGAGACCAGCCTGGCCAACATGGTGAAACTGCACCATGAGATCACACCACTGCACTTGCCCAGGCTGGAATGCAGTGGCATGATCTCGGCTCACTGCAACCTCCGCCTCCTGGTTCTAGCGATTCTCCTGCCTCAGCCTCCTGAGTAGCTGGGACTACAGGCATGCACACGACACCCAGCTAATTTTTGTATTTTTAGTAGAGACGGGGTTTCACCATGTTGGCCAGGCTGGTCTCGAACTCCTGACCTCAGGCGATCTGCCCACCTCGGCCTCCTGATGTGCTGGGATTATAGGCATGAGCCACTGCACCAGGCCAGAAAACTCACTTCCTGATCCAGTGAAGCCATTTTTTCACATTCACATAAACTATGCGGACATATTCTGCATCTCGTTACCATGTTCAGTGGCTGGCATGGAGCCTGGCACATCACAGGAGAAAAAAGCCAACAATTTACAACTTGTTTTTCTTCCTAGTTCTATCTCTGTATTATGAAGACAAGGGTGTTTCCTTAAAACTAACACATCTGGGGCCGGGCGCGGTGGCTCACGCCTGTAATCCCAGCACTTTGGGAAGCTGAGGTGGAAAGATCATGAGGTCAGGAAATTGAGATCATCCTGGCTAACATGGTGAAACCCCATCACTACTAAAAATAAATAAATAAATTAGCCAGGTGTGGTGGCGGGCGCCTGTAGTTCTAGCTGCTAGGGAGGCTGAGGCAGAAGAACGGTGTGAACCTGGGAGGCGGAGCTTGCAGTGAGCTGAGATTGTGCCACTACACTCTAGCCTGGGTGACAGAGCAAGAATCCGTGTCAAAAACAAACAAACAAAAACCTAACACCTTTGGCAGGGCATGGTAGCTCACGCCTGTAATCCCAGCACTGTGGGAGGCCAAGCCAGGCAGATCATGAGGTCAGGAGTTCAAGACCAGCCTGGCCAACATAGTGAAACCTCATCTCTACTAAAAATACAAAAATTAGCTGGGCATGGTGGTGTGTGCCTGTAGTCCCCGCTACTCGGGAGGCTGAGACAGGAGAATCGCTTAAACCTGGGAGGTAGAGGTTGCAGTGAGCCAAGATCGCGCCACTGCAAGGGACTAACCAGTTCATCTGAGATTCATCTATACTTATTCCACGAATTTCTCTTTCACTGGAAGGCAGAGGAAGGCAGAGGAAGGCTTCAGTCCTTGGTTGCCCTATTGGAACTCCCACCCCAACTCTACACACACCTGCTCCTCTGCAGTACTGAAGCTTCCATCTGCAATCACTGGGTCACATAAAGAGACCCAGTAGAGTTCAGAGACAGAGCAGACCCTGCGGTCTAGCGCCATTCTGGGTTTAGTGCCATTTTGTAGATGTGTACCCTTGGGCAAGGTACTACTCCTTCTCAGTTTCCTCCTTTGTGAAATCCTTGGTACTTGGCCCTAGGTACTACGTAAATGAGAACTATTACCACCTTTCTGCCTGATTATGAGCTACCTGAAGGTGGGAATATCCCCACCACTTCTCGGTACACGACTGATTCTCAGTAATGGTTGTAGAACAACCACAGATCCTTGAGAGGAAACATACTGTTCATTACTATGAAGCCACGTGGAAATAGCAAGTCTCTCCTGAGTGCTAAATCCAACCTGGGGGTTGTCCAGAGAATAACGATTTTCGGATTTGCAGGCCACATAAGGTCTCCATAGCATAGTCTATTTTATTTTTAAACAATCTTTTTAAAAACAGAAAATGGGCCGGGCGCAGTGGCTCACGCTTGTAATCCTAGCACTTTGGGAGGCCGAGGTGGGCAGATCACGAGGTCAGGAGATCGAGACCACAGTGAAACCCCGTCTCTACTAAAAAATACAGAAAATTAGCCGGGCGTGGTGGCGGGCGCCTGTAGTCCCAGCTACTCGGAGAGGCTGAGGCAGGAGAATGGCGTGAACCCGGGAGGCGGAGCTTGCAGTGAGCCGAGATTGCGCCACTGCACTCCAGCCTGGGCGACAGAGCGAGACTCCGTCTCAAATAAATAAATAAATAAATAAATAAATAAATAAATAAATAAATAAATAAAAAATAAATAAATAAATAAATAAATAAATAAATAAATAAATAAATAAAAACAGAAAATGGCCCAATGCAGTGCCTCATGCCAGTAATCCCAACACTTTGGCCAAGATGGGAGGATTGCTTGAGGCCAGGAGTTTGAGACCCCATCTCTATAATAAATAAAATAAAAACAAAAAACCATTCTAGGCCCGGTGCAGTGGCTCACGTCTGTAATCCCAGCACTCTGGGAGGCCAAGGCAGGAGGATCACGAGCTCAGGAGTCTGAGACCAGCCTGGCCAACATGGCGAAACCCCATCTCTACTAAAAATACAAAAATTAGTCAGGCGTGGTGGCGGGCACCTGCAATCCCAGCTACTTGGGAGGCTGAGGCAGGAGAATCACTTGAACCCAGGAGGTGGAGGTTGCACTAAGCTGAGATCGTGCTATTGCACTCCAGCCTGGGCGACGAAAGCAAGACTTCATCTCAAAAAATAAATAAATAAATAAAAATAAAAAATAAAAACAAAAAAACCATTCTGAGCTCATGGCCAGACAAAAACAGGCCACAGGAAATCCAACTCACTGGCCAGTTTGCCAACCCCTGATCTTACCTACTGCTGCTAATTCATATTTCCCTCACTTTATGTGCTCATGAAATACTGTCTTTGTACTCTGGTGACAGACACTACCTAAAAGATCATCAATACCTAAGAGACATGGACTCCAATTTCTTCACTGGGGGTGATGCTGAATAGGCCAGGCATGTGACATGACCCTGCCTAAAGGTCACAAAGTAAAGGCTGGATTACCAGCTCACAAGGACTGAGTACTCGCTGTGGGCCACGCACTGTTCCAAGTGTCTTTCATGTACTAAATCGATTGATCCTTAGTCCAGAGCTCTTGACCACAACCCTATGCTTAGACAAAATGCCCCAGTGTTCACTTTTCACAGGTTGTTTCCTTAACACAACTACCGTGTATGACGAATATTCTTGTGCCCATTTTACTGAGGGGAAAACAGCTTCCCTCTCATCTTTTCTGAACCCCTCTTCATTTCTCCAGGCTGAGATTAAGAATACAGAGGCCAGAGGCCAGGCGCAGTGGCTCACACCTGTAATCCCAGCACTTTGGGAGGCCAAGGTGGGCAGATCACAAGGTCAGGAGATCAAGACCATCCTGGCTAACATGGTGAAACTCTGTCTCTTCTAAAAATACAAAAAATTAGCTGGGCATGGTGGCAGGCACCTGTGGTCCCAGCTACTCTGGAGGCTGAAGCAGGAGAATGGCATAAACCCAGGAGGCAGAGCTTGCAGTGAGCCGAGATCGCACCACTGCACTCCAGCCTGGGCGACAGAGGGAGACTCCATCTCAAAAAAACAAACCAGAGGTCAGGTGCGGTGGCTCACACTGGTAATCTCAACACTTTGGGAGGCCGAGGCAGGTGACTCACTTGAGGTCAAGAGTTTGAGACCAGCCTGGTCAACGTGACGAAACTCCATCTCTACTAAAAATACAAAAAAAAAAATTAGCCGGGCGTAGGTATTGGTGCGTGCCTGTAATCCCAGATACTTGGGAGGCTGAGGCAGCAGAATCATTTGAACCTGGGAGGCAGAGGTTGCAGTGAGCCTAGATCAGCTACTGCACTCCAGCGTGGGCGACAGCGTGAGACTCCATGTCAAAAAAAAAAAAAAAAAAAATACAGAAACGCGGTGGCTCACACCTGTAATCCCAGCACTTTGGGAGGCCGAGGTAGGCGGATCACGAGGTCAGGAGTTCAAGACTAGCCTGGCCAACATGGTGAAACCCCGTCTCTACTAAAAATACAAAAATTAGCTGGGCATGGTGGCCGGCACCTGTAATCCCAGCCACTCGGAGGCTGAGGCTGGAGAATCGCTTGAACCCAGGAGGCAAAGGTTACAGTGGGCCGAGATCACATCATTGCACTCCACCCTGGGCGACAAGAGCGAAACGCCATCTAAAAAAAATGATAAAAAAACAGAAACTTAGCTAAGACACACATGGGTTAATCAAAACTCTGCCACTATCAGGCTGTGTGACCTCAGAGAGGCCACATCACATCCCGAACAGCTATTTTCCTCATCTGTAAAATGGGATCGACTTCCCCAACAAGGACTCTCTGACAAGGCTACTATGGAGCATCTAGGGCTAAAACACGGTTTAGCCCTATTCAAAAACAAACAAAAATCATCAGTGTGCACAGCGGGATGAATGTAGCGATTTACACATGGGCGTCTCGGAAAAGCCTGCTAGTCATAAGGCTGTCCTAGAGAATAAAGTTCATTTACCACGAAGCCTCAGGTTTGAATACCAGCTCAGCCCTCTCACGAGTTGTGACCTTGAGCAGGTCACCTCGCCTCTCTGAGCCTATTCAACATATATGCATCGAACCTCACATGATGTCAGGCACAGTCCTAGTCCTGAGCTCCTCCTGGAGCTTCATCTGAGCTTAAGCTTTGGAAAAGAAGGGCAAATGCTGCGCCTAACATTCAAGTGCAAAGCAGGTGGGTCGCAGCGGGAGAGGCAAGCGGCTATTTCTTAGCGGAAAGAGGGACAGTGGCCCAAGACGGCGCATTCGCAGGCCCAGAAGCGCGTGCCCCAGATGCCTTCACCCTCCACGCCTAACCCGGTTGGCGCAGGACCTGGGCAGCAGGCAGGCGCGCCTGGGCGGGCCGAGCAGGGTCGGGCAGCACAAGACCCTAAAGTAGGGTCTGGCGCGCCTCAAGTGAGGTCGTGGCGAAGTGCCTGAGCAAAGGGCAGGCAACTCCGCAGCTTCCTTCTCTCCCAGTGTGGCTTTGGACCCTGGACCCTGGCTCCTGTTTCCACCACGGCGTCCAAACAGCCTTACCCGGGGCCGGACACTCACCAACTGACGCCATCTTGGAGTCCTGGTGTCCGCTGTGCCGGACCGCGCGAGGGCTGCTGGGTAGGGAACGCACGCCCCATCCAGGAGCGTAGAGCAGAGGCTCACGGGAAGCAGGTCACAACTGCGAACACCCTGGAACTACTAGAGGGCCATGAAGCGAAGGGCGAGGTGCCTGGAGAGCAAAAATCCGAGGGTCCTGCAGTTAGAGAGAGGGGCGCCTCAGCCTGGGCTCCCTACCTTAAAAGGTGGGAAGAGGCCGCGCTGGGACTACAAGCGTGCGCCAGCACCGCAAGCTAATTTTTGTATTTTTAGTAGAGACAGGGTTTCACCATGTTGGCCAGGCTGGTCTTGAACTCCTTTCCTCACTTGATCCCCCCGTCTCTGTCTCTCAAAGTTCTGGGGTTACAGGCGTGAGCCACCGCGCCCAGTCTATTTTTATTTTTTACTTTTCAGACAGAGCATTTACTTTTCAGACAATGGCTCGATCACGGCTAACTGCAGCCTCGAACTCCCGGAGTCAAGTGATCCACTCACCTCAGCCTCCCAAGTAGCTAGGACTACAGGCTCACACCACCACTTCCAGCTTTTCTTTTTCTTTGTCTTTCTTTTTTTTTTTTTTTGGTAGAAACAGTGTGGTGAGGAGTGGGGGTAGAGGCTCTCTATTTTGCTCAGGCTGGCCTTGAGCGTTCTTCCTCTGCCTCCGAAGTAGCTGGGACTACAGGTGCACACCACCACGCCCAGATAATTATATTTTGTAGTGAAGGCGTCTCCCTATGTTGCCTAGACTGGTCTTAAACTCCTGGCCTCGAGCGTTCCTCCTACCTCGGCCTCCCAAAGTACTGGAACTGCCGGCATGAACCACACTGCCCGGGCTACTTCAATTTTGATTACTTTAATTAATTAATTAATTAATTTAGAGACAGAGTCTCGCTCTGTCACCCAGGCTAGAGTGCAGTGGCGCGATCTCGGCTCACTGCCAGCTCCACCTCCGGGGTTCACACCATTCTCCTGCCTCAGCCTCCCGAGTAGCTGGGACTACAGGCGCCCACCACCACGCCTGGCTAATTTCTTGTATTTTTTTTGTATTTTTAGTAGAGACGGGGTTTCACCGTGTTAGCCAGGATGGTCTCGATCTCCTGACCTCGTGATCCACCCGCTTCGGCCTCCCAAAGTTCTGGGATTACAGGCGTGAGCCACTGCGCCGGGCCTCCGATTTTTAAAACAACCTCGAGAGCAGGTCTTGTAGTCATAATTTGCCAAATAAATGCCACCCTCGTTCAGTTCATTCTGCTACATTTCTTGTTTCAGAGGTGGCATTGTGAGGCTCCTCCATATCTGCTTCCCTTCTCCCCAGGCAGTGAAAATCGCATATACAATTATAGGTGTGTGGAAGCATGGCCAGCATCGCCAGTGGGAATTAAAAATGGTTAAAAAACAAAACAAAACAAACAAGCCGGGTGCGGTGGTTCACGCCTATAATCCTAGCACTTTGGGAGGCAGAGGTGGGTGGATCACTTGAGGTCAGGAGTTCAAAACCAGCCTGGCCAACATGGTGAAAATACGAAAAAGATTAGCTGAGCGCAGTGGCAGGTGCCTGTAATTCCTGCTACTTGGGAGGCTGAGGCAGGAGAATCACTTGAACCTGGGAGGTGGAGGTTGCAGCGAGCGGAGGTCGAGCCACTGCACTCCAGCCTTGGCGGCAAAGCAAGACGCTGTCTCAAAAAAAAAAAACAAAAACAAAAACAGGCTGGCCGCTGGCCGCGGTGGTTCAGGCCTGTAATCCCAGCACTTTGGGAGGCCAAGGTGCGCGGATCACCTGAGATCAGGAGTTCGAGACCAGCCTTGTCAACATGGCGAAACCTCATCTCTGCTAAAAATACAAAAAGTAGCCAAGCGTGGTGACGTGCGCCTGTGATTCCAGCTACTGCAGAGGCTGAGGCGGGAGAATTGCTTGAACCTGGGAGGCAGAGGTTGCAGTGAGCAGAGATGGGGCCACTGCACTGCAGCCTGGGTGCTGGAGTGAGAACGTGTCTCCAAACAAACAAACCCCAGCAAACATAGTAGTGTACTGCGGTAGGAGTGTTCTCAACGGTTCCTTGCGCCCTTGAACTCTCTGTCTTCAAAGTTTATTTCACTTGCTCCTTGCGGTGCGTGTTGACCATCCACGGTATAATGCCGGTATAATGTAGTCTTAGGGCCGGGCGCGGTGGCTCACGCTTGTAATCCCAGCACTTTGGGAGGCCGAGGCGGGCGGATCACGAGGTCAGGAGATCGAGACCACGGTGAAACCCCGTCTCTACTAAAAATACAAAAAAAATTAGCCGGGCGTAGTGGCGGGCGCCTGTAGTCCCAGCTACTCGGAGAGGCTGAGGCAGGAGAATGGCGTGAACCCGGAAGGCGGAGCTTGCAGTGAGCCGAGAGCGCGCCACTGCACTCCAGCCTGGGCGACAGAGCGAGACTCCGTCTCAAAAAAAAAAAAAAAAAAAAAAAAAAAATGTAGTCTTAGGAGTTTATTACCCGCCTTGGGCTGCGTCCCTAAGCAACTGAACCCCCAGGAAAAACCCTGCCCATTGCACCAGGGCCTATGAAACTCCCACTCCCCAGGGCTGGAGCAGATGCCCGGGCTGGGGCAGAGGGCCCCGCAGCAAGGATCAGGGATGGGGTCTGCCGGATCCCAGGTGTCAGGTCCTCCGTGGGGCAGGAATCCGGCCTGGGGACCTTCCTGGTCCGCCCAGGGAATCCTCCTGCGGGGTGCGAGTATGGGACCTGGAAGACTACGAGGGACCGAAGAGACCCGACTGCACTGTGTCCGGGCAGAGGCAGCCGCCGGGAGCTGATGGACTTGAGGGCTGGGGCAGGGGAAGCTGAGGGGGCCGCTGTTGCGTGGGACATGCAAGAGAGCAGCAAAAGGCAGGAGTGGCCGGTGGCACCCGCGCCCCCGCCCCTTCCCCAGGCCGGACACTCGCGGGGACGCAGGAGCCGCCGGAGCCCAGGATCCGCACACTGGAATCCTGGGAGGCCCCGGGAAGAGGCCGGAGGGAAGCTACGCCGATGCCAGATCCCCTGGGGTGGATGGAAGGACTGAGGGCGCAGGAGCTGTGATTTGTATATGTATAAATGCCAAGGTTTTAATTAATGAACTGGGGTTGTTTCGGGGAAGGTTGGGGTGGTTTGGAGGGAGCAGATTATTCCAAAGATAGATAGATAGATAGATAGATAGATAGATAGATAGATAGATAGAAGATAGATAGATAGATAGATAGATAGATAGATAGATAGATAGATAGATAGATAATTTTTTTTTTTTGTAAGAGACGGAGTCAAAAAAAAAAAAAGAGAGAGACGGAGTCTCGCTCTGTCGCCTAGGCTGGAGTGCAATGGCGCGATCTCGGCTCCCTGTACCTCCGCCTCCCGGGTTGAAGCGATTCTGCCTCAGCCTCCCGAGTAGCTGGGGATTACTGGCGCTCGCCACCACGCCCGGCTAATTTTTATATTTTTAGTAGAGACGGGGATTCACCATGTTAGCCAGGCTGGTCTCGAACTCCTGGCCTCAAGGTGATCCGCCTAGCCTCGGCCTCCCAAAGTGCTGGGATTACAGGCGTGAGCCACCGCGCCCAGCCTGAACATAGTACTGTTTCATTGATCTGGCCCTCGTGCAAATTCTTAGTGCTCCCCATGCACAGGGCTGGGGAGAAGAGAATCCGGATCCCTGACAACCCTGCCCCAGCCTTCGCTAAGCTGCGCGAAACATTTTACATTGTGGCTTCCCAAACGTTTCTCCTTAGGAGACTCCACAGCCCGAGGGAGGTGAATTTTCCCGAATGACAAGAGGATTATTCTGGAACCCGGTGGTGGCGTCTGCTTCTATCCTGTTTCGTTTACTTTTACACTTCCCTCTGAATAGCTGCATTACAAAAGGGAAAAAGAACCCTTAGTCAATCCCAAACCATAATAAAAGGAGAGTAAAAAAAACCATGCTGGTCGCTACACCTGACAACTGCTGAAATAGGGTCCATCTAAAGCACAGAAAACTTATGCTTTCAAGACCTCGTGGCGCAACGGTAGCGCGTCTGACTCCAGATCAGAAGGTTGCGTGTTCGAATCACGTCGGGGTCAAACGTAATCATTCCTTTCTTTACCCAACAGGAGTTATATCTTGCCGGTAACTCTCACCCTTGGACCCTGTATTTTCTGTTCTTTAGCCCTAAAGATTTATTTGCGTAGGTACTTCAGCAGTGGACGGGTACCTTAGCTAAAGTGTGAGGAAAAATTCAGAGCCAATACTTAGGTCGTGCTGTTCACATCTGTAGCAGGATTTATCAGCACAGTGCCTCAGATAGTACATTCACAGGACTTCAGATAGGACCTTAAAACAGTGCAGGAAGCCGGGCGCGGTGGCTCACGCTTGTAATCCCAGCACTTTGGGAGGCCGAGGCGGGCGGATCACGAGGTCAGGAGATCGAGACCACGGTGAAACCCCGTCTCTACTAAAAATACAAAAAAATTAGCCGGGCGTGGTGGCGGGCGCCTGTAGTCCCAGCTACTCGGAGAGGCTGAGGCAGGAGAATGGCGTGAACTCGGGAGGCGGAGCTTGCAGTGAGCCGAGATTGCGCCACTGCACTCCAGAGCGAGACTCTGTCTCAATAAATAAATAAATAAATAAATAAATAAATAAATAAATAAATAAAAATAAAACAGTGCAGGAGCACTTTGGGAGGCTGAGGCGGGCGGACTGCTTGAGCCCAGGAGTTCAAGACCAGCCTGGGCAACGTAGCAAAACTACAACAACAAAACAACGACAAAACAAAAATGCCAGGTGTGGTGGCACATACCTGTAGTCCCAGTTGCTGCTTAGGAGGCTGAGGCGGGAGGATCGATCCCTTGGGCGCGGGAGGTCGAGGCTGCAGTGAGCTGTCATTGTGCCACTACACTCCAACCTGGGTGACAAGATGAGACACTATCTCTAAATAAAAAAATAAATAAAACAGTTCAGAGCTCGGGAAATAGTTGCCTTCCCAATTCAGAAACTACCCGCCCACCCTGGGGGGCTGCTATCCTTGGAGAAGCATTGGTGGTGCAGCCTGATTTCCAGCATTTGAAGTTCCAGCGCCACTAGGACACAGCTTTATTCAAAACAAACGAGGAGGAAGTCAATTGTCTTCCCCAGCAGCTCCTATGGGACTGCGCTGGCCTGACCTGTCATCCAGCTCCCTCCCCACATTCGTATTCCTGGAACCACCTGCTGGACTGAGTTCCTTGTCCTCTCCCTAGGGGTGGCCAGGCCTGACCTCACTGCCTTCCCTATGTTCAAATGTCTTGAACCTGGAGTACTGAGTGTTCCTGTTTTCTGTTAAAGCAAACAGGAGCCAGGCACGATGGCTCATGCCTGTAATCCCAGAACTTTGGGAGGTCGAGACGGGAGGATCGCTTGAGCCCAGGAGTTCGAGACCAGCCTGGGCAACATAGCAAGACCCCCATCTCTTTTATTATTTATTTATTTATTTATTTATTTATTTATTTATTTATTTATGAGACAGAGTCTCACTCTGTCACCCAGGCTGGAGTACAATGGCACAATCTCGGCTGACTGCAACCTCCCCCTCCTTGGTTCAAGCGATTCTCCTGCCTCAGCCTCCCGAGTAGCTGGGATTACATACTCCTGCCACCATGCCTGGCTAATTTTTGTATTTTTAGTTGTGACGGGGTTTCACCATGTTGGCCAGGCTGGTCTCGAACTCCTGATCTCAGGTAATCTGCCCGCCTTGACCTCCCAAAGTGCTGGAATTACAAGCATGAGCCACTGCACTCGGCCAACACAGGTATGTTTATTGCAACACTATTTATGATAGCAAAGACATGGAACCAACCCAAATGCCCATCAATGGTAGACTGGATAAAGAAAATGTGATACATACACACCATGGAATACTAAGCAGCCATAAAAAGGAATGAGATCCTGTCCTTTGTAGGGTCATGGATGAAGCCTGGATGCCATCAGCCTCAGCAAACTAACACAGGAACAGAAAACCAAATACAGCATGTTCTCATTCATAAGTGGGAGTTGAATATTGAGAATGCATGGACACAGAGAGGGGAACAACACACACCTGCGCCTTCTGGGGCGTCGGGGGTAAGGGGAGGGAATTTAGAGGACGGGTCAATAGGTGCAGCAAACCACCATGGCACATGTAACAAACCTGCACATTCTGCACAGGTATCCTGTTTGTTTTGTTTTGTTTAGAAATAAAGAACAAACAAACAAACAAAACTTGGGAGGCCAAGGCAGGCGAATCACTTGAGGTCAGGAGTTCGAGACCAGCCTGGCCAAAATGGTGAAACCCCATCTCTACTAAAAATACACACACAAAAAAATTAGCCGGCAGTGGTGGCGGGCGCCTGTAGTCCCAGCTACTCAGGAGGCTGACGCAGGAGAATGGCGTGAACCCGGGAGGCGGAGCTTGCAGTGAGCCGAGATCGCGCCACTGCACTCCAGCTTGGGCAAGAGCGAGACTTCGTCTCAAAAAAAAAAAAAGAAAAAAAATTAACTCTTTACATTAAAACTGTATTTTTGGAGTAATTTACATAAGCCACACAATTATCCTTTTAATTAAAATCTA